>NC_072484.1:60121111-60437083 GCF_027574615.1 Eptesicus fuscus
GGATGATGTTTATCTCCTTGGTTATCCTATGGCAAACACAGTGCCTGGTCCATGATAGCTGCTGTCATTGTTGGAGCTCTTTGACTATGGAATAACCTTGAACCATTGCCTGGTGTGCTTCCTTTATGTCTGCAAACTCCATAGGATGTGGTTCCCCAGTCTCAAGTTTTCTTGCATTAGTGATCACGTTGATAAACTTAACTCTATTTCCTCTGGTTTCCCAGGAGCAAGGGCAGAGGAAATTTGAATATTGCATGCCACCTAGGTGTTGGGTCCTTTACCTGGCACTGCCATGTCATGGTTTATGGAACTGAGGCCCCAACACATTTTTGAATGTCACACAGATAGGGGTGCATCTCTTTATGAGCCCCAGAGTGTTCCTTTCCTCCAGGGCCTCTTGGGCCCAAAGCCTGTGTTCTTGTCCCTGCCTGTTGGGCCCAAAGTATCCTTAAATATTTGGTACAGTTTCTCATTTTGACATTTAAAACAATTGTAAATTGGGTGGAGCCCAGCAGTGCAATGTAACTAACTGCTATTTCACAGCCCTCTGAAATAGTAAATTAAAAGGAAAAGTACTTAGCTTCTAAGCAACTTGAATAAAATTAATTGGTTAGAGACATTATCCATATTTTTCATGAGCAGAAGAGGGCAGAATGTTGTCTTCGGTATCACCTCAAATCCTCTGGATAGAATTGTTTTTGTAATTTCTTGTGTTTAGCATCTGGATATCTGATTGAGGTGAAATGTGTAAAATCCTTTGTAAATCTCTTATCTGTGTGCCTTAGTGTTCTCAGGGGCAAAGTGCCTCTAAGGTCAGAGATAATTTATTTTAAGACTCACTTCAGATGGAAGTGGGCAGGCCTTTGGAGACTGATGTTAATCACCTTCTTTAGAACAAATTGTTTTTTCTTTTGAGGTTGAACAGAGGCAAAGAAAGCATGTAGATCCATATTTGAAGGATTTAAAACAATCCAATGAGCGGGTCTAATTAATCACAATGGAAAATAACTATCTGATGTGTAATAGTCTGCAATAAATAGATTCTTGTACTTTGCTTATTTAAAATCACTTTGTGTACTTTGCTTATTTAAATCATTTTTTTGCAGTGTTATTGGGGAGATTTATACCAAAATAAACTGAACATTAATGAAAGTTAGAATAAGTGAATATTAAGAGAGTAATAGTATCTTTCAGAGTGATTTTTTAAAACATAGGTTTAGATTAATTTTTATGAAATGATGATCATTTAACAGATGCAAATTTATACATAAGAACTTATTTGAAAAGTTCTGAGCAGCTAGAGAGAAAATGGAGTGGTTTGCTCGTTGTTAAGGATGAAGAGGACCCCAGGACTGGACCTTTAGGTTCTAATGTTTGGTTCTGCTCCCATCTGGCACGTCATTTGGGTCAGGTCTTCTAATTGTGACTCAAGTCCCTGAAGAATAAAATGGAGGTTATAATATCTCTAGTATCTAAAAGGATTATGTGGATCAGATTAAATGATTTTGAAAAGTGATTCCTCAGCTATGAAGTCTTCGCTACATGTGCACTGTCTTGCTGTCACACACCCTTGATTGGTGTTGTTTTTGAGGGTTTCAGTTGGAGCAGGACGTTCTGTGGAGCTGACGTGTGCTCCTCACTCTTCACCCCCTGGCACTCCTAGGCTTGCTTTTAGTGAAAATAACAAAGCTACCCGCCACCAGGTTGTTGTTCTGTATCTCTCTATAAATGGGAAATTGTTATTAAGTTGGCATTTTTTTCTCTCTCAGGATGCTTTCTGAATGTATACTGTTTTTTCCTATTCTGGGCCACCCCTCCTACTCCAGGGTTCATCTTCCATGCGTCAGTTCCATACACTAAATTTGAACACAGGGTTGAGGGATCATCAGTGATTGGAAGAATAGTCCAGGGTTGTTTGCAAGGCATAGTCTTTTCCAGACATAAAAAGTTCTGTAGAACTGGAGTGGAATGAGGCAGCATGGAGTCCTCCTGCCTTAGGAGGTTGCTGCACCGTCTGTGGGCGAGGACTCCGGGCTGAGCTCTGTGTGAGGCCCTGCGGCCTGGCTGGGCTGGCTACTCAGGACATGAGCGAGTCCAAGATGAGGATTTGCTCACAGGGGCTCGCAGACAATCCTGAGGGGCACATAGATGAGCTGAGGGCTGGCCTGTGCACAAGCGCACTGGAAGCCGAGTCTATAGCAAGGAAGCCCCAGAGGCAGGGCGCTGCAGGGGTCAGCTCACAGGGGCAGGGTGAGGAGTTGCAGTGTGCCCGTGGTAATTAGGAGATGCCCATGAGCATGTGGACACTGCATGGAGGGAAGGGAGGGAAGAGACCTCTAAATAATATTTTCTTTGAATGTTTTTTTCTCTCAAAATGGAATGCCTCCTAATCAAGCTCGTGTTTGAAGGTTGTGTCATCTACTTAGAGAAGATGCAGAAGGGAAAAGGCCTGGGAAATTGAAGAAAGGAAAAAACTTTTAATAGTTTTTTTTTTTTTTAATTGGAAGATCCTGTTAGTGACTTGGCCTCTTTCCCTTCTGTCTCCTTGCAGTAGCTTGTATTTGCTGCTGTGTTTAAGGATAACTGTGCTGGTGCAGAATTTGGCCAAAAGCTAGAAAAGTGTGTGGGATTAGGGAAATTTCAGGGATCAGAATCTGGGCTTCTTTTATTCTCATGCCTGCTAACATGGTCCTAAACTTTCTCTTTTTCCTTTTTCTTCTCTCATCCTTTCCCTTCCTGTATTTTCATCTTAAGTAATAAGTGTGTTTTAAAAGAAAATGGAGAACTAAGCAGGTATCTGCATGCCATTGGACCATCACCATTCCTCTCCCAATAGAATTACCATTGGACAGGCTATGGCATCCTCTTCCTCCTTTGAAGGATGTGGATGGCAGTGCGTGTTGGTTAAATGGAGAGAAATGGTAAGTAAGGCGTAACCCCTACCATGTCTATGTCAGGCACCGGCTGGGGATTTATCAGCCTTATATCTAGTCAGCAGAGTACTTATGGATAAAACTATTATAATATAACAAAAGGAAACTAATGCTTATAGAATACTTAAAATGTCTGAGCATTATTCTAAGTGCTTTTTTTCTATGTATGACCTAAATTACCCCCATTTTACAGGCTTGGCAATAAGCTCACAGGCTAAGCAAACTGACCAAGCTCAGGTAAGTTGTAAGGGGAAAGCTGAGATTTGAACTTGACCAACCTGAATCTGAAGCCACAAATATTGTTCCTGCAAGTTCTTTGTCTGTATCAGACACCGTTAGACTCACTCTGCACACACCATGAACTTAACCTGCTTCTGTTTCAAAACTCTGGATCTTTGTGTATGTATCCTTTTGACTGATTAGCTAGGAGTCCCGGGAGGGTTGTACAGATGTCTCAGTTGTAAAGGGCATTGGCCCCTGAATAACAGGATGAAGGGGGAGGAGAACACGACTCTCAGGACACTTATCAGGCTGGACTTTTTACTTTGGTGGAATGATTTTCAAAACAGAGTCAATAGATTAGTTTACTCATTCTGGAGGGTATATTGTAGCAAAACTGTCAGGATGAGGAACAAAACAAAGGATAGATACTGTTTTATGAGATCCTGCTTTAGTGAAATGGTTTCCCTGAGCAAGGAGCTGATGCTGATAAGTTCCAAGGTCTGTGAGGCATTGACCCTGGACAGTCGTCCGACTTTTATGCTTGTATACCCAGTTAAAGAATTTTATAAATTGGGCACTTCCTTGCACATTGATAAGTTTACATCTGAAATTTTGCAGCATATGTTTATAAAGTTGAGAGGGAGAAAATTTATGCCCTATGTTAACATTTTAAAATATAACTTTTATAAAATTCTTTTAAAGGCATCCCTCAGGAACAGAATTCAAATATCAAAGGGATTTGATACACTCCATTGCCCATTTAAAAGTACATGAAAAAGCATTTATTCAGTTGAGATAAATTTGACCTCCTTAATTTTTCTCCTTCAACTCGTATTTACATTTTATTTATCCTATTATAGCATATTTAAGCTTGAAAGTCTTTTCCTGATTATTTGTTAAACTTCTGTGTAACAAAATATGTATACATTGAAATTTTAATTCTATCTTTAACTTTTGGGTCTATAAAGCTCTAAGTGATGAATTTTATCTTGTTGAAGTCTCACTAAAATTATTAGTATATAATTGAATCATTGTTAAATTTTATTGGGAAAGTAGTTCAGAAATCAACAGAGCTTTAAAAAAATTAGTTCATGTATCTGTGGATATATATTACTGCCAAACAGGTAAAATACCAATTCTATTTGCATATGGAACAAGAAACTTGTTCATATAAAGAGGTAGACAGGAGTAGAGGATTTTTGTTAGAGCAATGCAACTTGGAATAGTTTTCAAGTTACATGCCACAGTTCACATTGAGATGCAGCATCAGAAATTACTCTTAATGACCTATAAGCTGACAGTTTGATTAGTTTCATTCTCAAAATTGTTCAGAACAAAAAATTGAAAACCAACTAGTCCTTAAAGATTTAACGTCCATCATTCACTTTCTCATTTACTGGAAAAGAAACCAAGTAGACCAAGTAAATCAAGAGTCACCAATAACTGTTAAGTACACCTGTTATTTTTAAAGATACCTTGTTTATCCCAGAAATACAGAAATATACAGAAATGGTTGAGAAAACAACAATAATATTAATTTTAATGTAATTTAGCCAATGCATTATATATATAATGTAAATACCAGTTGAAGGAGAAAAATTAAGTTTATATATATAAACTTTTTTGTCAAACATTGAAGATGAAAGATTAAGGCTAATCAGTGAATGAAAAATATTTATCATATGATCTGGTTAGCACAGAACTTCTCATCAAAGCTGTCAGTCAAATCAGTCATACTTTCTATCAGAAAAGGTCTAACTTAGTTTTTAATTTAAAATAAGTGTTAATTTGCATTTTGAGGATTTTTTTTTAACAAGTATAAAGAAATGAGATGACATTGTTAAAGCAGTTTAGTCAAGTTTAAAATGATGTAGATTTGGTAGATTCAGCTATATTTTGTAATAAGTTATAAAACCATGGCAAATCTATTCTGTTTTTTATTAATTTATAGTAATATAATATAATGGGCACCCAAATTATGAGGAATTATAAAGTGAGGATTAAAATGAAAAAGCATACTGTTTTTCTGGTAAATGTGTGTGACTGTGTTTGACTTTTGGGAATAATTAAAAATCATAGGCATATTTTCAGAAGTAACTGTCAATTTCTGAAGATATAAAAATTCAAGGTTTCCTATTATATTTGTTTTTTAAAAATATTTTTTTATTGATTTTAGAGAGGAAGGGTGGGGGAGAGAGATAGAAACATCAATGAGGAGAGAATCATTGATAGCTGCCTCTTGCACGCCCCACAGTGGGGATCAAGCCTGCATGTGCCCTGACCGGGAATCGAACCACGATCTCCTGGTTCATAGATCAATGCTCAACCACTGAACCAAACTGGCTGGGCATTCCTATTATCCTATATAATAAAGAGGTAATATGCAAATTGACCGTCACACCCTCACAAGATGGCTACCTACGACCAGGTCGGCAGGGGGGTTAGTGAGGGACGACCAAACAACTGAACAGCAGGCTGCGTGGGGCAACCATGCTGGCAGGGGGAGCAGTTGGGGGCGACCAGGCCGGCGGGGTGACAGGGGTGATCAGGCTGGCGGGGGCAGTTAAGATTGGGCCTAAACCAGCAGTCGGACATCCCCCAAGGGGTCTCGGATTGGAGAAGGTGCAGGCTGGGCTGAGGAGGACCCCTCCCACCGTGCATGAATTTCGTGCACTGGGCCTCTAGTCTTCTATAATAATAAAAGCTTAATATGCTAATTAGACCGGACATCCTTCTGGACGACCTTCCAGACAAAGCCGGTCCTGCGAGGGAAGCCTGGGTCCCGGTGCCAGTGGGATGCCGGTGCCAGTAGCCAGGGGAAGGAAGGCTTACTCTTGCATGAATTTCGTGCATTGGGCCTCTAGTATTTAATAAAAGAGAGGTATATGCTACTCAAAATAAATGGACACATTGGCAAATTGGAGTAGCATATTTTTTGTTAAGAGGTAGAATATATTAAAGATTTTATAAGATGAGGATTGACTTTTACTGGAAAAATTACATCATAAGTAAATGTTGATACAGTGGATTTTCACTATCTTACTGTAAAATGCACACTTAAACTAAATCTCATGTGTTTTGTGAAATTTTCCTGTATAATTTGAAAAATTTGGAAAGCATTGCAATTATATTCAAAAGAATCAGGCTGGGTCGAGTACAGTTGGTACCTACAATTAACTGGTCACAGCCAGTTACAGATTTCTTGTCTTGGCTAGTATGTTCAGTGGTTAGAGCATCATCCCATACACGGAAGGGTCATAGGTTTGATTACTGGTCAAGGGCATGTACCTGGATTGTGGTTTGCTACCTGTCCCCAGTTGGTGCTCTTGCAGGAGGCAACCAGTCCATGTGTCTTTCTCACGAGGATGTCTCTCTGTCTTTCTCTCTCTCTCCCTTCCCCCTCTTTTCCACTCCCTGAAAAGCAATGGAAAAAATATCCTCTGGTGAGGATTAACAACAATAACAAAAATCAGTGTCAGGCACACAATGTAGTATGCAGATGATGTTTTGTTGAGTTGTACACTTAAAACATGTACGGTTTTGTGAAACAATGTTATCTCAATAAATTCAACAAAAAATAAAATAAGATGCAATACTAAGAATAATGTTTAGGCTTATTAGGCTCAGCTGTTTGCCAAAAATATATCATCCTGGTTTTAGAATTCAAACGTTTATTGCTCTAATGTAGTGTCTATTATGTAATAGCATTTTAAAATATAAGATTGGTTGAACTTGGCAAAAATTAAAAAAATAATAAAATAATGGGTGTCAGGATTATCCACATTTTTAGTTATTTGAAGGTTTTTTCTTTCCAGCTAATGTCATGTTTGAGTGTGAGTGCGTATATATGCTAAAACTAATCAATATATTTGGGTACATTTAAAAGTCAATTTTTGCACTTAACATTTATCAGTGTCATATATTTTTTAAATTACACCAATTTTTTTATGACATATATTCTTTATGGTCAGGGAAGAATGATGTGTGGTCATTAAATTGTATAATTTATCTGATTTTATAACATCCCAAAAGGGCTAAAATATTCCATCTCTAGAACATTGTTTTACCCTTAAATGACATATGGCTATGACAGAGAAAGACATGAAGCCCTACAGTGAGTATCTGGTATTTGATTAATCATTAAAGAAGGCTTTTCGGGAGCAAAAACTCACAGTGTTTCTTTGATGCCATGGATGTTTTTGTACATGAGAAGTGTGCCTTCCTTTTGTAGGGTGTGGGGTCTGTTAAGAAAGGGCAGACAGGAAAGGAGAGCATACCTGGTGCTAGGATGGAAATTGGTGGCCTTTCCCTTTCAGTGTTGAGTTCCTCTTAATTTTCCTGCAGCTGCAGAAGTCCCCTGTCCTGTGGTTTTGTCTGGACTTTCACACTGACACCTGAAATGATGGAGCGGGGCCCTGTGTCTGGGGGTCTATAGCTTTTATCTTTCCAGATAGAGACCTCAATTTAAATGAAAAAAGATTTAATTTTTGGAGCAGTTTTAGGTTCACAGCAAAGTTAAAAAGAAGGTACAGAGATTTCCCATCTACTCCCTGCCCCCACACATGCATAACCTCTTCCAGTTATCAACATTCTCCAACATAGTGGTGCATTTGTTACAATGACTGAACCTACATTGACACACATTACTACCCAAAGTCCATAGTTTAAATTAGCGCACTCTCTGGGTGTTGTGCGGTGCATGGATTTGCACAAATGTATAAAGATCTGTATCCACCATTCTAGTATCATACAGAGTATTTTCATGGCCCTACACATCTTCTCCTCTCCCCCAACAAGAAGAGGCAGAAACCAAGCTGGTGAGCTCAATTCAAGTCTGGTCTCGACTTACTCTGTGCCTTTGGCAGATATTTTATTCTCAATTACCCCTTCTGAAATCAAAACAGGTCATTATGATTTAAAAATGATTTTGATGTTAAAACTTGAGCTTAGGAGTCATCATTAATTATATGAAAACTAAACAGTGGTGTAAATTCCTCATTTTACCTGGAAGAACCAATTTGACCTGAAAGAATCTGGCAAAAAAAGTAGTTTCCAGCCGAAACCGGTTTGGCTCAGTGGATAGAGCGTCGGCCTGCGGACTCAGGGGTCCCAGGTTCGATTCCGGACAAGGGCATGTACCTTGGTTGCGGGCACATCCCCAGTAGGGTGTGTGCAAGAGGCAGCTGATCGATGTTTCTCTCTCATCGATGTTTCTAACTCTCTATCCCTCTCTCTTCCTCTCTGTAAAAAATCAATAAAATATATTTTTAAAAAAATTTAAAAAAAAAGTAGTTTCCAGTTACGCAACTAAATCTTCCGTATAACTGACGGTGTCCAGTTGGATTCTCATCTCCTTCCAGGAAGCAGAACAGGGAGCCAGAGGGCTGCAGCATAAAACAGCTGTGCATCACTGAGGCACTTGATTAATTGAGATTTCCCCCTTCACTTCCTGTAGTCATGCTGACATTTCTGTAATGGGAAGTGGGTGGGAACTATTACATGGATCTTGAAGCACAAGTTAAATGGTTTGTTTCGGCCCTAGAGAAAGCGAGAGCTCAGGTTTCCTGTGAGTTCTAAAGGGAGGCAGCAAATCTTTGTAACACACTGCTTAGGAAAATGATGAGACCCATTATCCCTTTACTAACATTAAGACAAATTTATCTTAGAAAATACAACACTAGCATCTAGTAAGAATTTTAGTAATTTTCATTCATAAGGATATTTGCAATGTGTTTGGGGCCGGAAGGAAGGGAGACGAAAAAGTGGCAAGGAGGTGGGTTATCTAAGGCCAACCCTTGGCCAGTGGTTGTTTGCAGAGGGATGGACCATCTGAAGCACGGTTCTCTAAAGCAGCGTGTACACACCTGGAGCCTGGAAAGATGGTGCACTGGAGTGCAAAAAGAGTGGGACTTTATCCAGATACGATAAATTCATGCCAAGGAAATAAGAGTGGAAATATACAGAGACTAACCTGAAAGCATATTCACTAAAGCATTATTTAGAGAAATGAAAAATGGGGAAAACCAACACTCAACAATAGAGAATAGGTTAAGTCATGGTATATTCATATAATAGAATGTCATGCAGCCACTGAGAATGATTACAAAGAAGAATGTTTAAGAATCTGAGATGATCACAATAGAGTGATGTGTGTCAAAAACTAGTGACAGAATCGTGTGAATAGGGTAAGCCAATTTTATTTAATTTTTAAAAATGTTTATTTAAAAAACTGGAAATGCATGAAATAGAAGTCAAAATATGTGGTTATTTCTGGAGAGTGGTTTTATTGGTATTTTTGCTTTCTTTTAACTTTTCTGTGTTTACCAGATTTCCTTCTGTGTGTTTATATATCCATCTTATGATGAAAGTTACTTGAAATAATGACTGTGTAAGAGTTGAATCCCTGAGTATTTAAGTCAATAAAGAGCTGTGATGATTTTGTGAGTTCGAATTGGCAAAAACTGATGGTCATCCCCTACTTCTAGAAACTGAACTGAAAGAAGAAAATTCTCAGATCACACAATTTACTTCCTTTTTTTTTTTTTTGCTCGCTCTGAAATGTGTAAAACACAAAACATATAGATGTAGGTGTGACAGTACATTGCAATGTGATTTTTTAAGCAGATTGTACCCATAGCCAGTTGTCTTCTAATCCTCTTTTGGCTGCTTTTCCTCTGGAATTGTTTCTTTGCTAGAGTGTTAATGGATTGGTTAATTTGTGAGCAACATTCCTAATTGTATTAAATCTCTACAACCGTATTAAGCATTTGTGCAGAATTAGATTAGAGAGATTGGGGAATCAGCGTGCCAGTAGTCGTATAAAGGGAGGGGGGAAGGATGAATGAGGCTAACAAGTGAGTCTGTTCTAATTGAGCCCCCATCACCACCCTCCACATCATAAAACCACACAGATTGAACACCCTGCTGCTGAAAACTCAGAAGTATTCTAAAGGACATAAAGCAGCTTCCTTGCTGTATGTTTACATATCATTATAGGGAGAGTATGAAGGAGAGCCTGCTCGTTATTTTTACTTAGGTCTGTTAGGATTTACTTTTATTTTGAGGGAAAGAAATGAGCAAGAATTAAAAAGAATCTCCAGTGCTTGAATTTTAAATTCTGGTTGCCAATGTTTATATTTAGACACCAGACAACAGGACAGGTATTCTGTGCGTAAAGAGAGAGAAACAATTTCAGAAAATGTAACTGGACCATGTCTATTTTGAAAACTGAAGATAATAGCCTGAAATAACTGATATTTAAAAACCATGCCTGGCAGCTGCTCTCTTCTGTAAGTAAGGGTGATGAATTCAGCCCCCGAGAATGTGCGCCACGCCTTGGAGAAGTGGGGATGGGGAGGATGGGTGAGGACAGGTTAGCACTGACCTCTGGGTACTCTGACTGTGCGTCCTGTTGCTTATACGTAAACATTCTTAGCAGCTTGTTTTTTTATTTAAAGTTATTGATTCTTTGTATTATGTATTGTAGCCCTTTCCAAGTAAGAAGTACTGAAGTACCATTGAGAAGGAAAACTGATTCAAAACCAAAAGCCGTCAGAATTTTCACTTTTTAAATATTTCCACTAACCCTTACTAAGAGTGTTTCTCTTGTAGTTTTAAATTGGATGGCACCAGAGGTTTTAAGAGTCATCTGGAAAATAGAAAAATAAAGGCTATGATGAACTTTTGAAGCTTTATACAGTTGGTGTTTGTCCAGGCAATATGGGCTTGGCAGGTAAAGTAAGACAGATGGAACAATGAGACCTACCTCCTCAGGTCTCGGGAGCTCCAGCTCATCATGGTCTCCACCCATCAGGTCAGGAAAGCTGTGTGATGTCCCAAGAGTGTCCCCAAAGCTTTCCTTTCCTCTACCAGGCAGGGTCTTCTGCCCCTACTGCCTCGGGGGTGGCCCTGTCTCTTATGGCCGTAGGCATAGACTGGTCTCTTGGCCTGTAGGCTGCTGTGTCCCACATATTCTGCACTTTTCCTGCTCTTGAGCTGGAGGTGACACAGAGTTACTGCCCCCAGCCTCCTGTGCTATCTCAGTGGCTTGGAAGGGGCGCCTTATTTAGTGGCCCTGCTCTGGAGCTTGTAGTGAATCGGCCTGGCCTTTACAGTCAGCGAGGACCTAGCATTGGGGAGTTTTAAAAGATTGGAGTGTGTGTGATTTAAAAAGGGGTGATCTTGATACAGTTCCAGAAAGAGACACGTTGTTAAGGTTTAATTAATAAATACCTTAAATACCAGCTGGCTGGTGTGGCTCTTTTCTTTGGAGCACTGTCTCTGTCCTGTGAACCCAAAGGTTGAGGGTTCGATTCCCAGTCAGGGCACATGCCTAGGTTATGGGTTCAATCCCTGGAAAGCAACCAGTCAGTCTCTCTCTCTCTCTGTCTCTCTCTCTCATCTCTCTCTCTCTCTCTCTCTCTCTCTCTCTCTCTCTCTCTCTCTCTCTCTCCCTCCCTCTCTCTCATCTATCTCTCTCCCTTCCTCTCTCTCTCTCAAATCAGTAATCAATAACCAGGTGAGGATTAAAACAAACAAACAAATTAAGAAATACAAAGGTTTTGTGTGTGTGTCTGTGTGTGCACTTGCTTGCTGGGAAAGGGAGCTGACCTGTGAAGATAACGTTGCCCTTTCTTTGCTTTGGAGGCCTTCATTGTGAGTTGAAAAAAAAAACTCTGGAGATTCTTTCCATACTTGTGAGAGGTGAAAAGGGAATGTGGCTTCCATTATAACCTGGATTGGAACATTTTCTTGACCTGTAGAGCAGGTTTCATCCATTCCTTTGAGAGTTTGTAGGTCCTTATAATGATGTAAACACCTCTCACATCGTTCTGCAGTCAGTTAAATATATAGGATGCTTTCTGGAATAAAACTTGTGGCAAGGAAAGTGTGCAAACTGACTGCTTAGTTAATAATTGCTGGTGTAGAGCATTCTGCTACTTTGCTTTTCCCCCCTTAATTGGTTGAGTATTAATAAACTCCTGGTTTGTTTCAAGGGCACAGCTAGTTTTTAATGGTCTTACTGAAATTTCAGGAAGAAAGCTAAAGAATTAACATAATAAATAATTATTGCTTCCAGGGCTTTTTGTTGTTAAGATAATAAAATGTTAAAAAGCACGCTACTTGAGCAGAAAGTAATTGCCCTGACAAGCACCACGCAGGCAGCATTCACAATGAAGCGGCCCTTCCCTCAATGTCAGCCAGATTTCTGTCCCACGTAAACGTTTCCTCACATTATGGAAATGTACTTTTCCTATCAACAGCAGAGAATGAAACTGCAGGCTTCTAATTAATCTTGGCTGACGTTTGATTTCATACCCAAGTTAAAGGCAAGAGGCCGTGGGTGTGCCTCCTCCCCGCCAGGAACATGACCACGGGCAAATCTCCCCATTAATGTCAAATTGCATCTGTGTGTCTCCTTGTCGCTGCCACACGCCAGTCATTAATGCATTAGCGATCACTTAAGTCCACTTTCTATCCACTAGTTCCCTGCTAGGGGAAATAGCATTGCAGGAATTTTACTTGCAAGCCTTTAACCTTGAGCCTCTGTGCTCATAACATAAAGAGCTTATGCAGATATAAGCTTTACAGATTATAACCTGCCTGTACCTACTCCGGCAGTTGAGAATCTCAAGAGCCTGGTGAGGAAGGCCATTTACCCACCTATCACAAATGTGGAGGCTAAGATTCAGAAAACCTGCATGGCTTATGTAGGTTTCATGGTATCTAAGTGGTGGAGCTGGGGTTTGAACCCAGAACTCTTCAGTCAGCTGTGATCCTCTTTTTCCTAAGTGCTTTTTCCTATAAAGCTTTTTGAAGATAGAATTGAGTCTCAAGTTTTTCTCTCTATACACCCCCACCCCCATCAACTCCTCCTTCTCCGCTGTAGGTCCTGTGGATGTTAGGCAAGCAATTGACATTTTTGATTGTCAAAAGAAACAAACAAACAAAAAATTTATAGAAGAAATAGTAGTGAGTTCCATTTAATTTATTTGAAGTGAGGCATAGAGGAATAAGAAAATTGTTAACGTAAGTGTGGAATACAAAGAGGTATGTACCGTTAGCTATGGGTTGTAAGCTCGCTGAAATCATGGGAACGGGGGAATTTCTCCGAGAGGCAGAAACCGTTTTTCCTGCTTACTGTTTTCTCTGAGGGCTCCATATCAGCAGGTTGAGTGATGCAATGAGTGCTGTTCTTCTCACTAATAGTTTTGGTGTCATTGTGGCAACAGAATGCATGTAGCTTTTTTTTTTTTAAAGGCTGACCTCTAAATTGAAGGAATACTTTGAAAACAGTTCAGTTCAGGCAACTCTATGGGAGGCAAAGATGATGTATAGCTGATTTGATTTAGGGAGAGAAATCAGTATACCTAGCAGAGTAAATTACCATCCTCAAAGCCCACTGCTGTGCAGAGTTCTGACAGGGCCACAGCAGTACTCTCCCAGGACCTTGGAGTTGAAGGTCTCTCTGAATGTCTCATTCAGTGATGTAGGCCAGGCTGGACATGGGCAGGAGCCAGGTACTCTTCAGACTCAGACAGGGCTTGGTGGTAGTGATCCCAGAGCGCCCCACTGTTATGAGGGCAGAGATGGTGTTTGCCTGGAGTGTTTTGGAGCTGGTCCTGGGTCTAGGAAAACCTCAGGAAGGCACTCATGAATTATCCAAACCTAAGCAACATTGGTGCCATCCCCATGTGCCTCTGAGGAGGAATTGGCTGCAAAAAAAGCCCCTCCAGGAACGAAACAGATTGACCTGATTATGCAATGGCTTTTACATTGCAGCGTAAGTGGGGATGTCTGTCACAGTGATTTTTTTTCTGACATACTTAATGTTTGCCCACTTTTGGGGGGCAGTAGTTAGGGGGAGGTTGTTCGGTAACACTGGTTCAACCTAGTGTCATCCTAGGAGGTGCAACATTGAAAGGAAGGGTCTTCATGTCAGATATATTTTATCCTGCTGTGAAGTCGCAGGTCATTACATTAAAAGAAGAAAATGGATAATGTTACTCTGTCTGTAGTCTTAACATGTTTACTGTCAGTAATAGATGAAGATCTTCCTGTTGATTCTGTAGGATGGGGCAAAAGTAGGTTTACAGTTGTGAGTATGCAAAACCAGTTTATTCTTGTATTATTATTAATTAACTAGAGGCCCGGTGCACGAAATTCGTGCATGGGAGGGGGGTGTCCCTCAGCTCAGCCTGCACCCTCTCCAATCTGGGACCCCTTGAGTGATGTCCTCCCCTGCAGGCCTGGTTCTCCCCCCTCCAACTGCCCTCCCCTGATGGCCTGGTACCCCCCAACTACCCTCCCCTGCAGTCCTAGTCCCCCCCAACTGCCCTCCCCTGCTGACCTGGTCCCCCCCAACTGTCCTCCCTTTCTGGCCTGGTCTCCCCCAACTGCCCTCCTTTGCCAGCCTGGTCACCTCCAACTGCCCTCCTCTGCTGGCCTGGTCACCCCTAACTGCCCACAACCACCCTCCCCTGCAGGCCATCTTGTGTCCACATGGGGGAAGCCATCTTTGACGACATGGGGGCAGCCATCCTGTGTCTTGGAGTGATGGTCAATTTGCATATTATTCTTTTATTAGAGAGGATTGTTGTATTACTTTCCATACTCATAACTGTAAAGCTACTTTTGCCCCACTCTGTATAATGAGTAGTTCTGTCCTATTCTTGGGTCTCTGCCCTGCTCTGCTGTTATTTATCTGGAAATATTTGAATTCGGTGCACATCTGTGCTGAGACCACTTGAGGCTGAAGCAGTAAAATCATCACTTATCAATAATAGGCCCTGGCCAGGTTGCTCAGTTGATTAGAGCATCGTTCCTATACACCAAGGTTGTGGGTTTGATCCCTGGTCAGGACACATACAAGAATCAACCAATGAATGCATAAATAAGTGGAACAACAAATTGATGTCCCTCCCTCCATCCCTCCTCCCTCTCCCTCCCTCTTTCTTCCTCCCTCCCTCTCCCTTTACCTCTCCCTCTCTATCTAAAATCAATCAATAAAGTAATAATACAACCTAACATTTATATAATTTTGCAGTTTTTATTTTGTTTATTCTCCAGAAATTTATTTTGCCTTAAGAATAATTCCATGATATTTGTAATAGCACTCACACTTTAAAGATATGAAAATATGCTTAGGCCTGGCTTAGCTAGTACCTAGCAGAGCCCAGGATGTGAACATTGGCCATCCAGGTTCATACTAAATATTTTCCCATGGCCCCACAGTGTCCCCCTTTCCCTGCCACCCAAATTTAGAATAGGATGTGAGATTTTTCTAATTGCCCTTTCCCCAGCTGGCCTGGAGCAGACGAGCATGTTTTGCTTTGAATGAGGTAATCTAACTCATGAAAAACTTGGGAACTGATCATCTTTATGTTTTAACTAGAGGCCTGGTGCACGAAATTCGTGCATGGGGGGTGTGTCCCTCAGCCCAGCCTGCACCCTCTCCAATCCAGGACTGCTGGCTCCCAACCACTCACCTGCCTGCCTGGCTGATTGCCCCTAATCACTTCTGCCTGCCAGCCTGATCACCCCCTAACCACTGCCCTGCCAGCCTGATCAACGCCTAACTGCTCCCCTGCCGACCTGATTGCCCCTAACTGCCCTCCTCTGCTGGCCCGGTAACCCCACACTGCCCTCCCTTGCCAGCCTGGTTGCCCCCAACTGTCCTCCCTTGCAGGCCTGGTCGCCCCTAACTGCCCTCTGCTGCAGGCCTGGTCACCCCAAACTGCCCTCCCCTGCAGGCCTGGTCACCCATAACTGCCCTTCCCTGCTGGTTTGGTTGCCCCCAACTGCCTTCCCCTGCAGGCCTGTTCCCCTCCAACTGCCCTCCCCTGTTGGCCTTGTTCCCCCCCAACTGCCCTCCCCTTCAAGCCTGGTTCCCCCAACTGTTCTCCCCTGCTGGCCTGGTCCCCCCCAACTGCCCTCCCCTGCAGACCTGGTCGCCCCCAACTGCTCTCTCCTGCTGGCCTGGTCCCCCCCAACTGCCCTCCCCTGCAGGCCTGGTCCCCCCTAACTGCCCTCCCCTTCCGGCCTGGTCCCCCCTAACTGCCCTCCCCTTCCGGCCTGGTCCCTCCCAACTGCCCTCCCCTTCCAGCCTGGGTCCCCCCTAACTGTCCTCCCCTGCAGACCTGGTCGCCCCCAACTGCCCTCCTCTGCTGGTGCGTTCACCCCTAACTGCCTTCTCCTGCAGGCCTGGTCCCCCCCAACTGCGCTCCCTTGCAGGCCTGGGTCCCCCCCATCTGCCCTCCCTTGCTGGCCATCTTGTGGTGGCCATCTTGTGTCCACATGGGGGCAGCCATCTTTGACCACATGGGGGCGGCCATCTTGTGTGTTGGAGTGATGGTCAATTTGCATATTACTTTTTTATTAGATAGGATAAGGTGTATCTGAGTGTTCTAACACCCAGAACACGGTACTGTGGCTTTTACTTACCCAATCGTTTGATACGTGAATGCTAATACTGTGCTCAGTATTGGGGATCAAGGGCTAAAAAGGCCTGGTCCCTGTCTCTATTGGCTTGCATTTTAGTTGACAGGACACACAAACATGTAGAATGGCACACCATGAACTGGGAGCATATGTAAGGGGGAGACTTAAGCTGATCAGTGAAGGCTTCCTTGAAGAAGTGACTTGAGCTGCTTGTTCTTGTCACAAGAAGAATGTCTGAAAAAAAATCACAGGAAAATTTCCCCTATATGTATTCTTGATTGAGACGCTAGGAAAATAAATACTCATGTATTAAAATGTCAAATTCAGCTATTTTACTTTGAAAGGATTAAAGACATTGAAATGGAGAACCAAAATAATCAAAGCATATTGAAATGTATAATAAATTATTTTCAGAGTTATTTCTAAAAATATCTTATATTTTTCTTCTAGATTTCTATTTATTGAGTACTTTTGCACTAAAAATTTTATCCCAAATTGGGACTAAATATATAAACTTGTTTAAGGTAGGTGAGTTTGTTTTTATAAAAAAAAATAAAAATAAAAAGCAAAAAAAAAAAAATCGATAAAGTTTGCTCAGTTAAAACCCCATTTGCCATTTTTAGAAAATGACATAGCTTCTCATTCTTATTTTGGATGTAGCTACTAGATTATTCTTTTTTTTCTTTCCATTCACATAATTTTTTCAAAGTGTTATATCTCCTCCCCAAATAAGTAGGGGTGTGTTCCTCGACCACCCCAGTGAAGATTCTCACTACAGATGCCTGGTTTATAGTTAGATTAATTATTTTTAATTGAAATTGATTACTCAGTGATCCCGATGCCTAGAGTGGTGTGACATATCAGATACTCCTTCTTTCCAATAAGTGAATGTGTTCATAAATTACTACATTGTGTCGTTTTCCTTTATCCTACACAGCTCTAGCAAAAATTCCATTATGTATATAACCTTTTAAAACTAGTTTTGAACATGTTGTATATTCAAATCTTTTAGAAATATTTAATAGAAACATTTTTCTAGTTAATTTATTTACTTTTTATATATTGAATAGTTTCTTTCCTCTTTAACACTTTTTTTGTTAAAAATATTTCTTTTTCATAGAGCAAGTTTGGAAAATAATAAAAATATAAAGAAGACAAAAAGTTTATAATGCTGCTGCTTGTTGTCATTACCATAGTTTGATACATTTCCTTCCAGTTTGTTTGCAACTTATCTGTGCATGTATTTAAAAATTAGAATCATACATATGTAATTTTATATTTTTTTATTTAAACTTAACCTGAAATTGTGACCTTAAATTAATCTTAAATAATATTTAACTATATTTTCATATATTTCTAAAATTTAGGAAGCTATTCAAGAGCATGCTTTTCTTGGCTGCATAATACTCCTTACTATAGAGGTAAAGTTTTTTTATGAAACTTTCCCTTAGGCTGGATATCGTTTCCAAGCTATGGCTATTATGCAAAATGCTAAATTGTGCTGCGATTAGCAAGTTTCTATACATATGAATTTTTTGCACATCTTTGATTGTTTACATAGGACAAATCACCAAAAATGTATTAATGAATTTTTAACAAACTGCCCTCCAAAAAGGTATACCCATTTATATATATTCACACCCCCAAAACACAGCAGAAATATTTTAGTCTTTGCCAAATTATTTGACAACTGATGGTTTTCTTTGGAAATACATTGGTAAGGTTTATTGGCCTTTTGTGTTTATTTATTAACTTGTCTATTGCTTTTTTTTCTACTGGCATTGCCATTTATTTATTTTTAAATTCTTTTAGGAATGTCAGTAATCCTTCTCTTCAAAGTATTTTTCTCACTTCATTTATTTTTAATTCATAGCATTTTCTTAACATACGAAACTTAATTGTGTGTGTAAACGTGTGTATAGAATTAGCTTTTTGGATCTGAAGTAGAGGCCTTGAGTCACTGATGGAGAGATGCGACGTGGGCTAGAAGCTGCTCCCATGGTCTTTCCCTTCTGGTCCATTTGCTCTTAGACTTGAATGCTAATCATTTCTTTACTAATTCTGTCAATGTTGTAATTAGAGGTAAGTCTTGCCCCTAAAGAGAGATTATTGATTTACTCTAGTTATTTGTTACTATCTTTGGTTGGGAATTTCTGTGTTTTAGTGGAAAAATACAGATAGAATGAAATTAGATAAGGTGGTTAGCCTATGTCACAATCCTGAGTCAGCTGCGGGTTCTTAAAAAAGTTGTTTTTGTACTGAAGTTTCTGCCTTCCTCCCTATATTTATTCTTTTTTTTTTTTTGCTACACCATGCTGGTCAGGCAGGAAGGAGAGGAGAATCAGAATGGATTGTGGTACTCCAGTGTACCTGGAAGATGCAGAATTAAAGTATTTGTTAGTAACCTGTATTACAGATTTATGTAGCATGCTAATTTAGATGTACATAAGCATTAGCTTTTCTGCAAGGATTTCAGTAGCTATACCATTTGAAAGAGAATGAACATTTGAAAAGAATAGAAATGTAACTGATAGGTGAAAAGAATCTTCCCTAAAACTGTCCAGACCTGGGCAGTTTAGGATCAAGTGTCAGAACATTTATAATTAACCCACATTAGCATAATGAACATTGAAATGTTCAAATGTGGAACAACGCATTTCAAAAATGCATTGCATGTCCAAAATGGGATATTTTACATGTTCAGAAATGGCCTGTATAGAAAGAGCCCTATTGAAATTAATGAGAAGTTTCATATATAACAGAAGGTCAGATTCTTGATTTAAACAAAGACCAGCATTTTTAAAAAGTCGACTCATCTAATACTAAAACAAAATGAAATTTTATCTCAAAATATATATGGGTTGATATTCTTGTTTCTGAGCTCAGAATTACTAAGAAAATCTTTGGTTTCCCAAAACTCAAAATGTTTATTGCCAAAAGCCAAGTAATATCTTCTGGTAAACAGTGTGGTTCAAAATTATGATCCTATGTTTATCTAACTGAAATCTGAGTTAGATGTTTGTGATTGTATTTGAAGTTATACATACTTTTATATGAGTAAACACAAAACATAATTCTGAGGTTAAGATAAACCTGTTTGGTATTTATTAAACTCTATCGATCAGGTCTACAAGTGTTTATTGATCATCTACTATATGCTCAATTCAGTGCTTAGTTCTTTGGGACGAGAGGGAGGAAGTTAGGTACTTGGAGAGAATTGTCCAGAATTAATTAACATTATCTTTTAGGCAGATATAAAATAGTGCTAATCTGGCATCCTTTTATAACAAGGTTCCCAAACATAGTTGAGTTTTTGCTGTATTAATAGCATTGTTGATGTCAGCACTTTCTTGGAAGAAAGGTTTTTTGCTTATTCAACTTTTGCCTCATGTTAGATATTTTTCGGGTAAATGTTGCTGTTATCTTAGCATTTTTTTTTTTTTGGTCTTTTTTTGTTTACTGGGTATTTAGCATAAGAATTCAGTTTTCAACTTTTTTTTTTTTTAAGCAACATAGAATAATCAAGCAACTGTGTATTGCTTGGTACAGTAGCCATTTGAAGATGATTTATACCCACTTACTTCACAGTAAAATCTCATTCCTAAAGGGTATAAACTCTATATTCTTTGTAAGGACCCTTGAGTTGTTGGAACTCTATACATGTTAAAGCATTATCATCAAGTTTTAGACCAAAAAAATATTTTGTATCATTTTAATTTTTGCCATTCAAAAACACAGTGGCCTTCTGTGACTTGAGTAGTTTAATCATGTCTTTAGAATTTCTTGGCTGCAACCTGTTTTAGAGTTTAACTCAGCTATTGTTGAGAAGAGGTCATTCTTCAGTCCCTACTAAACTTTTTGTAAACTGCTATTAAAGAAGAAAATAATTTTAGAGTCTTGATTAGAAAATAAGATGCCCTCATTGTGCTTTATGTTCTGAGATATAGCAAAAATACACATTTTTAATTGCTGTAGGGTGGTGTTCAAACTTGAATAAAAAATGGCTGTACTAGACAGACTGAATTTATGATTAGGAACTGAACTACTAAAGTCAGCATGTGGATTGTCTTAGAATTAATGCAGGTCTAATTAGTCTCAAATGATTGTTCATTTTTTTTCTGTATAAATTTAAGTTTAAAAAGAAGTACTATATGAAAATTCCACTGTCTAATGGGGACCCTCCCATCTTTTGCCTGGACGATTGCTACAGTGGTCCCATTTGCCACAGTTTGGGGTTCACACCATCATCTGGGGGCTTACTACAGCCTGGAGACCTGGACCACACTGAATAATTTTGATTCAGAAGGCTGGAATGGGGCCTAGGAGAATCTGCAATTTAAAAAAGCAAGTTGAGTGTTTTTAAAGCCCTCTTGGGAGAAACCAAAGGCCTTTTTTGTGGGCCAAAGCTGATCTTGGCCTCCTTCCCCATTGCTCTTGGTCCATTTATGGGGAACCCTTAGCAGATGGCAATGCTAATCCTGATGCAGGGTTGCTTTCACCTCTCACCCTAGTTCTCTTGCTCAGGTTCCGGTGTGAGGCCCACACCCACCTTCCTCATGGCGATCTTCTCATCTTTCCTAGTCTAATTTCATGTCACCTCTTCACTGTTCTTTGTCCTACAACACAGGGATTTCCAACACCTAACACACCACTTGCTCCCCAGAGTGCCCTGCAAATGTTGAATTAAATTGACTTTACTTGTAAATGCCTTTCCTGCCTCGGATGTGGCCACACCTCACCAGTCTGTGGCTGTAGAACACATCTCTTCATTGCTTCCCTCAGAGCCTCCGCTAAGAACATGCAGTAGTCCCCTTTATCTGAAGTTTTGCTTCCTGAGGTTTTAATTACCTACAGTCAGACCACAGTCTGAAAATATTAAATGGAAACTTCCAGAAATAAACAGTTCATAAATTTTAAATTGTCTGCCATTCTGAGTAGCATGATGACATCTGGAGCCTTCCTGCTCTGTCCCACTCTGGACAGGACTCCTCCCTTTCTCCAGCTCCTCCGCTGTGTAAGGCTTAGTCACTTGATAGTTGTCTTGGTTATCAGGTCAACTGTCCAAATATCGCAGTGCTTGTGTTCAGGTAACCCTTATTTGACTTAATAATGACCCAAGTGCAAGAGTAGTGGTGCTGGCAATTCAGATATGCCACAGAGAAGCCGTAAAATGCTTCCTTTATGTGAAAGGGTGAGTAAATACAATAACATATTTGGGGGAGAGAGAGGTCACCTATAGTGTAACTTTTATTACAATATATTATTACTAGAGGCACAATGCACGAAGATTTGTGCAAGAACGGGCCTTCCTTCCCCTGGCTGTTGGCACTGCCTTCCCTCTGGCCCGGAGCTGCCTTTCTGCCTTCCCATGCTGCCCAGAGACCTGGAGCTGCTGGGGCTGTGTGGAACGCCTGTGTTATCGCCATGGCAAGTGTCCCGCTCGGCGCCTGCATATGCAAATTAACCCACCATCTTTGTTGGGTTAATTTGCATACTCCTGATTGGTTGGTGGGCATCTCGAAGGTACGGTCAGTTTGCATCTTCCTCTTTTATTAGTGTAGATAATTGTTCAATTTTTAAATTCTCATTGTTAATCTCTTACTGTGCTTTATTTATAAATTAAACTTTATCAAAGTTATGTATGTATAGGGAAAAGTTATGTATCTGTAGGGAAAAGCATAGTATATACAGGATTCATACTGTCTGTGGTTTCAAGCATCTACTGGGGGTCTTGGACCATATCCCCTTCAGATACAGGGAAACTACTCTACTTCCCTTTCTCCTAAAGCAGTCTCCACCGTTGGCCCTGCTTTTCCTCTGGGTCCTCACAAGCGGCAGGTAGGAGCACCTGGGGTGGTGTTGGCTATGTGCACTGTGGGCTGTTGATGTCTGCACCCAGATGTCCCTCCTGATACCTCCGAAAGCGCCTGCAGCTTCCAGACACCGCACTTGGGTCTCCTGGACCTCCCTGTGCTGCCTCAGAGAAAACTGCTCCTTCCTTTGCAGTGAGTGCTGCTTGCCTGGGAACAAGCTCCTCTCCTCAGACACGCAGAGCCTGAGTTTGCACTTGGAAAAGGCAGCAGTCCTTCAAAGGCAGCGAGCCTGTGTAGCGCACTTGTGCATAGAGCCACTGCTCCCGGGTACCATGGCTCCGCCCTGCACGGGAACAGTGTCCACATTCCTACCTCTTTTTTTAAAAAAATATATTTTATTGATTTTTGACAGAGAGGAAGAGAGAGGGATAGAGAGTTAGAAACATCGATCAGCTGCCTCCTGCACACCCCCCACTGGGGATGTGCCAGCAACCAAGGTACATGCCCTTGACCGGGATCGAACCCGGGACCTTTCAGTCCACAGGCCGACGCCCTATCCACTGAGCCAAACCGGTTTCGGCACATTCCTACCTCTTAGAAGATAGAAAACCGACCAAAGCATCCAAATGGTCGTTTTTGCAGACTGTACAGTTTCTAAACAGTTTCACAGATCTCAAGTCCAAGTTCCAATCAGGTTTTTCTCTCCGTCGCACTTTTGGCAAGAAGTACCATCCCAGCTGTGGAAGTTTCTCTTCCCCTTTTTGTTTCTTGCTTGACAAATCACTATGTTTGTTTTCCATGGTGTATTAGTTTCCTGGGGCTGCCATAACAAAGTGCCACACACTTGATGACTTAAAACAACAAAATGTATTCTCTGAGTTCCGGTGACTGGAAGTCCCACATGCAAGGTGTCAGCCGGGCCACATTTCCTCCGGAGGCTCCGGGGGGCAGTCCCGCAGTTTCTGGCGACTGCAGCAGCCCTGGGCTGGCAGCTGTGTCGCTCCAGTCTCTGCCTTCACTTACCGGTGGCCTTCTCCTCTGTGTTTCTTCTCTGAGTGTTTCTTTCCAGGATCCTTGTTATTGGATTTGGGTCCCACCTGGATAATCCAGAATTGTCTCATCATCTCAATATCTTTAATTATATTTGAAGAGATCCTTTTTCCAAATAAGATAACTTTTACAGCTTCCCAAGGATTAGGATTTGCTATTTTTGCATGGCCATTAAAAAATATTTTTATTGATATCAGAGAGGAAGGGAGAGGGAGAGGGAGAGAGAGATAGAAACATCAATGATGAAAGAGAATCCTTGATCGACTGCCTTCTGCATATCCTTCCCACACCCCAACTGGGGATCAAGGCCACAACTCTGACATGTGCCCTGCCTGGGAATCAAACCAGGACCTCCTGGTTCATAGGTTGACGCTCAACCACTGAGCCATGCAGGCTGAGCTGCATGGCCATTATTTAGTCTACTATATATAGGTGATAAGACTTTACATGATCATATATTGCTACATCATCCCAGTTTCATAAACTGGTTGTGTCAGTTAACTTTGGTGATTTGGTTGCTGCCTGGAATTTTCCGTATTTGAGAGACAGAGGATAACAACTACAGAGATAGTTTTTTTGAGTCCTTAGTATGTGCCAAGTACTGTAGCATGCACCAGCTCACACTTCCCTGGCAGATAGGTGCTCCCATTACCCCCATTTTCCTGATGAGGTGACTGAGGCATGGAACATTTCAGCAACTTGTTAAGCTCTGCTTGGCGAGTTGGTGGCAGAGTCAGCAATGCACTCCTCCTGGTCCCCTTCAGAGTCTGTGTTCTTGAAGACTCAGGGATGCAGAGAGGTGGCTGTAAATCAGGGCTGGGCAGGGGTCTTGGTGTCCTACGGTCCACTAACATGGTGATAAGGCCATGGACAAGCTAGTCCACCTCTATGAACTTGATTTTCAGTCTTGCCCTGTAAAATAACTGTGAATAGGGACTTATTAAAGAGGGACAAATCAAAAGAAAGCCAATGAGAAGCTTTAGACAAAGGTTAGGTGGGCTTAGGGTTGAATGTTAAACGATACTGTTATTCTGTTAGTCACATTTCCCCTTGTACTACGTGACCATGGTGCCTTAAAAATAAACCTGTTAAGAATAAGAAAAATGCCTTTAATGCTTTAATGAGTTTAAATATATGCATCAATATTTGCCACTAAAGTATTAGGAGGAAAAAGACGGTATTATGAAAACATCTAAAAACAAAATTTTAGAACCATTTTCATAATTTTTTGTTCATGCTATCCTTTAACTTTATGGTAAAGAAATCATTGGGATTTTCCTTAACTGTGGAATTTGTCTTATTGAGATTTAATTGCAAAATTCTGAAAATACCTTCTGGGAACTCCATTTTAGGAGAGTCACTTTGAGTTTTCTGGTTGTGTCTGATTTGGATGGTAAGCTACTTTTTGCTTAGGGCTCCTGCCTGTTAACATCTGCCATGCCTTTACCTGTCAGGCATAAGTTTTTTTCTCCTAACCAAGGCGGGAGGTCTGTGAAACCAACGTGAGGCCAGATGCCTGCCACCTGGAGAGTCTGGTGGACAGGTCCTGAGGGTGCCAGGACCTCTCCTTCCCCTCTCCCTCTCTGCTTTGCTCTTGGACTGTCTGTCTGAGGCCTGCCTGTTATCTCTGTTCCTGCACCTTCATTTCTTTCTACTGCCAGTTGGTAGATTTGGCTTTAAAATGGACAAACCTCCTGTTTCCCTGGTTCAGAATTAGCGATTTTTATCCTTTCAGGATCTTGCTGTGAAACACACAGTAGCCTGTTGAGTTTGTGCTGAGCCTGCGGGTGCACAATGGAGCATTGATCCTGTGGCTGAGTGGCACCCGGCTTCTGCAGCGCAGTGTGGGCTCCAGTCAGAACGCACTTTCAGTGGGTGTTCACATCTGACATGTTGGCTTTTGTTAGAGTTAAATCAGGGGCATGCTCCCCCTTCATCTCCATCCTTTAGAAAGTGGTGATCTGCTACCTTATAGTCTTCTGATGCCACATGATAATTTATGGAATAATCAGATTACACTAAATGTGCGGATTTTTTTCTCCTACAAGAAATTATTTTCAGTTGATGTAGTGATTGCAAATTGATTGATTTGTTCATTTATTTGAGATTTACTAAAATTGTTTCTGTCTTTGGGAGACCAAAAATGATCCAGATTTTGAATGAATTGTTCCAATTCTTTTCATGCCTAGCAAGGCTCTGTGCTAAATTTGGGACCTCAGGAGACAGCTTTAGGATCCGGAGAGTTAAGAGTGAGACACGGTGGCTGCCTGGCCACATGCCGCATGCCGCATGCCAGGGGGTAATACTGGAGTTCGTGATGGGATTTGGACATAGCTGCTGCTCTGTTAAAACAAAACAAGAAACCCATCTTGATTCATGTGGAATATGTGCTAATAATATGGAAAAGCGAGATTCTTTGGTGTGAGAAATCTTGTGGTGTAGTTCCCAGCATTAGTGATGGCACCTGGAAATTCTAACTTCAATTCAAATTAGTCTAAAGTGGGCTTTATACGGGCTACTGGGGGAAATTTGCAAGTGGTATTTTTGGGGGGAGCATATTAAGTGTTGATAGTGATGACAGATGTATGAATATTGAAGGCATGTATGTACTCAGGAGGGGGAATTAAAAGGAATCTTAAATTCTATTTTGACATTACTGTCTGTGACATGCATGATCTACCAGTAACTGTAAACAAAGGTAGAAGCATAGAGGGTTTTTTCCCTGGAAGATGTCAGAGAGGTGTCCTGTTCATGTTCATTTCCATGGAAATGCGGGAGGGAACAGAGCAGCCAGTCAAGGTTTCCTTCAGCTGTGGTCGGAAGAGAACCAGTGCTTCTAATTTAGTTTCAGATGGAATGATAGAACAGTTCTAATACTCTATTTCTCAGTGGTATCGCACAGTAACTTTCAATTTACAGTACATTAAAGCTGTCAGAGGCCCCTAAAATGGGGTTTTGTCTTTTCTCTTTTGGTGCTGGCACTTGGTACAATTTGAAATACTGAGAAAAACTTCCAGTGTAACACAGATGAATTTTTAATGTGATTGACTAAGTCAGTTTTACTCACTGGAATATTAATAAATTTTGTGTAGCAGAAAGGCTGTGCTTAATGTTAAATTTCAATGTTAAAGCCTTAAGAAATTAGCTGCCTTTATTACTGTGTGTGTGTGTGTGTGTGTGTGTGTGTGTGTGTGTGTGTGTGTTTAAGAAGTCAGCAAAAAATGTCACACAAACCCTCCCTTTTTTTGGTAGCATGCTTCATATAAAAAAGTTTAGGAATAAAAACATATCCTTGTTGCCAACACATCAACATTATTTTCTTCAATAGAAATATAAAGAAGTCAAGGTGAAAATCAGCTTATCTTCTCAAGACCTTACAGGGGATAAGGCCAGATCTTTTAAATCAGTGATCACCAACCAGTGGTCCGTGAGGTCTGAAAGGTTGGTGACCGCTGTTTTAGATTATGTTGAGGATTAGTTCCTTGGTTACTTTGTGGAGTTGGATTGTATGGAGTTGATGCTAACAGCTTATTTTGATGTTACTGCTTCCAGACAACTTCAATTTTGTTTAGGTTGTGAGTTACAGGCCACCTGAGGCCTGTGGTTATGAGTTGGGGAGGAGTCCTCTGTGTGGCTAACCCAGCCTGCCCAAGGCCTACTAGTTACAGATAGATGATATGGGGTTAGGTGGTATGTGGGGGGATCTGGTTCTAACTCTGGGAGAAGCCTTTGTAAAGCAGAACAGACAGAGAGTCTGCAGTTTGGAACAGGAAATGTGTCTAGCCATGAACAGGACCTCAGAAGTGGGGGAGGCCAGCAACTCTCCCCTCCTACCCAGAGTAGCCATTCCCTTCACCTGTCCTCCTGGTTAGAGCAGCGTGGGGAGGGGAGAGGAGGGGTCCTGAGCTCCTCCCACGACTGAAGTGCAGGGTGGCTGCCCTGGGCCTTGCTAGCTGGCCTCTTTCTGAACTGAAGACAGACCAGGTTTAAAACTCCTGAGGATCTAGGGCCTGCTCCGGGTGTTTGGAGGAACACCCCTCTGGCTGATGGTGTGGAAGGTGGAGAATGAAGTGGTCCCCACCCGAGTTCCCGGGCACAGGTACGTTAGGAGGCCCTGTGGGTCTGCACAACTCCAGAAAGAAGAGGCAGAGGACTCTCTCAGTCGTTGCTCCTGGGGTCCATTTTTGATGTGATTTTATGTTTTCATGGCTGACTTTAAATTGTGGAATTCGCCCAAGGGTTACCATTCCTATGCATGCCATATGTACATAGTCATGCATGCCGTGTGCCAGCAGAGTGTGATGGCATTTTACACTTCCTGCTTTGTGGAGGTGAGCAAGGTAGTGCTATGTTACTTGGCTGTTTATATTGGTTTAAACTTAAAACATGAAGAGGCTGTTGGGGCTCTTTGGCCCGTGTGACATTCCTAATTCCTAAAATTTTTCTCCAGATACAGACCCTGGCTTTGGTTGAATTGGGGGCGGGGGGGGGAGATGTGTGTTTTGCTTCCTTCACTCTGCCCTGTAGATGCTGGGGAAACGCCCACAGTTTCAGGTCCTTGGGTTCCCTCTGTAAGGTTTCTCTGTGCACTCCCCCCACCCTGTTTTGATTGAAACTGCTCTGCTTGAGGTCCCTGACTCAGCAGCTCATCCAGTGACTCCCTGAATTTTACTTCTCTTTATCATAGACTTTCCTTTCTGCTGTTTACATCTTGCCTTGGGGTTCCTAACCCACACCTGAAGTCTTCCATTCGAACTTCACAAGTGTCTTCTGAAAGGCAGAGAAGGGAGCTGGGTGGGTGCCAGGTCCTGGGTGCAGTGTTGTGGGGGCGTTACTTCATTAAATGTTCACACCTGCTTCTCAAGGGAGATGCTGCCGTTCTCACCATTTAAATGATGCAAAAACTGAGATTCAGAGCTGCAAGGAATGGAGACATCTTACACATATTTACTGCAGAAATTCTCACTGCGACCAGTTGATGCTCTTTCTTCACTCATTGCATATGGAGAAGGCTGTAGATAAATCGTGTTCAGAGTGACTGATACGCTTGGCTGTGCTGATTGTCTCCTCTACGTGCTTCTCCCACCGGAGGGAGGCAGCCCAGTGTAGGGTTTAGATCAGAGCTTACACTCTGGAGCCAGATTTCTGGCTTCAAGACTTGTGTGACCTTGGGAAAATGACTCAGTCTCTCTGTGCCTCACTATTCCTGATATTGGTTAAATACATTAAGCATTTGACTATGATTCTAATTTTTTGTTTTGTTAATCCTCACCTGAGATTTTTTCCATTGATTTTTAGAGCGTGTAAGGGAGGGAGGGAGGAGAGAGAGAGAGAGAGAGAGAGAGAGAGAGAGAGAGAGAGAGAGAGAGAGAGAGATCCAAGACATCCATGTGAGAGGGACACATTGATTGGTTGCCTTCCCCACATGCCCCAGCTAGGGCTGGGGATTCAGCCTGCAACCCAGGTATGTGCCTTTGATTGGAAATTGAACCCACAAGCCCTCGGTGCACAGGCTGACTCTCTAACCACTTAGAAACACTGGCCAGGGCTGTAATCTATATATATATAAAAGCCCAGTGACCAGAACGGTGGAATGACCAGTGGCTATGATGCACACTGTGGCAGGCAACCAGCCTGATCTGGGCCCTAATAACGCCACCCCCATAACCCTCCACCTGCCTGCCCGACCCCTGATAGGCCCCCAACACCCTGATTGGGGCAGGCCGGCCGGACCCCACCTGTGTGCAAATTCATGCACCGGGCCTCTAGTATATATATATTTTTTTAAATCAGAAAATAAGCAAAGATTTCTGTTGCATGTGCCAGCTTAATCTGCTCAAGGATAGGGTTAGGCTCTAGGCTGTTAAGTTTCAAGTTGCTGACTGCCTGCTGAACGCTAAGATGTCACCTTTCTAAAATAAGAATCCTGGATGCCATAGGTAAGCTAGTCATTCCTCTCTTTGCTGTCCTCAGAGAACTGATCTTCCTCTCTACATATATCAAAGTCCTGTGGGCCCTCCAGCCCCGCCCCCACCTCCAAATGTGATTTTCTTCTGCCCCATTGTCTGATATTTAAGCCCCAATGCCATGGGGGTAAAGAGGTGGGGAGCAACTCAGTAGCTGGCATATTGCCATTCTAGCCTTACCAGCTGCCCACGCTGGCCTTTTAGAGTTGCTCTGCAGGGTCGCTCTCCCACCTGTTCTGTAATGAGTGAAACCATGAGACCTTCCATTCCCTAGTTAGAGAAGAGTCTGCAAGGGCAAGTCCTGGGACTCACATCAAAGGAAGAAATTCCCTTTGCTTCTGAGAAGGCTCCTGTGGAGATGACAGGAGGGAAGTGCTGTGAGAATATTGAGATTAAATGGAAAGGGAGGCCAGCATAGTCTGCAGACATGAAGAATATTTTTTCCTGATGCAGGTTTTATTTCAGGCTAGTATGCTTCTGCACACTCCTGACATCACCTGAATTTAAATACAGCCTGTCCAAGATAAGAAAAGTTTCCACTAATTTTCTACATTTCATTTTTATGAAAAATCTCAGAGTTCTCTGTAAAAGACATTCCTGTTGATTTGTGAGATTACATTAACAAACCACGATACAGGGTATTGGTTACCTGAGTTATTTTTTTCCTTTGAAGCTCCACATTGATCTCTGGAATTAGTGTCGGTGAGCTTTTGAGGTCTCTAAAATGAGAATGGAAGGACCTGGCTTTTTTTCATCCCTGAGAAGGTGACTGAAGTTGGTGTATGGATATCTGTGGAGTCCATATTTTCCATTTAACCCATTCAGCCTTGGGATAAAGGCACTCAATTTTTTCATGGAGAGATATTTCCATTCTTGGGTCCCATTCTTGAGCCCCACAGATTTGGGGGTGGAATGGAGCTTCAAAAATTGTATTAGTGTTGTTAGCTCTGAAACAGCTTAGAGAACTTTTAGAATTCTCTTGGGAACTGGTGGACGCCTGGAGATGGGGACAGTCTGATTAAAGGTTAGCCTCTCCCACCCTAGCAAGGTGGCTCAGTTTGTTGGAACATTGTCCTGCACACCAAAAGGTTGTGAGTTCGATTCCTGGTCAGAGCACATAGCCAGGTTGTCGATTTGACTCCCCCTGGTCAGGGCACATAGCCAGGTGTGGATTTGATCCCCCCTAATCAGGGCATCAAATCAGGGCATATAGCCAAGTTGTGGGTTTGATCCCCGGTCATGGGTGTAAGGGTGGCAACCAGTTGTGTCTCTCTCACATAAATGTTTCTCTCTCTCTTCACCTTCCTTTCTCTAAGCGAAATAAGGCAGAGAAAGACAAGTATTACATCATCTCCCTCATATGTGGAATCTAATGAACAAAATAAAGCGATGAACAAAATAGATCCAGAGACATAGAAGCATGAAACAGACTGTGGAATCTCAGAGGGAAGGTGGGGTTTGGGTAGGGAGAGATTAACCAAAGAATTTATTGGCATATATGCATAACCCATGGTCACAGACAATAGTGTGGCGAAGGCCTGGGGGAGTGGGGGCTAGCTGGAGGGGTCAATGGGGAAAAAAGAGGACATATGTAATACTTTCAGCAATAAAGATAAAAAATTAATAAAAATATATATCTCCTTGGGTGAGGATTTTAAAAATAGTAACCTCACCCTGTTAGAACAGATGTAAGAATAAAAATGAGAGCAACTGCAGGAACATCTGGAAAAGTCTGGAAGTGCCGAGTCCCTGTGTGCTCCAGAAGGTCAAGTGATCAGAGGCTAGGGAGGCAGATGTCAAGGTTAGCTATTTGGGATTGTTTTGTAATTCTTGTTTTCTCTCTCAGGGTTATGTTTATGCTGTTATTAAATGATTACCCATACTAGTTCATTCCTTCCTAGTGTATACTTTCTAGCTACTGCCATTTAAAACTAAAAATAATTTTGTAGTCTTTAGAGTTTCTGAGATTTTTCTGCCCAGCCCTTTCTTTCTGCTGAGATTTTGGTCTTGTAAAATCATAGTGAATTTGCCCACATGTTCTTTTTTTGCATTTCTGTAAATGGTGGGAGATTCTTGGTGATGAGACTGAGTTGTCAGTTCATTAAGGAGCCCCAGCCTGTGTATGACAGTTGCACAGGTATGTTGTGGAGTGAAGGGTTGGCTTGGAGACAGACCTAGGTGTTCTGCTCCAGCTGCTGCCACTCGATGCCTATAACCTTGGGATGCCCTCTCACCTTAAAGAGGCCCAGAATCATCTCATGTAAAATGAGATCATGGAATAGCATTGCATTCTCAAAACGTGTCCACCTCTTTCAACAGCAGTGAAGCCCTATCTTCAAATAGATTTATATGGAACTCAGTTTAGAAAGTATAACTGATAGCTATCCCACTTTACTTCCCCCTCAGTTACTATTGTGCCTCCATCAGGCACCACCCCCAACTGTGGATAAATATTTTTTATCTACTGGAATTAGAGGATCTCCCAAACTCTGTCAGTTATGGGATTTCTGATTATTGCCCAGTTGTGGCTGTTAGCTTTAACCTTTTGCACTCGGATGTCGAGTGTGACTCGACACGGTTAGCATCGGTAGCCCATCCCTTCCCTCCCTCCATCCCTTCTCCTTTATTTGGGCTTTTCTTACATTAAATAAATAAGTTTGTATGAAAAGAAACTCCAGTTTTTTATTCTACTGCCGTGCTTTGTAAAATCTGGGGTATTTAAAAAATTAAATCCTGAGTAGAATAAAGGAATCAGAAAAAAGCAAGCGAGTGCAAAGGGTTAAGTTAGGGAAAATATTTCCTCAGAGGTGAACAGGCAGTTCTAATGGTTTAGGGCAGTGGTTGGCAAACTCATTAGTCAAAAGAGCGGCAAACCGTGGCTCGCGAGCCGCAGTTTGCCAACCACTGGTTAGGGGGAACTGGCATCACCAGATGGTGAGAATTTTACTAATGAAAACTGCTACTGAAGATGTTGCCCATGTTTTTGGTGATAAGCGTTATGCCAGCCTTGTTTCCCTCGGGAGGGTCTATACAAATGACTTAAACTGTTATTTAGTACTGGGGATTGGGAGACGTTTAAATAAAGGTGTAATTAGATTATAGACATCAACAGGGAGGCCCGTTAGATAGTTATAAGAGGATGCAAGAGACACAAGACAAATTCTGTTGGGCAGTTTGAGAAATTGATAAAGTGAATGGTCATTTTAGAAATGTCTCTTAAAGACTTCTTTAACTGGAAAATTTCTTATACTAATCTTGAAATTAGGGCAGGCTGACAAGAGCAACTTGTTTGGAAGAAATCACTGGGCTTTGCATAATAGTTCTAAATGGGGTTATCAAACTTGAGTTCCTATAATAATTTGCAATTAGTCTATGTTCTATGTAATTTATAAACTCTATTTTAATGTATTTTGTCACTTATGTAGTTTTTAAAAAGTTTTTCTAGTTTTAAGTCAGTGTTTCTCAAACCAGGGTTCCAAAAACCCATTAGTAAGACCTTCTTTGGGTCATCCTTGATGATAATTTTTCTTCAAAAGGTTTCTGAACCTTAATCAAATTTGAGAAACACAGACATAAAGGAGGAGGATCTGAGGTAACTAAGACCGCATATTGTGTGTGTGTGTGTGTGTGTGTGTGTGTGTGTGTGTGTGTGACATAGAGTGGTCTGTTATCATGCTATGATTTACTTTCATTCTCTGTTCTGAGCAAATGTCTAAAATATATATGGACCCCATTATGAAAGTGCTGGTCACAATACAGGTACCTTTAAGGAAAAGTGATCCTTATTTTTCTTGGAAAATTTTCACTACCTTTTAACGGCATCACATGATTTATGTCTATGTTCTGGGCTTTCCTTAGATTGATTCCATCTTACTAGTCCTTACACTTTTCACTGTTTCCCAGCATCTCTTAACCATGTTTGCCAGACCTGTTCCACAAATTCACCTTGATTCTCTCCACCTTCGAACCTTGGTTCATATTAAACCCCTTATTTAAAATGTCTGCTCTTCTATCCATCTAAATTCCAATTATCTCTTAATGTTTGCACCATGTCATAGTTCTTCATTGAATGGGAGTAAGGCTATAATGAAATCCTAAATTCTAATAGAGTCCTCCAAAATTGGATATGTGGGGAAGAGATACTGAAATGACCCTTCCTAGGGTTCTCACCCATTTCCATTGCCCCTTGCATTTTAACCTCAGGGAACCTTTAATTCTTTTATCATGGTATAGATGAGGCTGGATGACCACCACAAGGCTTCATAAAATAACCTCCAACTAGTTAATTGTGCTAACAACGTAGAATTTACTCAATGCCAATTGGAGGTCTCCCTTTAAGTGTGTTTGCTGCTCAGGCTCCCAACCTACCTCATGTCTCTCCTCTAGAACAGGACCTGGAAAGTGACAGACATCACATTCCTACCTGGCTAAGGAAACTGGTGTCCTTTATGTGGCCTGGCCTTTTCCCCACTCTACTGTTTATCCTCCTTTGGGGAGTTATCAACTCATATTCATAAGAAGATAGCTTTGCCAATGGCATCAATGGACAGTTATGGGGTTCTCAAATTTGGGTCCCTATGGCAATTCCCTGTGGTAATCTATAAATGAAGGTAAACCCTTAATTTAAGAGTTAAACACAATTTAACCCTTTAGTATATATTGCCTTCGTCACTTCTGTTTTTTTCACTAGGCACTCAGTAAATAATGATTGCAGCTGATGCTGACCTATCTCCCTTGTCTCTTCTAAGACCATGTTGCCTATGCAGTTATTGGTCAGGACATAAATGCTTGGTTGATGCAACAAAGAGGTGACTTTGTTTAATTAAGCTCCTGGGATCAGCAGATTATTATTGTCAGCTCCAACACGGCTAACTCATGATTTTTTTCATTTGGACCAGGTAAATTGTGATGTTGCTTAGATGGAAATGATCCTGTTGAGTAGAAAATGGAATTTTCCTTGGTAACATGGATAGCTTTATTTGGGCAGCTAGGTAGTTATTAGAAACAAGAAGATGGATGAACCATGGATGCTTTAGTGGGAGACTGATGGTTTTGGCTCATTGAGGTGATAGGATCTGATGGTGGTGAATGTGTCCCAGTGGAGAAAAATTTCCATCCTCCAAGTGTGGTGTAGGGTAAGAAGCAGAACCAGAGAACATGTTTTAAATAGAATCCAAATCAAGCCTACTAATTGTGCAAATGATTTAAGGGTTATTGTGGAAATTTACTTAAACTGCTAACTCAGCATAGAACAGAACAAGCAAGAGGCAAAGCTGATGTTGCCATAGAAATAAAGTACACACAGGCTCATTCGCCTGTGGTATATGTGAGGCAATAGAGTACATCTGGAATGCTGGTTTCAGAAGCAAAAAAAGATGCTAGAAGTTTGATTTTGTGTGATCAAAGATCATTTCAAAGCTAAGAAGCTGAAGGAATATTAAATGTTCATGTTCGAATGTTCCTGTTTGAAGTAATTAGAGATTCTTGTAAGCTTAGAAGTAGGGATTGAATAGTAAGTGATACTAGAAAAGAAAAAAAAAAGCTTGTCGTCACTCTGAAGGGATGTCTTTTATTAGAGAAAATTGGATCATTTATAGGTAATTGATCCAGTTAATAATCTGAATTTTATCTGCTCCAACCAAATCATCTGGATGAATTTTTCTTGCCTTCCTGCCTAATGTGAACTACTATTTCAAAATATCTTCCATTTGTAATGAAGAAATTGTCAGCTGCTGTTGACAAACAGATAATGAGTTTGACACAGAATCAATATTGCCGTCAGTCCTTAGCACAGGCATTTGTTTACCTGTACTGTGGCTTCCTAAAGCATGGGCTTAAAGAGTTGTTTTCTAATCCAAGGGACATATAAATAAACTTCATTCTAACAACTATTTTTAGAAGTGTCATCAAATTTTCAAGTGGATGATGAGTTTTTAACTGTTTTCCATATCTGGATGAGATGGCGGTGGATAATTTAATTGTGACCCTACTTGTCTTCCCCCACTCTCCCCCTCACCAATATACATAGTAGAATATAAAGATTCAACAAGTGGCTTTTTCCTGTGTTTTAAATTTTATGTTGATGTTCCAGGAGGTTAACATTGAGAATTTTAAGGAAGGTTATCTTCAAAATCCCTTTTTTGCTTAACTCTGACGATTTTTCAACTTGGGAAGGGAGCTGGTTTGATTTTGCTTAAAAAACAAAAAAAACTCCCTTGTTTAAATAAAATTATTTTAAATTATAATCTTAATTTAACAATAGTGAAAACTTGGGAACTTTATGGGGAAAATTACTATCTTATCACAAATAAAGTCACTGTCTTTATTGATAAATGTCCATTTTTTAGGAGCTCAATTTATTTTATATACTCTGTTCTCTGGGTTCATTTGTTCTTAGTGTAGCTATAAAGCACTCAACAGCTGGATGTCAAGTGCAGGGAGATGACCCTGGCCTTGTGGATTTTCTGTGAATATTCCTTTACATATTGCACAGGGGTGACTGGCTTGGTGTTCAGGGTCAGGATCTGAGGGAGGGTGAGAGAGCTCCTTCCTCTAATGTGGAAGGATGAGGGTGCAATAGTGCAGGACCCTAAGATATCACCGCTCTGGGTAGCAGATGCTCTGAAAGATTATATATCCTGTGGTAGTGCCCTTCAGAAGTTTCTGTTTGTATAAAATAATCTCTACTTATAAGATTTTTCACTGTGTGCATAAAAGGCTACCTGTGTATTAACATTTGATGAATATATGGTTTCTGTGAAAACTTTGGAGGTGCATAACCTAATTGACAGAGACAGATCTCCCCATCAAACTAAGGAGCCCACTAAGACTTTATTTATTTATTTTTTTCAGAAAAGGTCTGACTTCATTTTCCAAACCATACCTATAATGGCAGCCCTCTCACATCTGCATTCTAATTCTGAAATAGAAAAGGAGGCGTGGGACCCTGTTAGCAGAGTTTTCTGTCCTCTGCATATTTCTCCAGGGTTCTTTTTCCTTTGCACACCAGTGAAATCCCACAGAATCCCGGAGGCAAGGAGCTCTAAGGATAGGGGATGGGAATGCAGTGAGAGGAGGTGCACACAGGGTGGTGGGATGGGGGAAGCGCAGACCAAGGACAGATGTGCCTTGGGGCAGACCAGCATCAGGAAGAGCCCAGCTGCAACTGAGCTCTTTCCAAAAAGGCTTTGACGGCTGGCTCCCGCCCCCAGAGGATAGGGACACCCCTTTGAAAGATCATTACACTTCCCTAATAACTAACCTCTCCACAGGTTGCTTATTTGGGCGAGTAGGATATAGTTTGAGGTGACCTGGTCTTCTTGGACTTAAGCTTAATTCTTGATCCCTCATCCCTGTATTTTCTAGCATTAAAAAATGCAGTTCATGAAAAACTTGGCATCAATATACCAGAAAAGTCTGTCCTTAACAAGCTTCTTTCTATTCAATTAAATTACTTATAGCACACATTAAACACCATCAGCAAGACCTCACCACAATCAAAATTAAGAGGTGACATGGCAGTCCCTCAGAGTGCTCCAGGCTGGCATTGTCAAGAGGGAGTCTGTACTCTGTGGCTTCGGAGGGACAGCTGGTTTCACAGGTGAAGGTGGGAAAGGGGTTGGGTTGTGCTCAGGGCAGCAGGAATTCCGTCAGTGGAATGGGCTCCTTTCCCCAATACCTTATGTGGGGTATAGTAATACGTTTTACACGAGAAGATCATTGATTGTTGCTATTAAAGAGGTGTTTGAAACCTGAGTTTAGCAGAGCTGAACAGGGTTCTTTATGAATGGCCAAGGTTCTGAGCGTACTCACCCATGGAGCCCCTTGAGCGGCTGGTGCCCTTGGGGACACTCTCAGGAATGCGCTGGGGAGCAGTAACTGGCACTGCCACTGCGGGCTCTTGAGTTGCGTGCCTGGAGGGATAAGAGTGGAGCCCTTTCTAAAGTCAAATGTGTGCTTTGATGACACAGGGAGACAGAGGAAGAAGGATTGTGTGTAATCAAAAGTAGCCAAGTATTGGAGCAGGGCCAGACGTCATGCCCTCCGCATTGCATCTTAACTCCTCAGCGAAGGGGAGCCTCGGCAGAAGTGTAGGCTCCATGTCAGGAACGCGTGCAGAAGGCTTCCACCGGCCATTTTGGGTCCAGAGTAGCAGGACGAGGAAGGAGATGGTGCCCGTGCTCTTCCCTGAGGTGCTCTTGAGGAAGCCTCCCTTCCCTCCTTGTGAGGGACTTCAGGAAACCTGGATTTCTGCGTAGGACGCTGCTGGTATTACATGCGCAGTGTGCCCTTCTGCAGATACCAGGTATCCACAGACTTGACTCAGAAAAACAGCTTCAAAGCCTTAGGGATTACTTGCTGCTTTCTTTTGGTTGAGACCCTTTAGCTGAGCGTAGTCACTTTGGTTCTGGTTCTCAGAGAGGCCCCGAGTTGCTCTGCAGAGCTTCCATCCATTCACCAGATTCCAGCCAGGCAGGGACAGGGGAGGAGTGGCCAGCCCCAGCACCTCCCTCCCTCTTTGGGTCTCCTTTCCCGCTTCCCTCTGTCCCAGGGCTGGCTTCCTAGACGCCTCCAACTGCAGGGCCCACAGCCAGTTTGTGCTTGGAAGTACATGGCTGTCAGAGTCTCCTCCCGTTTCCCTTCCTGCCTACCCTCCCAGGAGAGCACAACCACTGGTGGCCTCCAGGGCGAGGATTTATGAGAGGCCTAAGGAGACCCGCCCGTCTGCAGCACTCACAAGGCCAAGCTGATCCTGGTGTCTCTCATTTGTCTGGCCTGCTTTCCTGGCCCATGTCCAAGATGTGGGTTTCTTAGTGTTTCCACATGTAAGTGGCTGTGCTGTGCTGGGTCATTTGCCATTGTTCTCACCATCACCACCTCTTTGATCAAAAGAAGCGCAGAGAGGGAGGAGTTCTGCATTCCCAAAAAGCAGAAGGGAATTTAAAATAACATATTCGAGTAGATGCCTTAGAAATAGAGTTCACAGCCAAATGGAGTTCTTTCCAGTACAAAATACCTAGCGTTTTATATCACGTCATGGTATGGAATGCTTGAAGGGCATCCAGCCCTCTCAGTGGATGTGTGGACGTCATGATTCTGAGGGTATTTTATAATTTTAGGGTGAGTTTAGAAAGGGAAATTCGGGAAACTTGAAGTGATAGGACAGACATTTTTATTTGTAGCTTGAATAATCAAAACCCTTCTCAATGTTCAAGTTCTTGCTTCAGTGTCACCTATTCTCTGCAGCTTCCCCAGATTCTTCTTGACTAGAACTAATATTGCCGTTGGATGATTTTCTAGTTCCCCGAATATATAACCGTCATACATTGCAGAAATTACTGTTATTTGTTTGAATCATTAACGGACCAAGGGGCTTGTTACCTGCATATATCAAAGCCCAAGATGTGAATAGGAGCTTGCAGCAAAAAAAGTAACGGTGTATTTAAGGAATTGGCCCCAAGCCCAGAGTCAGAGGTGAGCTAGTGCTCTGAGGCCTGGCTCCCTGATGGCCTCCAGGTGGTAGATTATAGAGGGAACAAGTCATTAGTCATGGTAGCTAAGGGAGTGTGGGCTGTGGCTCCTGATTGGTCAGAGTCAGGGCAGGGAGTAGTGGATCCTTGCTTCAGGTCCTGATGTCGGCCATGCTGTCGTCCTGTCTTGTTTCATGAGGCGGTGGTTGGCTGGGTCCTTCTGCTTTCATGGGTCTGGTGCTGAAACATAACTGAGGTCAAGACGTTATTTTTCCTTTGGCCCAAACCTGGGTTCTCATGGGGAGTGGACCTGAGGCTTTATTCTTCAGACAGTTTGATGGGGACCAGAACCTAATGTCCTAAGGGCTGAAGGGTTAAGGGAATGGGGCCTGCACTACGTGCCAAGATGGAAGGACCTGTTCAAAAAGAAGTAAGTGAGTCCTGGTGCGATTGGACTGGGGAAGGCTAGCTTTATTTAAAGAGGAAATTATATTAAAGAAATGAAGTTCCTGTGTGGTTACAAATTGACTTTCTCCTCTATTAATCTGTAAGCTCTTTGAAGGCATAACCTCTCCTTTTCCATTCTGTTTCCCTGGAGCAAAATTACATACTCAATAAAGATTTATTAAATTGAATTAAAATATATAAGATAGTCTTTCTCTTTCTGTTTAGGGTACAAAATGTAGTTTTCCTGAGTAAATTTAGAAGTTATTTGCTTAAATGAAAAAAACATAAGCTTTAATTTAAAAACTTAATTTTAAAGAGGGTTTTCATCAAGCTTGATCACACGGGGTGGGCAAAAGTAGGTTTATAGTTGTTTGTGTGGAAAAAGACATGCAAGTTATGATTTATTATAGTATTTTAGTAACTCAGTGTCACAATGACAAGGTGCACTTAGGTACAGTCTGGTAAGTGCTCAAATAAATAATACAATAATTAATGAATTAATAATACAAGAATAAACTCTGTGTTTCATACTTACAACTATAAACCTACTTTGCCAACCTCTGTGTGTGTGTGTGTGTATACAGATATATGTACATACATATATGTATATATGTGTGTATGTACATTTCATTCTAAGCCTTTCAAAGACAATAATTGTTAGCCACAGGAGTTGTGGTGTGGTGGAATGTCTGGGAAGTGGGAGGTTCAGGAATGCAGCATCATTGAATAAATTGTGAACATTTCTGGTTTCAATTTGGTTTACCTACTCTTAGTCTGGGAGATCTGGAACGCTGCCCTGGACTTCAGTTTTCTGAGAATTGGCTCTGAGGAGGAGGGACGCTGGAAGTAGCTGTTGGAATTCTGAGCTCCAGGGCCTGGGATCATGAGAAGTGAATGAACTGGAATCTGTTCTCTAAGATGGTGCTTTGTGTCTGACTTGCTGATGACAGCCCCATGTTGGAAATAATCTTCCACTGTTAATAAAAATATTTCATTTTCACACGCAACTTGCAAATTCCTGAAACAAAACAACCCTCTTCCTCCTACCTTACTCCCCTCCACCCCCCCCCCCCCCCCAAACACAAAAAAACACCCACAGAAATTTTTCTGGAAGTGATTACTTAATAGTGCACATTTCAAATAACAGTTGACCTAATACACTAAAATAAAGAAAAAGTTGTCTTTCCTTCCCTGAGGGAAATGAGCTGGGCTAACAGGCTTAAATATATAAAGGGATAAAAGTCCAGTAAGTTTTCAAGCCTCTGTCTGTCCTTCTCATTTCTGTTACTTTCTTTTTTTCTGTTTTTGATTATTTATTTTACATGAATGATAATTATTTAAAGTGTATTTCCCACCTACATTTACTCTGACTTAACACATTTTGGAACTTCTGTTTAATTTATTAATAAAATTAGCATTAAAAGCAATGGGGTCATATATCTAGGATGTAACAGGTAGACAGAGCAAACAAATTCTCCCTGGTTTTCTGTGATGGAACTAGTATCACGATGACTGTTTGTACGTGTGTTGGTGGGTTGTGGCCATGGTGGGGGGGATATTGGAGATCTTAGGACAGTTGAAAAAATTGCTTTAATGCACTGGTTTTGCAAAGAGTTTTCTTCTGGAGAAAACAGCCTGAATTTTATAGATACATTACTCAAGGCTAAAAAAACAATACAAAACAACTTGAAAGAAAAAGTCCAACAATAAATCCCTAAGGGCCCCATGTCTACTATCTTTCAAAAACAAATGATAAAAATTTCTGTTCTAGTACATCTTTATAAATTCTTTTCACGCTTTGGTGTGACCTTTGATGTGAGTTCAAAACAAATATTTAGTGCCAGCTTAAAAAACAACACCTGGGACTGTTACTTTGAATCACTTTAAGAAAACAAAACTTAGCCCAGCCGGTATGGCTCAGTGGTTGAGCGTGGGCCTATGAAGTAGGAGGTCACGCTTCGATTCCAGGTCAGGGCACATGCCCGGGTTGAGGGCTTGATCCCCAGTGTGGAGCATGCCGGAGACATCTGATCAATAATTCTCTCTCATCATTGATGTTTCTGTCTCTCCCCCTCTCCATTCTTCTCTGAAATCAATAAAAATATATTTAAAAAATACTTGTGAAAAGCCTCACTGGCCCTGGTCAGTATAGCTCAGTTGGTTGGGTGTTGTCCCATGCACCAGGCCATGCACCCAGGCATCACAGGATTGCTGATTCAATTCCCAGTCAGGGCACATGCCCGGTTTTGAGCTTGATGCCCAGTGGGGTCATGCAGGAGGCAGCAGATCAATGTTTATCTCTTACATTTCTCTCTCTCTCTCTCTCTCTCTCTCTCTCTCTCTCTCTCTCTCTCTCTCTCTCAACATAATAAAAAAGTCTTAAGAAAAGAAAAGCCTCACTATGATTAGACTTCACCCCTGTGATATTTAAGATGTATGCTACACAAAATACAGTAGCTGGCTAACTAGCTTCATAGCCCTTGTTAAGCTTTTTCCATTCTGCAAAGGCAATAGCTCTGAAATACAGAAGTGATTGCATTAAATCCTTGGCTGGCAATTTTGTATGGGATTGGGTATTGAAATGCAGCAAAGCAAATAATGAAGGCATATGTTTACCTATAATTCTTCTTTACCTTGGGAGAAGGATTAAATAGGAACAGTTTGGTTGTTGTCAAATTCTTAACAGTTGCTTTCAAGCATGAAACAGTCCCTGGGCTCTCAGGAGGATTTACTTAGCAGTTTGAATAGAGAGGTCTTTACTGCTAATGGAACTGAGATGGCAGGCTTAAGCAATGGGGTGCTTTATAGCCTCTTTAGCCACTTGAGAAGATGTAACATCAAATAGCTGAAACCATCCTGGTCTCCATTGGTGTTTAGGAAGTTGTGCAAAGAAAGATGAATAAATAATTCAGGGTTGTATGAATGTCTGGATGCCCAAAGTGTGCAGACTACCTAAAAGCTTGATTCACAGAAGGTGAAGTTCTGGGAGAAACTCGGCAGCACCTTCTTGAGCTTGGCCTCAGGGAACATTTACAGAGGATGACATTTTCTAAAAAAAAAAAATAATAATAATTTTCACTTGGAATTGACTGAGCTTTGTAAAGCAGCTTGTCACTGGGGACTCCAATCTTGGAAAAGTGTTATTCATAAAAAAAAAAAAGAGAGAAAGATTATTTTATTTTTAGTACAGATGGTTCGCAGTTACTGCTTGTGTATGTGTGCTGTGTATGTATGTTTAAAATACAGGATAGTGATGATTGCTTAGAGTCTTAAATAATCTTTTAAGCTCTGTACTATTTCATAGGGAGGCTTTAAGTAAACACTTGTTGGAGAGGTGGGAGAGACGCAGTCACAGTTTGTCTGATGGGAGCTGATTGAGGCTTCTGCGTTACACGCTGTGGTCAGCCTGTTTGAAGCATGGTGAAGATGTTGCCCCAGCATTCTCTAATGAGCAGGTGAGAGGACAGGTATTGGAGCCTCTCATGCATGAATAGTCACGCAATTTCTGGTTCGTTCTTGGCGTAGAGCAGGGGGCAGACAGTTTCCTGGCTGCTAATCTAGAACAGCTATCGGCCTTTCTCTTTAGTTTCTTTTCTTTTTTCTCCCATAGGTTGCCTCCAACATCCTTTCTTTTTTGTTTCCTCCTCCAGTTAACCCTCTTGTTACCCTTTGGATGGTTTCTTGGCAGGAATTCTCAGTTCTATGTCAACCCCAAAGTGAAAAGCAACTTCTCTCTTCTCGATATCTGACCTATGTCAGCTTCAGTGTTGAGGAGGACAGAACCCTCTTCTGCTGTGGGTGAGGCTCTTGGGGGGCAGAGGGTGTCAGGGGAGCGGGATTCTTTTAATCTGAGAACAGAGTTAAATACTTGACTAGGCCTGGCTTTGTGTGTGTATATATCTGTATTGACGAAGAGAGAAAGAGAACAAAAAATGGGGTTGTTGAAACAAGCCAAAGTTCGGCCAAGTTCTCTGCTGACCCTGTAATTCCTCCAAGATATTTTTTCCAGGCATAAGAGGAAAAATCATTTTCTGTGTCTTTCCATTTCTGATTTTTTGGTGATTCTAGGAAGGCACTTGTGTAACATTTTTATTATACCTTTTTATTTTTAAATCCTAAGTATGATAACCTTGTTTATTTTAATGAAATTTGAATTTCTGAAAACTATTACTTTTCTATTTTTCTTTTTGGTATAAGGTGATTTCTTGTGTGGGCAATCCTATCTAATAAAGAGGGGATATGCTAATTGACCATCACTCCATCACAAAGATGGCTGAACCCACAGCTGAGGCCAAGTTCCTATAAGGAGCCTTGAGCAATCAGCAGGGACCTGAGGCTACGTCCTCCCCTGCCCCCGTGGGGCTTGACAGGGGACTTCAGGCTGCGCCCCCCACCCAGTGGGGCTTGACAGGGGACCTCAGGCTGCGCCCCCCCACCCGGCGAGGCTTGACGGGGGTCCTCAAGGTGTGCTTCCCATCCTGGTGCTGGGCTAGGGAACCTCAGGCTGCTCCCCCCGCCCCAGCACCAGGCCGGGGGACCTCAGGCCATGCCCCCCACCCAGTGGGGCTTGACAGAGGACCTCAGGCTGCACCACCCCACCCGGTGAGGCTTGACAGGAGACCTCAAGGTGCACCCCCAGTGCTGGGTCGGGGGAACTCAGGCCGCACCCCCGCCCAGCGAGGCTTGACGGGGGACCTGAGGCTGCACCACCCTGCCTGGCGGGGCTTGAGGGGGGACCTCAGGCCATGCCCCCAACCCAGCGGGGCTTGACAGGGGATCTCAGGCCATGTCCCCCACCTGGTGGGGCTTGACAGAGGACCTCAAGGCACGCCCCCCCGCCCTGGTCTGGGCTGGGGGACCTCAGGCCATGCCCTCCGTCCTGGCACCGGGCCAGGGGACTTGAGGCTATGCACTCTGCCCTGCAGGGCTTGACAGGGTTGGGACTGGCCGGGTCTGGGTCTCACGCGATTTTGAGGTGCATGTGGGTGGGCAGGGACTTGACTCTGGGTCCCGTGGTGAGCTCCAGACTCTGACAGGAGGAAGGTTTTCATATACATTTTACTAAGTTTCTTTCATCTCTGACACTTCTGTTATAGAGAATGGGCAAATAGCAATATTAAATTGTTTCCTCTAATTAATCCCCTTTTAATGTGCACGAATTTCATGCACAAGGTCACTAGTATTTTATAATTTAGTTACATAAAAAAGGTTTTGCTTTTAGTGTAAAATTTACCTTTATTTAAAAAAGTATATTTGTTGTTAAAAATCACTATGTTTTTAATCCTTTTTCTGATTATATTACTTACGTATCATCATTGTAGGGAAAACTAGAAAATGCTAGAAAGTAACAACAACAAAAATAAAACACAATCCAGTGATTCAAAGGAGCACTGATAATAATTTGTTGAATTTTTTTTTCAGATTTCCATGTATGTATATAGGCATTATACATGTGTACTTCTGTGCATGATAGTGAATATATTCTATATATGCAATTTTTACAGCTTGCCTTTTTCAGTGATCAAGATAATTACTTTTCCATGCTGAGCAATAATCTTGGAAAATATGATTTTTAATATCTGCATGTGATTTAATACTACTCATAATTTATATTTATTTTTTCCAGTGTTGGGCATTTAGGTTGCTACTGTTGCCGGTGGAAGTAGGGTCCTTGTGGTGTCACAAGAAAAGCATTTTCGGGACCTACAAGGGAGGATGAAGTCTGATGATAAAATTTATTTGGGTGAAAATAGAAGGCTTCCCCAGGTTTCCAATGTCCCATCTCCGTCTGTTCTGCCATGGAAAAAGTAGAATCTTGTCTTCATCAGGCTCAGAAATAGGGCCAATGTTCCTAGATTCTGGGCCAGGCCAAGGCTATTCCAGTCCAGCCTTTCTCCCCTTCCGACTAGCTAAGTCTGTGTTCCTGGCAGTGCTTGAGCGGGTGACGTGTCAAGGCTTACACTTGGAGCCTGCATGGTCCTTGGGCCCCAGGCGGCTGCTAGGGCCACATGGTTTCTATGGAGAGAGAACACATGAACACTCGGGGCAAGCAGGTGCTAGTGGGCAAGAGAGAGAGAGAGAGACAGAGAGAGGGGCTTTGTTTTTGTTAGGCTCAGGGTATAGTATCTTGAGCTTGGGAGGGACCAGGTGCCCTTTTCAAACTAACCAATCAAATTCCCAAGCTTTCGTGGGCTTCTGGTGGGTTCACTCCTTAACTAATCTATTCCCTAGATCTTCTGGGGTTGTGTCTCTCATCCAATCTGATCCTTTGCCAAGACTAGAGAGACAGGCCTCTGTGGTCACCATTTTGGCTCCTACTGTGCATGTGCTTGCCTCCCTTTTTATTGTTATACTAGAGGCCAGATGCATGAAATTCATGCAAGGGCCTTGGCCCAGACCCCTGTCTGCCGCCTCCGCCACAGCCAGGAACCTCTGCCGCTGTCCCCCGCCCGCTGCAGCTTTGTCTGGAAGGAAGGACGTTGGACGTCCGGTCTAATTAGAATTATTAGGCTTTTATTAGTATAGATCCCTTCCCTAGTGATCTGTGGGAAATGGACTGGTGGTTCCCTGGGGAGTGTGTGAAACTGTAGCTTCCCATGGAAGCAAGTGTATGCTCCCTAGTTGATTATGCTAAATAATGTCTCATTTCCTTTGCTCTCTTCCTTTATTAATATCTACCTACCTACTCTAACATATTTCTCCCCTGAAGAACCTTGGGCCTTATAGTTTTACAAGAATGAATGGATGAAGGTCTGATCTTCTGTAGCTGCTTCTTGCTGTCAAGGGGTATAGTCCTGCCCATTCCCAGGCCCAGAAATTCTTCCTATTTGCCAAAGGAAGAATAGAGAAAAAGAGAAGGGGAGTCTTCACAGGAAACAGATTTTGCAAAGGCCAGGTCAATCTTGTGCTGACCGTGGGAAGCGGCATACTCAGTGTTGAGAGGATGGCCATGTCTAGATGATGGCGCTGCTGGACAAGCTGGCATCCTGTTTCATTCTTGAGGTGACAAATTAGACAAGAAGGTTAAAATGCATAGTCCAAAAATGAGGAGAAATATAGCACCTAAAGATCTGATGAGAGGTAGAAACCAGGTGATAGAGGGAGGGACTAACTTTACAGTATCCCAGATTAGATTGAAGGAATGGCTTCCTTGAAGGAAGGTGTGTCACACTTGTCTGAAGAGTTTTGGTTTATCACATTTAATTCAAATTAGGCTGAGAGGAACATTTTAAGATCTCCCCCCTGAAGAATGTTGGGCCTTTTCTGTCTGACTCACTGAGGCAGAAAAGGGAAAGCAGTTTCAAGTGAAGTCATTAGACCCCTTAATACTTCAGGGACTCAACCATCTAGTCCTGACAACAAGCCAATCCAGTCAAACTGCTGAGTTTCATTTCCAGAGGTAACGATGCAGATGGACTCCTAAAGTGAGGCCTGTGTGGTGTAAACAAGCAGTCAGGTAAATACAGTCATGGCATACACCCTGTGAAAACAGAAGGAAGAAACTCAAATCGTAAACCAGTTTGGGAGTCTACAAGATTGTCCAGTTGAGAAAACTTTTGAATGCAAGGCTGTTGCTGGAATGAAAGCAAGCAGGATAGTCTGATAGATCCTGTCTATAGTTTGAATATCTTTGGTGATGTCATCAGGTGAGGAATTCTGTATGGTGTACACAGATACCGCCTTAGAAAAACCCTTTTAGTTCTCAATAATTCCTTGTCCAAAGATGGGAGAAAAAAAATGAAACATTAGTTTGGAGGGTTGAAGACAACTAGAAAAATTCAGGAATCAGTCTGGTCCACAGGTGAAAAACAAAATTTTGAGGATAATTACCTGCACTAGAGTCCAGTATTCATAATTGGGCATTGTTATTTCCATTGACACACATTTTTTCTCCCTAAAATTACCATTACTTTTTTTTTTTTAAATCATAGAGTCTGCATTAAGTCTAGTTTTAGTTTGGCCTAGTTATTTGCATAAACACAACAAGAATAGCAATTGATCGTATAGGCTCTTTAAATTTGTTTTGCTGGAATCTTATAAGGAATCTTCAGTTTTGAGCCCTTCAGGGCAAAATTTGTAGAAATTCTGTAAGAGCTTGAAATATATGTATAGCTATCATTGAGTACATATGTAAGGAAAGGAATAAGATAAAAGTGTGTGTGATAAAAGCTTGTAGAAAACTAAGAAAACTCCAAGTTGAAATATCTTTTTAAACAGGCTTTTAGAATGTCATCTCAAATGTGTTTCCTTTGTTTTCCGATATGAAAGTTATTGGAAAAAAACAAAACAGCACATCCTAATATCATATCAATAAGCCAGATATTTCCTGATTTGGTTTCACCTACTAGTAGTTTTCCAGCTCTTATCACATTAAATGCAAATAGATGTTTTAAAAGTCTAGTTTCCCACACTGTTTGAATCAGTTTGCTATTTTTGGTTTAAAATTGAAGAAAGAATATGGCTTAATTCTTGCCCTGTGATGAACTTATATTGTGAGGTAAAAGAATAGAAAATAAAGCTTTCATTAGAACTCCTCCATGCCTTCCTGATTAAAAACCACTGGGAGACAGTAGCAGGGAGGTGAAGGGGGTGTTATTAAGTTGCACTTATTCTGTCTTTGTCAGTCACCAGTGAAGTCATAGTAAGACTAGTAATAGTGGTCAGTGTGTAACATTGGCAGTCATAGGCGTGGATTTGAAACCCAGGTCTGCAGTGTGCAGGTCACATCCATGCCTCCCAGCTCCCTTTTTTTTTTTTTTTTTTTTGTAGAATAGAGATAATTTCTTCTGTGCGCATTGAGTGAATTAACATTTATGAAAGCCTCTAATGCAGTGGTTCTCAACCTTTCTAATGTTGCGACCCTTTAATACAGTTCCTCATGTTGTGGTGACCCCCAACCATAAAATTATTTTCGTTGCTACTTCATAACTGTAATATTGCTACTGTTAATGAATTGTAATGTAAATATCTGTGTTTTCCGATAGTCTTAGGCTCTACAGCAGCAGTACTCAACCTGTGGGTCGCAACGAAAATAATTTTATGGTTGGGGGGTCACCACAACGTGAGGAACTGTATTAAAGGGCGCGGCATTAGAAAGGTTGAGAACCACTGCTCTAATGCAAGGCTCTCATGATTTTTGCACCTTTTCCTCTGATGATGATGATGTTCACTGGAAAAAGGAGATGGATCCTCAGAACTTAATTCTTCAAACTAGGACTATGTTCTAGGTTTGTTTTTAAACTAGGTTATTTTCTTACACAGTCAGGTGATATGACACAGGAAAGGGCATGCGTTCTGGGTGACTAGCACTCCACTTTGGAAAATATTGTTGTTCCCACCTCTACTTAAAAGGGCTTAGCAATCTTCGGACTTTAGCTGTGTTCACATACTATATGCCTGATATACAGAGTTTAGGCAGAAAAAAAATGTTCATTCCACAAACTCCTACATAGAGACCTATAAACTGCTTTCAGAAACTTCAGCTGTCAACCTGGTGGTGGCTGACCAGAACATGTGTGTGTGTGGGGGGGGGGGCGGATAAAATTTGGGTGTAGAATAAAAGGGAGCATACTGATAACTTCTGGCCTAGCCTCCCCACTCCACCCTGACCCTGCAGTTAAGCTAGTGGGTTCATGGACATGAAAGGCCTGCTAGTCATGAAGGTGTAATGTGTATAAACCCGGCACCTTGCTCAGGGTCTTAGCCAGATTAGGAGTTGCTTGGGTTTTAGTTGTGAGGTTTTTGACACGCTCTTACACTCTATGTGATCACATACCCCATTGGAATTAATTATACTTGGCTGCCCTTCACTTGGACGCCAGAATCCAGGCCTCAGCATCCTATGCAGGCAGCATAGTGTTCTTCCTCTCTTCAGGGGGATTTCTCTGGTCTCCCCCTCTGCTCAAGGCTCTTTATGATTCACACTAAAATAGTGATGGAGTTAGGATTCCTTCGAAAAGCTGTCGCCTCCATCCCCCACTGTTTCTGACTCCTTCCTGACATCACTGACTTGCACAAGCAGCCACTCTGACCCCATTCTCCGCAAGACACATTTTTCTTTTTAATTTTTGGCCGCCAAACATTACAGTTGTTTTGTGCCTCAGACATTGGTCTCTCCCTTGTCAGGGTGACAGCTCCCTCCCTCAAGGGCTTGATTAAGCCCAGAATACAGTCTGGGAAGCAGTTTGTTTACTCCTTGCTAATTAGGTCCTGTGTCCTGTTGTTGGCCTCCTGGTCCCAGGAAGTGAGATCCTGTCTGCCCAGGGCACCAGCCCCTCCCAGTGTAGTTCAGGGTGAAGTTCTTTATCTAGGTGTTTCAAGGCTGGACTCCAGGTCTTGGGTTGCCATGGAAGGGAGTCTTTGGGATAGAGTAGAATGCCCAGGGGCCTTTGGGATGTAGTAGAATGCCCAGGGTAATGCTCAGTTCATTCCAGCAAGTATTTAAGAAGTATCTGCTCCCTGCTGGACTCCGTGCTGGACCCTAACGGAATATAAAGAGCACGCTTCTGTGCATACTGAGTGCTTGGCAGTGCTTACCTTAATGCCATCTGAAACATTTCAGATGGGGAGTTTTCGTGGTAGGGAATAGAACTGAACTTTAACCCAGTTATTTTCCCTCTAAAAGAAGCAGGAAGGAAACCGACAGTACAGGTTAGTTAGGAAATGGGTTGTTTCTGGGATGCTAAAGTGAGCGGAGTTCGATTTATGCCAAATAAGAGGCACTGAGCAGATTGACATCCTGGTGTGTGCAGCTCCCCTTGGACCTGTGTTTGAAAACAAAGCAGTCATCTTAGTTTTTTCTAAAATAATTTGAGGAATTTTCAAATGGCCGTATGATAGATGTGCTAAATATATTTAGTATATATTTCAATAGTAATGCATATGTCAGGATACAGATTCTGTGAGCCACTAATTAGGCTTCTGTATATCAGATTGGATTTTTGTAAGTGTCTGAAGCATTCACTGTTTTTCACTTTAATATCAAAACATTAAAATAATTCAGAAACAAAGCCTGTAAAGTAGTTTAATGATTCTACTTAAAATTTATGCAACTGTTTTAATGTGTTTCTTTTATTCCCTAGTGTACTATTGTTACATGATAGTTATTATCTTTGAAATGAGAGTTGAAAAAGATAATATAATGTTCTGAACATTGCAAATATTGTACAAAACTTGACTCTAGATCAGACAGTTTTATCCATTTTATTTAAAATTTAAATCACTGTATGATTTCAAAACCATTAGTTGGCATTTTAAGAGTCACTTGAAGAATGTATTTTAATTTGAACCAAAAGGAAAATGAAATTTGAATATATTTCCATCTTACTCCTGTTGTTTTAAATTCTAGTTTTGTCCAAGACTGTTAATAACTCAATCATTTAACAAATAATTGAATGCCCACTCTGTCCGGTGCTGATCTGAATGCTAGCAGTGCTACACAGAACTGACTCCCGTTTTATTTATGTGTACTTCTGTGCACCGGTGCCAGGCTGTGAGCTTTTCATGCATGAGCTATTGTAATTCTTATGTCAGCTCAAAGAGGAAGGCATTGATACCTAAATTTAACAAATGAGGAAGCTGAGGCTTCATTGTGGTTTGCAATCCTGAGCCTCATAAGTGACTGGCTAGGTCTCCAGCCCAGCTCCATCTACCCCAATTCTGGTTTCATGACCACTGTGAAGTTGAAAGAATCCGTTTGAATCATCGAGTTAGCTTTAATGAGGAAATGGCCTAGAGCCATTTAAATTTGGCATTAGGAACTTTGCTTAGTAAAATATTGGTAGCCCGGCCCGTGTTGCTCAGTTGGTTGAACATTCTTCCTTGTACCAGGAGGTTGCCAGTCTGATGCAGGCTTGATCCCCCATAGAGGGTGTGCAGGAGGCAGCCAATCAATGTTTCTCTCTCATTGATGCTTCTATCTCTCTCTCCCTCTCCCTTTCTCTCTCTGAAATCAATAAAAACATATTTTTTAAAAATGGTGGTAGACTTAAGGACAATATTGATGTGTCAATGTAGGTTTACATTTGCAACAAATGTACCTGCTAGTGGTGAATGTTGATATCGGGGAGGGGAGGTAATCTATGTTTGGAGGCAAGGGTATATGGGAAATCTTTGTACCTTTCCCTCAATTTTGCCATGAGCCTAAAACTGCACTAAAAAGATGAAAGTCTTTTTAAAAAAATTGGTGCAGACATATGGAAGCAGCCTCAGAGGAAATTCGTCAAGATAGTGGGGATGCCAACCATGTCCTATGAGAAGATTTAAAGGAATTATTGAACTAAGATCAATGGGTACAAGGTTCCGAAAGTCAGGTTCCAGGTCAATATAAGGAAGAGCTGTCCAGCCAGTCCTCGGGAGGAATGGATTGCCTCATTAGGGATGAGTGGTGACTGGATATCTTGGGCTTGTGCATGTGGTCAAGAGGATTAAGATTCAAGTGTTTAGATGGATGATTATTAATATCAGGTCCCAAACCTGCTCATCAGAATTATCCACTTGTTGAAGGATGTATACTTTTGTTCTGAAATGTTCTGCTACCTAAGATGTTTTGAGTCATGAGGTTTACAGTAGAAACTGAGCGATTTTGGGCATTATTTTATTTTATTTTATTTTATTTTATTATTTTAACTTTTTGACCCTCTTCACCCATTGTTCTCATCTCCAACCCCTGCCTCTGGTAATCACCAATCTGTTCTCTATCTATGAGCTTGCATTTGTTTGTTTGCTTAAGATTCCACATACAAGATAAATTATACATTATTTGTCCTTCTATGTCTGACTTATTTAACTTAGCAAAATGCCTCTGAGGTCTACCCTTACTGTTGCAAAAGGCAATATTTCATTTTTTATGGGTGAATAATACTGCATTGTATTTATCAGTGATCATATAGATTTTTTCCATTTTTTGAGAAATAATTGACATACATCTCTGCATAACTTTAAGGCATACAGCATGATGGTTTAATTTACATGTATTGTGAAATGCTTACCACAATAGGTTTAGCTAATATCCATCTTATATAAATCTATACTAATAAAAGGATAATATGCTAATTAGACTGGGAGACCTTCCGGACATCCTTCCAGACAAAGCCATGGTGGCGGGGCCAAGGCAGAGGTGGTTAGAGGTGATCAGGCCAAGATGAGAGGGCAGTTGGGGATGATCAGGCCGGTGGAGGAGCAGTTGGGGTCAAGCAGCCTGGCAGGGGGGGCCAGTTGGGGGCGATCAGGCTGGCAGTGGGGATGACTGGGATGTTAGTGGGAGAACTTTATGTGGTGGTGGTGGAGGCTGCAGTCAGCTAGAGGGCAAGGGACAGAGACAGCGATTACAGATACTGCTCCTGACAAACTGGCGCATGAAGAGGAGCAGAGAAGTAGGACAGTCACTCCAAGGAAATGTGGAGGGGAGGTTTTGAAACATTTTTTAAGAAAATGGAATAGACTTTTAACTTATTTGAAGATTTATTTTGGAATTTCTTGTGAGAGAAAGAAAAAAAATTAGAGTGATGCTTTCAAAGTTTCATCTTTGTTATTTTAAAGTATATTTCTTTTTATCATGAACTTGAAGAAATCTTTGATTCAATGATGGATTTCCAAGGCCATGTCTGACCCAGGCCCTTGTGAAGGGAGACCAAAGCTTTGTTTTCCTCTCCTTGAGATAAAATAAGCACACTATTAATACTAGGTGTTGCCTTGTTATCTAAGAAGGGAAGGATAGTTCCAGATGGATATTGTGGTATTCATATGAGCCTGTGGTTTTGTTCTGGGGCCTGAGGTCAGCTCACTTTACGTGCCATGTGAATGTGATAGCCTGCGGCCAGGATCTGATTTTTCTCTTTAATTGAGTATCACATTAAATTCAGGAGCCTCGGGGACTACCATTCAGATCCATTTTTTTTTTTTTCTCACACTGATCTGCTTTTCTGGTCTGCAAATCTATGTCCTGTTTCATTTAAAACAAATGTAAGTCTTTAATTAAGAAGGTTTTAAAGTCATGAGATTACAAAGTAATCTTGAATCCAATCCTCTGGAATTTTAACCAAATCACCCAATATCCTGAAGCTCAAAGAGTCCTTTCAGCTTTAAATTGAAACTGAATCCCACTGAGAAAATATTACTCAGTCTCATCAAAACCTATGTTAATTTCTTTCTTTGTTTTTACCCTTTCCTTCTTAAATAATCAATAAACTTGATTTTCTGCAGCAGTGATTCTCAGCTTTAGTAACTGTGATAAGATATATTTATTCCCATTAACTTGGCTGTAATAACACATTTGTATTCAAAAGGGAGTTAACTAACACAGGCTGACTTTTTATTTTCATAGTAGACCAGGGAATTCATTGGGGTGCTCCTGAGGATTGCAGAGTCCAATTTTAGAGTTAGATAGTGGTTCAGAGATAAACTATTTTCTGCATAGATGGGTGGTTCCCTAAAACTGCTCCTTTCTCCTCAGTCTGGGCTTTTCCTTTCGATTGTTCTTGTGCTACATATCCATCTGGGATGAGGCAGTAACACTAGCAGTGGGTCTTGATTAAATATATTTCTGGACATATTGAGGTATAATTGACAAATAAAAATTGTATATATTTAGAGTATACATATGCATGTGCATTTGATATGTGTATAAATTGTGAATCGATTACCATGATCCATCACCTCATACAGTGACCTTTTTATGTTTGTGGTGAGAACATTTAAGGTTTACGCTCAGCAAATTTCAAGCACACAGTATAGTATTATTAACTATAGTCATCATGCTGTACATTGGATCTCCAGCGTGCATAACTGACCACCATCTCCCCATCCTGCCCAGCCCCTGGAAATCACTATTCTACCCTCTGCTTCTATGAGTTTGACTTTTTAAGATTCCATATATTAGTGAGATCATGCAATATTTTCTTTTTTGTGTCTGGCTTATTGCACTCAGCACGATGTCCTCCAGGTTTTGGATGTGAATGAAATTTGAATGTCACTATATCCTGTGCTCACTGTACTCAAGTTCAACAAAATCACAAGGTGTGGATGTATAAAGACCCAAGTGGCAAATGCTAGTTTATCAGTTTACATTGAGAATCTACAATAATAAAAGAGAAACATGCAAATTGACTGTACCTTCGCTACGCCCATAGCCAATCAGAGCAAATATGCAAATTAACCCAAACAAAGATGGCAGTTAATTTGCATATGCAGGCGCTGAGCGGCCTGGGTCCCAGAAACATCCTCTGGACCCAGGCCGCTCCTAGGCTGTAGGCCCGCGCTTAGGTCCTGAGCAGCAGGGGTCCCAGAACGCCCCCTGGCCACTCCGAGCCTATGGGTGCAGGCGCCAAGAGGCCTGGCGGGGCGGGGATGTTCCCGCCCCGCCCCCAGCCGCTTGCAAATGCTCCAGCACCAAGCGGCGGCCTGGGTCCCAGAAACATCCGCCGGACCCAGGCCGCTCCAAGCCTGTAGGCCCGCGCTAAGGCCCTGAGCGGCAGGGGTCCCAGAACGCCCCCTGACCACTTCGAGCCTATGGGTGCAGCCGCTTGGGAATGCTCCAGCACCAAGCGGCAGTTTGGGTCCATGCCCCCAGCCCGGCGCCCACGATGGGAGGCTGGCTGCTGGCGTGTGGGGTGTGTGGAGACCCCGGTGGCCACCGCTGCGTGCGGCACAGGGGTCCCTGCATGCCCTCCAGCCTGGCGCCCATGGTCAGGGCTAATGCAGGAGGCAACCAATCAAAGTGTCCCTCTCACATTGATGTTTCTCTCTGTCTCTCCCTCTCTCTTCCACACTCTCTAAAAATCAATGGGAACATATCCTCAGATGAGGATAAAAAAAAAAAAAAAATGTCATATCCTATGAAAGACACATCTTGAAAATGCCTAAAGAAAGTTGTCATTTTTTCACAGTGAAGGGACTAGAGTTCGTGTTGATGAAAACACCTTGGTGGCTGGCAGTGGCTGCAGCAGCGGGGTTATGGGGCTGGTGCCTTCCCTTGATCAGCCCGGTCACCTGAAATCCCTTGAGGGGTCCCAGATTGGAGAGGGTGCAGGCTGGGCCGAGGGACACCCCCCCACCCATGCACGAATTTCGTGTACCGGACCTCTAGTGTTATATAATATTCTGTAATGGATATACCATACTCAGATCTAAACAATCTAAGGGGAAGCCAAGTTAGTAAATTGGCTGCCTGTGGAATCAGCACAAGGGGAAGATGTCAGTGGCCAATTAGTTGTTCTCAAGTTGTTGGACTAGTACTGTGGTCAGCAAACTGCGGCTCGCGAGCCACATGCGGCTCTTGGGCCCCTTGAGTGTGGCTCTTCCACAAAATAGCACAGCCTGGGCGAGTCTATTTTGAAGAAGTGGCATTAGAAGAAGTTTAAGTTTAAAACATTTGGCTCTCAAAAGAAATTTCAATCGTTGTACTGTTGATATTTGGCTCTGTTGACTAATGAGTTTGCCGACCACTGAACTAGTATATCCAGGTCCCCTGTAGAGACACACCTGTGGAAAGAACCAGGCCATGTTGTTTTCTGAATCAGTGGCTGTGCCATTTCTCTAGCAGTGCTCTCATACACATTTCATATGCAAAGTCATGAAGTATGGTATCCTCACTTTATAGGTGGTATAACTGGCCTATAAAATGCACAGGTGATAAGGGTCAGAATTAGAATTGGAGCTCATATTTAACTCTACTCACGTGCTATACTGTTAAGATTTGGTGGCTCACAGGTCTTTGGTGGCACAGATCACCTGCAAGCACCTCAGCACTGCAGCACTTGATGACCTTCCCATGAGCAGAGCATCGGTTCCCTCAGCTGAGAAAGGCTCCCTGCCTGCTACTGGGGCACATCTCTTCCCATTAGGGGCGTGTAAAATTCTAGTCGCCCACTGTGCCTGGGGTCCAGGTAGAGTGAACAGCAGCTGATAAATTATCTGAGGCAAATTATCTTGATTTAGGGATGGAATTTGGGAAAGACTTGGAGAGATGAAGGGGAGTTGTAATGGTCTCTTACCAAAGTTGTGTGCTGTTTACTGTTGGAATTAGCATGACTGATTAGTAGAGTGCTCTGGAAAGCTGTGAAGACATCTAAAAAAAATTCAGTAATTGCCTCAGTGCCTTTAATAGTCTTATGTCAGCAATTAGCATTAACAGTCTTTCATTAATCCATCGGATTTCTGATGCTGCACATCCTAAAGCGGGAGATAATGGAGAATCCTCAGGATTAGCCGTCCATGCATCACACTACAGCATGTCATTATAGCAGTGGTGTTGAGACAGCATACAGAAGCAGAAAAACACTAGAGCAATAATGCTCTAAAAGCGGCCGTGTATTCCTTTGCTTCAGTCAATTCAGGGTGCTAAGTAACATGGGCACATGACCAAGCAGTCATCTGTATCATGACCTATTATGCTCTTTGAAGGTAAGTGGGCCTTGTAGTTATTGGATTAATAAGATCTCGTTGTAAAAACAAGACATTCCAAGCGCCTCCTGGAAAGAGGAGCCTTGCTGCTAAATTCAGAGAGTCCAGATTGTGCAAGCTGAACGAAATGGGCTCTCCTTCACCTATTCCAGGGCCATGTCACCTAATCTGAGCAGCGATCTCCATGTTCCTGCTCCTCCAGTAATTCACCTTTTTTGATTCTTTGTCAGAATCACTCAGCAGATATTTCACATTTTCCCTGGTGTCTAAAGGTCCCCAAATGGCTTCCCCGCCCTTTTTTCCTGGCTCTCTGCCTTCTATTTACTTCCCCATTCTTGTCAGCTCTCCCACCTTCCCTCCACTCTGCTCAGAATTCCTCCTGTTGTACTGCATCCTGGCTTTTATCCAAGCTGAAGGGGGCGTGTGTAGGTGTTGGATTTGACAGATCCAGTTTCTAATCTGACCTGCTTTATATTATCATCCTGGCAGAGTGACCAGGTGCCTGGAACTCTTGTTTCCCTCACCTTTCTTTCCAATCGCTCCTCCTGTTCTTTCCCATCTCAGTAAATGACAGCGCCTTTTGTCTAGTTCTCGGGCCAAACAACGTGGTGTCATCCTTGCTGTCTTGGTTTCTCTCACACCCACCATTAACCTGTTAGCAAATCCTGTTGATTCTACCTTTGGAATTTCTAACTACATTTCCTTCCATCTTGTGGGTCTTCATTAGCATGATTCTTTTGGGGGATACTTGCATTACTAACTGGCCTTCCTGCTTTCCACATTGCCCTATGCTGGCCTACACAGATACTTTCAGCATATGAACAAATTATGTAATATTCAATGGCTCACTGTTTCACTTGGCAAAATATAGGTTCCTTGTCAAGGCCTTCGGGTGCTGTATGATCTCCCAACACCTCTCTGATTTCATCTACTGTTCTTCCCTTAATCCTTCCTCTCATCATATGGTCCTACTGTACTTCACACATCATATACTTCCTCCTTGAAGGCTTGTTCTTGCCGTTTCCCATGCCTGGAATACACATCCCCAATATCTCTCATGGCTTCTCTCCATTCCTCAGGTCAAATGTCATCCTAAATTAAAATACCTACCTTTATATTATACATTAAAATGACATATTTTTGTTTTTTTATATTTTTAATTTTTAGTTATCTATAGCCACCACAAGCATGTTCATCCATAAAGAGCAGGATTTTTTCATTTTTTTCTGCTACATCCATCTCCTTCTCTCCCTATCTCTGTTGTGCAATTTGAGAAATGCATACCTGTGAAATAAAGTTGAAGCTTCTTACCAGAGCATCTGATCATCTCCACAATGTAGACTATTGCAGTTAGTACCCTAGCCACACCGAGTGTTTACTTGACCCAGGTTTGTCTTGGCTGTGTCTTTGATCCTGTGACTGTGAAGGTAGCATGTGAAAGAAGTTCTCTCGCATTTTTACCTGTTGAAAGCCTGTTCCTGTCTTTAATGCCCAATTCAATTGCCACCCGCAGAGAAGTGTCTTAGATTCCTCCAAGTAAAAATGCTATCCTTCTGTCCTCTGAATTTGCTGCCACGGATACAGCATCAATCATATTTGGCCTCATATAAGTTATATGGGGACACCTTTCTCCTCTTTATCCTTAAAAACTCCTTGATGGATTGACTTTTTAATATTGATTTTGATTATTGTATCCTTATCACCTTGTGAACTCTCTTTACCCAACTTACTGATAGAAACAGCTCTAAGTTCGTATTTCAAATGATCTCAATTAGTGTGGAAATTGTATGAATTATTTACATGAACAAGAAATAACATGCATATAATAAATCATAATGTGTTATTTTAATATTAAATGTCCCTAAGATAATAAACAATGAATTATTAATGTAGTACACAGGCATACATCCTATTTCTTTTTGTTTTATAAATTGGTTACTAAATTGGTCTCAATAGATTGTTTTTAGGATTTCAGGGAAAATGAATATTTTTACTTAAAAAGAAATTACTAGCTAAAAAAAACACACCTTAAGTTTGCATTGAGTCCTCTAAAATGTGCCATATATTTGGAACATAGGCTCAAAGTGAATTTGAAATGAGTATTTCGTGTATGTTAGGGTTTTAAATATTTTTACAAAGTATAGAAACATAGGAAAAAAGAACTTCTGTTTATTTTTACCTCAACATTAATTTTATATTACCAATTTTAAAGTTCTTCTGATCTTAATGGATAAAGCAATTTCATAATGCAGGGCCCAAATCTCATTTTCTTCCTATTTAACTTCCAACCACATAAGTAGTACTTTATGATGTAATGCACAGTATTTTGTATAAAGTGCTTAGTGCAGTACTCTGCTTAATATATAGTAAGCGCTAAATAAATGTTAGCTTTTATTATTCATAAAGAAGTGACCTTCCCTTTCATACTCCTTCTTGACCTATCATTCATCATATATTGTCTTACGTTATACTTATTTTTATATGTCTTTTCTAGCTCACTATATTTTAAGATTGTAGAAAATTTTGTACGTTTTAGAGGATTAATACATTATTTATCCATTGAATAAATAATAGACTTGTGAACATTCTTTTAAAATTTAAGCAGCTTTGATTATTTGATGTTCCGTAACACTGAGCCCAAACATAGTGGAAACACAGACAAGTTAATGCCTAAATGATCCCAGAAAAGCCACTGGAGACAGCAGGAGCCCTGGGGACTAACCCGAAGTCTCGTTGCCTGTCTATGGCTTCCTGGCTGAGGCAGTTTGACTAAATTAGCAGGGGATATATTACAGTGTTCAGAGACCTCTAAGGCACCGTAAAACCCACAGAATGCCCACTTCAACTAAATTTGATGGAGTTACCCATTTGATTAAGTTTAGTTACTCAGTTTATTTATGGTTAATGGCTCATTTGGCTTCCATTTGTTAAAGAAAGGTAGGAAAGCAATGGATAGAATGACAGAGATTCTATAGCAAACAACTGCTTCTGTTTTCTGCTATAGTCACATGAAAGAAAGCCTTTCTAAAAGCATTTGCTAGGGTGCCTCACATTTAAGATGAGAGTTGATCTTTGAGAGCTGGGACCTTGCCTGTAACATGTTATTTTTTGTATACCCGTTAACCATTGTAGCACCTGGAATATAGTAGGCTTCAAGGAATACTTGGAAGGCTAGATGACAAGCTGGAGGCAGTAGCCCAGGTAGAGGAGAGAATTCAATTGTTGGAGACCATGCACTCCTAAGCCTCATTTGGTTGTCCCAAGGCTTTGTGTTTGCCTGAAGTTTAATAATTTTCAGATCAGTGGATGGAATCGGTCATTATATCATCATTGTATTATTTAATTTACAGTTTTCTCTGTCATGATCATATTAACTTTTTTGTTCTCTTAACTAGTAGCCCTGCGCACGAATCCATGCGCCAGTAGGTCGCTGCCGCCCTCCTGTAGCTCTCCGCCCACTGCCCCGCCCTCCTGTAGCTCCCCCTGCTCCGCTCCCCCCTCATAGCTTGCTGCCCTGCCCCCTCCTGTAGCTCTCCGCTGGCCTGCTTGTAGTTCGATGCCCCACCCTCCTGCAGATACGTGGTTGGTCGTTACGCCTCAGGGCATAATGGATAATTAGCATATTCCTCTCTTATTATATAGGATTATTCAAAAACACTGTCTATCTCAGAATTGTCTCTACTGGGCAATAGTGAAGCTAACATATAAGCAAGGTGAATGCACCTTCTGGAGGTGCTTGCAGCCTTGCAGGAGGGGTGATCTGCCAGCATTGGTCAGTACAGGGCAGAAGGCCTGCCATTCGCTGAGAGACTTAGGAGAAGGGGAGTTTTATATATAACTGGAGAAAACCGAAGGACTCCAGAGACATTGCATTTTGAACGAGGCTTTGAAGAATACTTTGGATTTAGAGAAGTGGACTAGCGGGAGGTTCAGAGTGAGGATGTTACAGTCAGAGAAAGTAGCAAGCATGGCAGTTTGTAATTCTGTGGCCATATCAATGAAGTTATGGTAATTAAAATTTTAATTTATTCATGCAAGTGTATGTATCTAAGTCAAATGGCATATTTTGTCAAATTTAAGATAAATTTGAAGTTTCTCTTTTATCTCCTGATACGTGACATTTCTGAATAAAGTTTTGTTATGTTCAGTTTTTTTAAAATGTTTTATTTCTTTTAAGTACTGAGATGCTTCATAATCAAAATTAAAAAAAAGTATAATCACATGTTGTGCTCTCCTTTGAAGTTGTATTGGACAGTATCACTGGTCGAAGTAGGGAAGGTGAAATTTACTCAGTAATCATAGCATGCTCCCTCTTTGCAGCTGACATCGGGGCCACCTCATTCACTCACTCAGCAGTGTTCCTTAGACACCCGCTATGTGCCAGGCACTGTCTAGTGTTTTTAAATTGTGCTTGTGTGACTTGTGGCATGTTTTACATTCTTTCTCTTTCTCACCTTCTGTTAAAATTTATTTGGGGGATATAATAGGTTCTTAATAATCATCAAATTAGTGCAGATTGAAAAATCTCAGAAGGGAATTAGGGCATTGATGAGCAAGATGAACTTGTTGGACATGCCATTCGTTTTGGACTTGAGTACAAATATAAATACAATTTCATAGAGCTTCATTAGAACAGACTGTGTTTATTGTTTATTACTTTTGAAAATTTCCTGGTGTTTTGCATTTATTTAACATAATTTCACAGATGAATCAGATCAATGTTCAAAAATTTAATTTAGCATTTTGACTAACCTTATCATATAATGGAATTTCAGTAGTGATTTAAGCATGAAGGACTTTTTATTGGCTTTGGCTAGGAGAATAGATAAAGTTCTTTATACATTTATTTATTTATTTAAATATATTTTATTGATTTTTTACAGAGAGGAAGGGAGAGGAGATAGAGAGTTAGAAACATCGATGAGAGAGACAAACCTCGATCAGCTGCCTCCTGCACACCCCCTACTGGGGATGTGCCCATAACCAAGGTACATGCTCTTGACTGGAGTCGAACCTGGGACCCTTCAGTCCGCAGGCCAACGCTCTATCCACTGAGCCAAACCTGTCAGGGCTTTATACATTTATTAATGCTAAAATTTCTTTATCTTATTTCAGTTCTTCTTGAAGGTGAGCAAGAAACCATTCAATCAACCAAACAGAAAACTAAAGATTGATTAGTTAAAGCCTCACAGTATATTTGACCTCTCTACCCTACCCCCAAAGTCTAATTAATCACACTTCCTAGAGTTATCAGGCAAAGCCAGATTAATAGAAAGCAGTTTAGAATAAAAAGTCTGATGGAAGAGCATTATAGATATAGGAGGATAATCTTTTGGATTACAGAAGTTGAAGGTTAATAATTTTGACTTTATTAGATTTATTAGAAACAAATCTAATTTGTTTTATTTTAAAATTCTTCTTCTTAATATTCTAAAATTTTTGGAAATGGCCAAAGACAGTGTAAGACTATAATTAAAGTTTAAATTCTGTTGTTTAAAAACTGCCAATGTTTCTGCCTTCCCTGTTTTGTATAAGCTTCTCAATGGCTTATAATGTTTTTAAACATTGATCTAATTGCTGTTTCTTGCAAGCATCTACCGTATGTGTCCCCTCTTTTAATGATTTTAAGTTTATTTTTTTGGGGGGTGAGATTATTGTGTATACTATCTTCTGAGCCAAAATCATGGAGTAGTACATTACAGTGTTAAGTTATTTACATTAGAATTGCAGTTTTAATGCATTTGTTACTTGAGTATTATTAGATTAATTCTTATGTTAATTTTAGATTTTTTAACAGATATGCTTGAGTCTGCCAATTATTAATTTTTCTCTTGATTCAGCATTCATTTTTATAGTTCAAAATGCAGATGTATTTTTAATGGTCTTTTAGAAAATGACTTTCTTTTGATTTAATCACTTGGTACAAGACATTTCATTAATAGCACTTCTAAATTAAATTAAATATTAAATTATTCCATGGGCAATAATCATTATAAACTCTTTTCTCACAGTGGAAAAATTGGGCTTCTTAAATAAACTTAAATTAACCATGTTTGTTTCTCTAAATCTGTAGTATTTCACCTAGTAAGTTTTCTTGGTTTCCAGGTGATGCATTTAAACTAGATATCTCATTTCTACTTTTAAAAGCAATTTTTTCCTGATTTGATCGACTTGTATTATTCTAAATGCTTTTTATTTCTTATATATGTTGAGCAAGCAGATATTGTCCTTGTGCTGTCAAGTATGCATTTTTTTTTTTTTTGCTGTGTCACTGACTCTTTTTCTGTGAACAATTAGAATATCTTTATGTTAGTTTTCTTCTCTTATATATCTGTGCTTGAAAATTACCCAGAGAATGCTGCCACATTTTGGTAAGTACATTAGTAACACAGGTAGTGTGCTTATTTCATGCTTTATTTTACTTGTAACCAGATCCAACTTCCTAAGTCATTTAAAGGCAGTGACTACCTAGTCTTTTCTAGATAATTTATTTGGTGGGAATAATTGTGGTAGTGGTAGTCTATAGTTAAAATTGAATGGTGGCGTGGGAGAATAATTGGCAGGGACAAATATTGACCTAAGAAAAGAGAATTATATGTATACTGTGTTTTTTATATCTTAGAAGGTTAATAAAATGTTATATGCTTTATATCTATATAATAAAAGCCTAAGTGACCATTAGGTGGAACTACTGGAACGACCAGTTGCTATGATGTACACTGACCACCAGGGGGCAGATGCTCAACGCAGGAGCTGCCCCCTGGTGGTCAGTGCGCTCCCACAAGGGGAGCACTGCTCAGCCAGAAGCCGGGCTCACGGCTGGCGAGTGCAGCTGCCATGGCAGGAGCCTCTATCGACTCTGCGGCAGCACTACTGAGCAGCAGCAACAGCAGGCGCAGCGGGCTGAGATGAGCGCGATTGGCGCGGCACCCGTCCCTGATTCGGGCTCCTCCCTGGCTGCCTGCCGCTTGGCGCACTGCTACATCCCTTGAGGGGTCCCGAACTGCGAGAGGGATTTTGTGCACCGGGCCTCTAGTTTTATAATATTGATGGATGATTAGCATTTGGGTTGTCTCTTCTGCACCAGTGCAGTTTGAGAGCCAGAACTCAGTGTAGAAAGCATTATGCCATTCCAAATTATCTGACTGTTACATAATTTGAAACAAATAATTATATGGAAGGAGCTTTAGAGATTATCTTATTGGGAGGAGTTTTGTGATAATGAGGAAAATTAAGGTGCCAGGAAGATTATTACATTTCACAGGTCATTGTATATTAGTCAGGATGCTTTCAGTTGCAAGTGAAAGAATTCCCAATTGAAACTATTTGAAACAAAATTTAAAAAATGTAAAGAGAAGGGTGGGAAGAAATTAGTTAAAGCAAACTTGAAAAATAGGTACTGAACGATTGCCAGGACATGTCCCTCCATCTCTTGGCAGAGCTGTTCCATCAGGGTTTGCTCTATTCTCTCCTGAAATGAGGAAATAAAATGACACAACAGTAACTGTGCAGTCCTTTGTGTTTCCTACACCAGGCCCCTGAGGCAATTATGAATTTTATTAATAATGGCAATTGAGCCTATTCCAGGTTAGTGATCCCGTGAAGAAAGAGTTCTGCTTTCTCCGTTATATTGTAGCTATATTAGAAATATCAGGAAATAACCTGATTTTCCTGCCATGGGTCATGTGCAGGCCTCCCAGCCAATTGTTGTGCCTAGGGGTTGGGTATCATAATTTTTGGTCATGTCCCTACTCCCGAGGATGTGATGGGGGAAGGACATGTGATGGCAGCCCCGCCAATACCACCTCGAAGGGGAGAAGCTGGTATCTGAGAGAGGAAGCAAACCCTCCTAGTACAGGGGTAGAATTGCTGATGGAGTCTGGCCTTTCAACTCCCAAGCTAATGTCATTTTCATCAAAACCTTAGTATATTCTGAGTTGGATAGTTTCCATAGGAGGACGCCTTCCTCTTAGTTGAGAACACTGTTCTCTCTTTAAGGTGCCCAGAAGTTTGGGTTACAAAGCCTTGACTTGAAGCCAATGAAAGCTTATAGCTACGGTCTTTTGGAAGTTAGGGCTTTTATAAACCGGATTCAGTGTTGGTGATGTGATAAATATAGACCAGAAAAAGCATGGTCCTGATAAAACTTACAAGTTTGTGTGTATATGTTTTAAGAGTAGAAATAACTCCTGAAAGCACATAAATTGTGATCTGTTCAACATGCAGGTCCCATCAGCCTTCCCCACCCAGTCCCAGAGCTGGGCTTGGCCCTATGCATCTTACGTGGGGCCGCTAGTCCTGGCCCTTTGGTGGAACACATCCGCACCTGCGCCAGCCAACCCATGCTTTCCTCCCCCCGGGAACCACTTGTCATCTGAGCCACTTTCTGTTCATCTCAGCAGGTGCCCCATTTCCCTCACTATGTTTCACTTCCTTGAGCGCAGGGCCCATGTTGAGTTTTTCTGTATTCCTCATTTTTTTCAAGTAAGGTGCCGAGTATATAGTATGAGTTTCATTAAGTATATATTGTGCCGTTTATTTTATTTTCTCTCAGAAGCATATTTTGCATTCACTGGCTTATGATAGGCTCAATTATATTTAACTAGTTCTTGATTTCCTTAGTCATATCCACGTTGCTATAATGTAGTATGTATTATGAAGGAGAGAGGGTGCCTGAAATATGAATTTCACCTCAGTGCATTTAATTTGTCTAATTACTAAATTAGTGTGTGTATAGATGGCTGAGAGTGTATTGAAGTTTTACATTTGATTTTTTCCTAATTGTCCTTGGTGATTTGTTATAAGTGGGATAAAAATTATCCCATTGTATGAGGAAGAAAAGGAAGAAATAAGAAACAGTCAATCCAAAACGCTCTGCATTTGTATACCGAGATATGATTGCTACCACATAACAGGATGTTTTAGTTCTCTCACTTAGTAACATGGCACACAGCCCTGATTAAGTAGCTCAGTTGGTTGGAGTGTCATCCAGATATGACAAGGTTGCAGGTTTGAACTCCAGTCGGGGCACATACAAGAAGCAACCAATGAATGCATAAGTAGTGGAGCAACAAATACCTTTCTCCTTCTCTCTCTCAAATCAATCAATAAAATTAAAAAAAATAGCATATATATATTCCAAATGTGAACAACGCAAATCTATATGCTTTCATATGCCCTACATATAAACCCAGAGGGAGAGCATGAGTGCTGAGAAGAGGTTAATTACAAAGCTGCATTTCTGTATCTGATGGGCAGTGACAATCAGGAAGCTTTCTTACAGGATTTGACATGATGCTGAGAACACAGGGATTAATCAAAGGTAATTTTAAGATGAAAGACTTTTATTTATAGGCATTAATTTGTTAGGATCAGGGAATAGGGCAGTAATGAATAGGTGAAAATTTTATTGAGTACTTGAAAACGTTCTCTGGGTCCAGCACTATGCTTTAAGTACATTCTACTTAAACTTCCCTTATATCCATGAGGTGAATACTATTGCAGATAATACATCACTTTACAGATGAGGAAATGGAGGCTTTGGAAAGTCAGTAAATAATCCAAGGCATGTCTCGGTCTGAGCCCGAGCCCTTGGATACTCCTGGATGTGATGTGGAGAACACGTCAAGGAGCATTGTCTACATAAGGTGCCGGGAAGGGCCGACATGGGATTTTCTGGTCATCCATTCTGCCTGCATCCCTGGCAGACATTGCCACAGATATCCTAGGATCTAAAAGCAGCCCCTCCCTCTTATCTGTGGTTTTACTTTCTGCAGTTTCAGTTACCTATAGTTACCTGTGGTCTGAAAATACTAAATGGAAAATTCCAAAAAGAAACAATTCATTAGTTTTAAAACATGCACCTTTCTGAGCAGCATGATGAAATTTTGCACTGTCCTGCTCCATCCCGCCTGGGATGTGAATCATCCTTTTGTCCAGCATCTCTACATTGTACACATTCCCTGCCCATTAGTCACTTAGTAGCCTGCTAGGTTATCAGATCAGCTGAGGGGTATTGCAGTGCTTGTGTTCAGGTAACCCTTATTTTACTTCATCTTGGCCCCAAAGCACAAGAATTGTGATGCTGGCAATTCAGATATGCCACAGAGAAGCTGTAATGTGCTTTCTTTAAGCAAAAAGGTATGTATGTATAGCAAAAAACACAGTATATACAGAGCTCAGTACTGTGTGTGGTTTCAGGCATTCAATGGGGGTCTTGGAATGTATTCCCATAGATAAGGAGGACTGTAATAGTTATACTAGGTTATTGACTCATAGTTCTGTGAAGAAAAGGAAATTGAACATTTGTTTCTGAGAAAAATTGAACCAACACACTGGGTGCCCTAAAATTTTATCGACTTTCGAGAAGTGTTTTAGGCAAGAAGAGTTTCCATTTTTTTCCTGCAAAATGCTCCATAGCATTGTCCCCTGGAAGGAATGGTGTGTACGGTAACCTCCTTCTAGAGAACTGTTTATTCTCCTTTGGAGATGTGATCTGGGCTTAAACGCTGGCGATTTCACATTGGATTCTTCTGTCATTATAATTTCCTACCCTAATCCTAAACCCCGCAGAGAGTTTATTACATTGGTTGGTGGCATTAGCCTGTCAACAGCTGGATGAGACAGAAGTTAGAAAATGGACTTTGAGGTTAGGAAGCTAAGTAACCAGAAGAAGCAATTTGTCAACTCAGATCATCTTAGGGATGGACAAAATTATTCTACAGTGTGGGACATGAAAGACTGCAGTGAGCCCTTGTTTTGTTTTTGTTGTTTTTTCTTTTTCCAGCTTGATCATGTCCAGAGTACAGAAAGTTTACGTGTTGATTTTCTTTGTGAGAAACTGTGATAATGTTTGTTAGCATTTGGTCTGCTTATTTGAACATTTATCATGAAAATTGTAGGTGATTTTTACCCTTCTGGCTCAATTACCTGAAGGCACATGAACCTGAAAACATTTGAAAGGTAAAGGGGTCTGAGACTTCAGTAACAGCCTCTCATTATTTTATTACTTAAAAAACTGTCATCTTTGTATTATATTTAACACTGATATTGTAATAAATTTTCCCTATTTGGGGGCTTGGTAGCATATAGGGAATGAACTTTACTTGCTGGTTTTATAAAACATATTGTTTCACAATATTTAAGAATTTAGTGTAATATTTTTTAAAATTTAAATTTACTATTATTTTAAAATAGTTATTCTGTATGCTCTGTTACAAGAGTAAAGACAAGATTTTTTTGTGAAATTAAGAGACGTCAGCGTTCATGACAAAACACAAGTTTCTCATGAGTGTTGGCTGGGTGCTCACTTTCAATTACTTGTGCTTTGTTTTTCCTAGTATAATTCTTTATAAAATAAAACTTTATATGCTGACATGGCATGAAATAAAAGCCATTACTGGAGACCTCTGTTTTTTAATAAGGCTCAAAGCTACATTTCTCTATTTTTAGTGTGAATCCATGTTTTTTTGGTTATTTCAATGGACTGTGAAATCCAAATTACATTCTTTAAATAGTAAAGCAAATATGCAATTTAAAATAACCTGGGAATTTTTTTTTAAAGAAGCACAGCAAAAAGTTGTTAATTTTTACTAGATTATCATTTTTTTTATTAAATTCGTACATATAAACACAATTCATGAATGGATAATCCATTGATTAATTTCAAAACTTCATTCTATTAAAACAATTTAATACCTATGAAATCAGTTGAAATGTTAAAAGGCAAGAACACTTGTAATAATCAGGCAGCACATATTGAAACATAATAACTGGAGAAATTTTTAAAACAAATTTCATGTGCACTAGTATTACTTATAATAAGAATATTTTTCTAACTTAAATGCCATCAATACAATATTTATAATACTTTGAGGGTTTCCACTTACTAAATATGTTCTGATATTAATTCTTTTGCAAAATGAAGGAGTTTTTAAAATAAACACTGTTCTTTGTGTTCATAGATTTATTTGTTGTATACTGTATTCTTTCTGAAAAGTGAAGGGCATTTGTATTTATTTTCTTTTCAAATCAGACAATCTTGATTTCATGGGGAAACATTTTTAACTGACATAGTTGATCAAATAATACCCTTCACTATTCTGTAAAGCATGCTAATTAATGTCCACTCTGTGCTAAACACAGTAGAATTTTATGTGTAGAAGTGTCAGTTACATATCTTCTCAACCCTGTCTATGCTGATTGTATTTGTAGCTTCATTAATCCACAAAATTATCCTATCAAGAAATTGATGACAGTGAATAGGGGATGGAAAGAGAGTTGTCCTATAAAAACTTAGATGAATCCTTTGGAAAGACTAAAGGTGAGCTGCTTTAGGGGAAAACAATGCTATTGTATTAAGGTAAGCAAGCCAGCTAAAAGGTATTAGGGAAGTATGAGAGGAAACTTTAAACTGAGGAGCTGAGAAAAAGCATAAATTGTTGAGGTTTATTCTAGACAGATGACCAGGAACTCTGATCAGCAGAGCTGTGACTTTTAGAAAAGACTGACCGACATTATATTGGTGAATGATATACACTTATATCACATTCAAAATAAATTATTTCATTTGTTTATTGTTTTTTAACTCTCATTTTGAAACTTCTTTTCAATTAACTAAAAACTATTCCTTGAGGTTGAATGAGGCCTTCTAACTCTAATGGTTATTACTAAATATTCAGTATATGTTTGCTTCACAGATTTCATTTCAGTTCATACAGTATATGTCTGTGTAAAACTTTTGTCAGCTGTTTCAAGCAAATATGTATCTTCTGTTGTGTAAAAGTAAATAGAAAAATAATGTCGCTTTCCCCAGAACTCTTTAAAAACATATGCTTAAACTTTGGAGTAGTCTGCAGAAATGGTAGGTTTTTAGATTAAACTCAACAAACATTTAATAAACATTAAATATTTAATTGAAATAAACCCAGTTTTTAACTTAATTACATAAAATCTAATTTTAGTACCACCCCTTTTGACAATATTTATTAGGGGAATAATTCAGTATCAGGTGCATTTGTATGCCTGTGAGTTAATCAAGTTGCCGTTCTACTTGTGTAACCATTTTAACAATTCCAGAAAAAATCTCGTGTTTAGAAATGAAATGGACTCATGACCCTCCTGTTTTATCAAAATGGTCAGCTTTCATTTTCTTTTGTGTAGATTCACTTATAATCATGTAAAAATAAAAGACATGTTGAGAAAGCATGTAGAAACAAAACTTGAAGCCATTTTTAGTAGTAGAATGCTGAAATGCATCTTGATTGCTGCAAAGCACTATAAGCACAAATGCTAATAGAAACCATAAAGCCTCAAAGGCACTAAATGCTTGAGCTGTCTTCTCTGTTACTATAGAATGCTGCTCATTTTGGCTCTCTGACCAATCAGAATTCAGTATTATCACACAGGTAATGACCAGCCCATGATGCTGTTCTCTGAATTTATAACGTCTGTGGAAATGAAAAGACAAACGCATCTAGGGAATGACATTGTAGAGAAATAGACTTTTTAGCTGCCCAGATAATCCTAAGAGGGCAAGGCTCCTTTATGAATTTGCTAAGAGTCTGGCCTTAGGTTTGAAGAAGCAGTATGTTCACCAGGATTGGTTATCTCCTGAATGAGAGTCATATTGGTATTTTGATATTTATAATTAGAGGTCCAGTGCACGGCATTCAGGGGGGTAGGAGGGCCTCAGCCTGGCCTGCACCCTTTAGCAGTCCAGGAGCCCTCAGGGGATGTCTGACTGACGGCTTAGGGAGCGGGCCTAAGCAGCAGTTGGACATCCTTAGTACTGCTGCAGAGGCGGGAGAGGCTCCCACTTCTGCCACTGTGCTCGCCAGCTGTCAGCCTTGCTTATGCCTGAGCAGTGCTCCCCCTGTGGGAGCACACTGACCACCAGGGGGCAGCTCCTGCATTGAGCATCTGCCCCTTGGTGGTCAGTGCGTGTCATAGCGACCAGTCGTTCCACCTTTTGGTCAATTTGCATATTACCCTTTTATTATATAGGATGAGAAAATAAGACAGACTGAAAAGAACCAGGCACCCATAACCTTTAGCCAGGACAGCTTTTCATTGTTGGCAAGTTCTTGGGGAACCCATTATAGTCACACTGCTCTTGGTAGGCCTAGAAGCAGGGAATGGAATGCACTAGAAGATTTCAGTGTCTTTCATGACAATTAGCCGAGGTTTTACACTTATACCATGTTAACATTAGCAGCAATGCATTCTCCTGTCTGTGCCCTGTATACTAGTATACTGGTCTGCTGTGCAGGCATCAGTCTTGTCCTTAACGGAGCTTACAGTCTGGAGAGGAGGCATCATGAACACATGCTGAGGCTCTATAAGAGCATGACATGGGGCAGAGGGGGGTCAAACCAGGTCTGGGGTCCCATGGACTTGACACCCACCTGAGACCAGAAGAAAGATTGGGGATACTCATATGAAATTAGGGACACAGAGCATGGCAGGGAGAGAAACCCTGTGTGCAGAGGTCCTGAGGCGAGAGGAGCAGATTCCTGAGACGGGACAAGGCCAGTGCCGGAGAGTGAAGTGAGGAAGGGGAGAGCGGGCAGGGCTGGAGAGGCAGCCAGTGTCCATTGCCCACCTAGATGTCCCGGTGCCCTGCCTTGCTGTCTGTTTGGTACCGCACTTCCTCAGTGGTTGCCTTTGTGTCCAAGTGAGGGCTGCTGTCCTCCTAGTGTCCCCTTTCACAAGAGAGGCTCCCAATCGGACATGTTGGTGGCCAGAGTTGTCAGTGACACGGTCCGTGATTTCACTTTAGAATTCCTCTGCGTAGAGCTCGGCTGTGAGTGATTGGGGATTGGACCAGGAGGCACGTCTTAGCAGCTGTGTCATAGTATGAGAACTGTCTCAGTCCTCATACTATGGAGGTGCCATTGCCATTTCTTCATTCTTCAGCCTCCCTATGGAATCCTCATTTTTTTATGCAAGTACATTTCAGATGGGCTACCCCAGTGGTCGGCAAACTCATTAGTCAACAGAGCCAAATATCAACAGTACAACGATTGAAATTTCTTTTGAGAGCCAAATTTTTTAAACTTAAACTTCTTCTAACGCTACTTCTTCAAAATAGACTCGCCCAGGCTGTGGTATTTTGTGGAAGAGCCACACTCCAGGGGCCAAAGAGCTCTCGAGCTGCAGTTTGCCGACCACGGGGCTACCCCATCGATCCACGTTAAAACCTTGATGGTAGAGGGGGAAGCGTGGCTTTGGTTGCAGCGGGGATCTTTGTGAGGATGGCCTCATGCATCCATTGCCAGAGTAGGACACACCTCTGTTCCCTTGCAGACCAGGTGCAGCTGGGGGCCTGGGCATCACCCCTCTCCACTGGCCGTGATGGGCACTGCTGAGGTTTGCTCTGAGGATCTCCATGGAGGACAAAATGACAATAGTGGATCGGCGTGGCCTTTTTAAAAAAATGTATTTCTTTAAAAGATTACCTTATCTGGCCCTAGCCGGTTTGGCTCAGTGGATGGAGTGTCGGCCTGCGGACTGAAGGGTCCCAGGTTCGATTCCGGTCAGGGGCATGTACCTTGGTTGCGGGCACATCCCCAGTGGGAGGTGTGCAGGAGGCAGCTGATTGATGTTTCTCTCTCATCGATGTTTCTAACTATCTATCCCTCTCCCTTCCTCTCTGTAAAAAATCAATGAAATATATATCCTATATAATAAGAGAGGAATATGCTATTTATCCTTTATGCCCGGAGGCATAACGACCAACCTTGTAAGGACCTGATCACGGATCTGCAAGAGGATGGGCAGTGAACTACAAGCGGGCAGCGGAGAGCTACAGGAAGGGGCAGGGCAGCAAGCTATGACGGGGGGGTGGGCGGGGGGAGCTACAGGAGGGTGGGGCAGTGGGCAAAGAGCTATAGGAGGGTGGCAGCAACCTACTGGTGCATGGATTTGTGCGCAGGGCTACTAATATATATATATATATATATATATATATACATATATGTATAATCTAATAATAGATAAATATGCAAATTGACCGCACCTTCGCTACACCTAAGCCATGACCACCAGCCAAGCCACGCCCACCAGCCAATCAGGACGAGTATGCAAATTACCCCAACAACGATGGCAGCTAATTTGCATATCAAGACAGCGTGGAAAGAAGCCAAGAGCTGCAGAAGGGAGTAAAACTTCGAAGAAGCAAGCAAGCCGGGAGGGGGGGGCGGGGGGGGAGAAGAAGGGAGGAGCGAAGTCAGGGCCGGGGCGAAGGGGAAAGCAGGCGGGCTGGAGGAGAAGGCGGGGCAGGCGACAAGGGCCGAGGGGAGGCGGGGTAGAGTGCAGCAGGAAATCCTATTGCAGGATTTTTCCTGCAACGGGAAAGCTAGTATATATATATATGGTTACCTTATCTGTCTCTGTGATCCATTGTGTTGCACTGTGAAGTTTTCACTTAGAGGTGGTAGCCTCATCTGCCACACGCCCCATTCTCAGGCTTCTTCTGTCATGGCAGGGTGACGTCCTGCACCCTTCATCCTCTCTTTGCTAATTGTGGCACCCTCCTGACCTTCCTTTCTCTCTCTTAAAATACAGATCTGATCGTGTATTGCTTTCTTTGAAAAGACGGAGAGGAGATAGCTGTATCCCTGTCTACCTATTTTTCCTTCAAAAGATGCTTAAAACCACCATACTTAACTTCTGATTTTAGCATCTGCCACATCGTGAGCAAGGTTCGCAGGCCAGGAGTGCCTGTGTGCTGCTATTTCTGGATCTCCTAGTGACAGCAGCCAGATTCCAGTGAAGCCCGTAAACTGACAGTTTAGGGCAGGCTTGCTATTGCCGTAGGCGGTCAGGGACTGCCGGCCTCTCCAGCCTCCTGACTTAGGACATTCATTCCTCCTGAGGTGGCTCGTCCTTTCTGGTGATAGATTGAGGGAGACAAGCAGCACATGGGCAGACAAACTCCCCGCCCAGGCATTTGGTGCCATTTAACAGTTTCCTTGCGCTCTTGACATTTTCATTTCCCTCCTTCACCTCGCTCATCACTAACGGTTTGCATCTTTTTTTTCTCTCCACCACAGTAATACAAAATGACAGACCACACATCCAGGCTCCATTATTCATTTCTAGTCAAATTACACAGTGGGTTTTACCCATGCTGAGCCACGAAAGGGGCACAATTAGAGTTTTAATTGTGAGCTGGCCTCGTGCAGGGCAGCATGCAAGATGGACTGAAATTTTCATGAAATGCTGCTGCTCAAAAGCAGTGGTAAAATGAAAGGTGTTTCTTTCATGCCTCACTCGTGCTGGCTTGGGCTTGCCTTGTTTATCGGAAAGCCTTTTTCCCCAGAAAAGAACAATGAGGATTTTTAGTCCCATTCCTTTGGGAAGAGGACCCTAATGTCTGCTCTTCATTGTTGAATGCCATTCTGGGCTGTGAGATGACCCAAATGTAGCCGCACAGAATTTGCCTCTTTATCTCCAGAACCATTTCTGTGAGGCCTGAGAATCTATTTACAATCCCGAAGCCTCCTTGAAAAAAAAAAAGGTAGCTTCCTTTTATAAATCCATGGTGGGGTGAAAATAGGTTTACAGATGTGCACGAAGCAGAGTTTATTTTTGTATTATTTATTAATTGTATTCCGTTCCATATTAACAACTGTAAACCTACTTTTGCCCAACCCCATGTATATACTTAAGAAATGAACAAGTTAAGAGCAGAGGGTAACAGAACACTCAATGACTGATACACTTTTCAGGGATTTCACCTTCCGACTTAGATCGAATCAGCTGGCCACTCCTTCCTACCTCCGACATTGTAATCAGTCACATTAGGGATCGTACACTTAGGCTGTTTATTCTGTTTTGAGTGCTTGCTTTCTATTCCTTATAAAGACTTTTTATCGGTAGGCTAGGAGGTTTTCCCTGAAGCATGACATGACTTACAGAGAAAGGGCAGTGCATAATGTCTTACTTATAGTTACGTATAGCAGGTGCTCAGTAAATAGCAGGATTGTACAGGGACAGGCAGACTTCTTATGCACAACACTTAGATCAACGTCCACACACACCTGGTGCTCTGCACCCCCCCCCCCCCCCCCGCCCCAAGGGGATCCCACTGGCTTTCCTGAGACCACAATTAGACACACTTTGTAACATGTTTCTGTCTACTTACTGGCAGGATGAATCACAGGCAACAGGAGGAATTTGTACAGGAGACTAGGAGAGTCTTTGCATAGGGCAGAGGGGTGGAGAGGTGAAGGGAAAGATCTCTTTAAGAAACCATTGATGCATTTGGCAACAAAATTTTATTTTTAAAAAGCTGTTTTTCTTTTCGTGAGAAATGACAATTAGCATCCGTCTTCATTTAGTTTCCTGACACTCAGAATATTCATAATAGCAGCTAATGTAGCACCGATGTGACTTTCAGAAACATGTGGTTCAGTTTCTGATTCTGCTAAGAGAAAAGAAGGCCCGAGATTGGCAGTTGGTTCTGTCTCTTGCATCAGCTGCATCTGTGGGGCATGTACACGGCTCACATGGATTCTTGCCAGTGAGTTTGTTGCTCTAAAGATCTTGGCCCTGACCGAGTTCTCAGTAGGGAAAAGTTGGGAAGCGTCTTTGGGAAGGCAGTTACACTGAATGTGCCAGGAGAAGAGGGAATCTGTCTCTAGCCAGTTTCCAAGCTGGTAAATGGAAACATAATCCACACGTGGTCAGAAGAGTATCTTTCACCCAACCATTCATGAACATGAACTCATGGATAAAAACAGACTGGGTGGTTCAGAACGATCCAGTGGCCCTGCAGAAAGGTGAGCGTGTTTCTACTGCAGACACGTAGCTCCTGCTACATGGAAAACCGCTCACACTGCCAGCCTACGGTACTCCCAGGGGACTCCTGGTTTACGCCTTCTTTGTCCTGGTTGAGCAATACCAGGTGACATCTGAAGAATCCTGGAAAGAGCCTGAATAATAATCATTACTACCACGAATGGTTTTCTTTGCAAGTGGCAATGTAGTTTGCCAAGCATGTTCACATAGATAATCTTAATAAAATATTAATGCTAACGACTATGTCTTGTTCATGTTTGCACCCCCTTTAATGGCCTGGAATACTTCTTGGCATCAAGGAGATATTTTGTGCATGTTTGCAGGAGAAGTGCATTATGCCCTCCACTTCTCCCAGTAGGCCTGTGTGACAGGCATGGCGGTCCCAGGCCAGGGAATTGTTTTCCGAGGGGTAAGTGGCTGGTCATTGTTTTCCGAGGGGTAAGTGGGTGTAGAGGGCAGTCCTGTCCACACAGAGCTATCTTTCCAGAATGACCAGACCACTAATACCAGTGGGAAAACCATGCCCTTCCAGAGTGCACTGGCCATCAGCAGGCTTGCACTGCACACTTTCCAACTATTTACCCCTCAGTGTTTTAACACTTTCTTGTATCGCTTATTTGTAGCCCCATCGAAAAATAACGTTTCACCAGAATGGACTTTTCAGTTCATTGAACCAATGTTTATTGGGCAACTGCTATGAGCAGGGCACTATTCTGGGTGCTGGGGACACAGCAATGAGCAAAGCAACCTCAACATCACTGCCTTCACAGAGCATGTGTGCACTCATGCGGGTGCGTGGTGGGGGAGAGTCAGAGGTAAACAGCTAAGTAAGTGTTTCTGTTATTTTTTGCTGCACAACCAGCCACCCCCAAGTGGAGTGAATTAAAAGCATAGCAACCATTGCTTCTGTTCAGGAATCTGCAGTTAGGGCAGGGCTCAGTGGGGAAGGCTCGTTTTAGCTTCACGTGGCATTGGTTGGGGCAGTTCATGTGACGGCTGGAGCAGGCTCAATGCACAGTGAAAATAAGAGGCCCCTTGTTTGAAAAGCAGAAAAAGTGCTGTTGGAGGTATTAAAATACAGAACATTTTCCCTTCCTTCCACAGTCTTTCAACATGCCATCATGTTTATGCTTAAAAAAATATATTTTTTTATTTTCTAGAGAGAGAGGAAGGAAGAGGGGAGAGAGAGAGACATTGATTGGTTGCCTCCCGTAATCCACAAACCAGGCCCTGCCTGGAACAAAGGTGACAGCAGTCAGTGAGGGTGGGCAGGTGAGCCATGGCTTGGGGAAGTGGGCAGCTAAGAACCTGTCCTGGGGACGAGGGACCGTACAGGAACCGAGGCTCCAAGTCCCTGGCACCTGTTCCATGGTCACATTAGGCTTCAGGTACAGAACACATTCACAGGTAAAATTCTTAGGAATTTCAAGACTGTGATCACAGAGCATTAAACCCCAAATGCAAGCCCTTGTGAGCGCAGGGCCCTGTGTGACTGCACTGGCCCCAGGTACTGGGCCCTGTGCTGGAGGGGTGCTTCCAGGTGACCCCGTACTGTAGCGAGCAGGTGGGTGCTGACTCTGGGCTGGGAGCTCCATGCAGGCTGAGATGGGCGGAGCGAAGATTAGTTTTTCTCTGCACAGGCCTCTTGACGTGGCCTGGCTTTCCATGTAGCATAGAGGCTGGATTCCAAGAATGCGTGTCCCGAGAGAGCCAGGCGGAAGTTGCATTGCATTTTATGGTCTGGCTTTGGAAATCACATAGTCACTTCCACTATACTTTATTAGTGGAGGCGATCACCCAGGTTCAAGGGGAGAGCATATGGATCCCCCCCCCTTTGTTTTGGGAGTGGCAAGGTTCTTGAGGAACCTATGGGCCTGGACATATTGCTGGAGCTGTACTTTTAGAAAACATACCCTGCCTTCATACTAGTAAGTTAGCATAGAGATGGGGATAGTGCAGAAAAGGAACATTGGTGGGGAGGAGATGGTTTTTGACATGAAATACTATGGTCAGGCCGTGCCCCTTGACATTTGAAGAATGTTGGAGAAGGAGCCATGTAGAATCCTGGGGAAAGAGGGCTCCGGGCAGAGGAGCAGGTTTGTCTCCAGTGGATTGTGAAAGCGGAGATGCAGAAGCAAAGTGAGTGCGGAGGAGTGTCCTAAGGGTTCAGAAAGGGAGATAGGGCTCCATCATGTCAAGTTTAGTAGGACTCTAGGAGGCTTTTACTTGAATATGGGAAGCCATTGAAGGTTTCTGAGCCAGTGTCATATGGTCTGATTCACTTTTTTACAAGATCACGCTAGCTGCGTTTTATAGATAGATTGTATGGGACAGAGGGGGAAGCAGGGAGACCCATTGGGAGGTCATGGAAATATCCAATGCAAGAGTCAGAGGTGGCTTGGACCCAGTAGTAACCATGGAGGTGATGTGATGAGGAGGGATCAGTCTCTGGGTATATTTTCAAAGGTAGACTATTAGGATTTGATGATAGGTTAGATTTAGTTAGGAGGAGACAGGTCAAGGCTGACTACACAGTTTTTGGCCGGGGCATCTGGATTGATGACGTTACCATCGACAGAGATATTGAATACTGGGAGGAACAGGTTTGGGAGATGTGTGAGGAGGATTATCAAGTTTGTCTTGGCATTTTATGTTTGAGGTGTCAAATATATAGCAGTGGAGATATTAAGGTTGAAATTGGACGGGTAGGCTGGTGGCTGTAGAAGAAGTCCAGCTTGCAGATAAAAATTTTGAAGTTGTCACCAAGACATTAGTAAGAGAGTGAATATATTTCCTGGTAGGAGTCCCTGTATGCATTCAATTGATTTACCATTGAAGGTGAATATTCCTTTTACATTTAAACTGATGATTAAGTAGGTGTTATTACATTTCCTCAACCTGTATGTTTGGATAGAAATGATATTCAGTCAGCCACTCAATTTTCCTTGAATTTCAGTTTAATTAAGGGAAGGCTCCAGTGCCCAAAGAACCTTCACAACACTTTGTGCCAGCATTCAGGCTGTCGGATAGACACTTCTACCCGCTGTAGGTAATTCTAGGCCGAGTCTTCTGAAACCCAGCAGGTTGTCCTGTCCTGGCCCCTCCACTCCTCAGTCCCACATCTCAGGAACACTGTCTTCAGATGAGGCCCTGGTGTTTTTGGCTCAGCATGCTTGTCTTATTTCTCCCCCTCCACCAGCCTTCCCCCAACTATTTCCAGTAGAAATAATTTACATAACAGTTCACAAAAGGCTTGTAAATCTTACTATGTTTGGAGGTTCCAAGATAATCAACAGACTTTTTGAGGGGATTGGCTGTTGGGCAGGATGAATAGGAAGGCATTAAGGGGAAATCAAATGCAGGAAATAAAAAAAACACACTAATGGTTTTATTTTAAGGTTGGCCTGGGAGGCCGATAGGGGAAGCCAGTCTGCAGTTCCAGGCCAAATTCAGGTGCACACTAATCGCTTTGTGTTGAAGCACATTTTTAGTAAATAATCCTAGGCACCGTCTCTGTTAATATGCCCAGCTGAGAGGAAATTAAGCACAGCTACTTGACTGGTAATGATACCAAACAGTTTCAGGTGTTAGGATTCATTAAGACTGTTGTTTCTCACCGTACCATTTACATGTTGTCAGGTATTTCAAATTAATCACGAGCATAATTAATAGTTTAAGTAATTAGATTGCCATTTTGTGATGATCTGCAATGTAACAGAGAACATGAAGCAGCAAGAAAAATGAGGAGGACCACGCACCATGTGAGACCTACCACAACAGGCCCCCTCTCAGGATTACTGTATTGGCGCCTCCTTGTGTATTGGCCCAAGTATGTCAAACTCACTGCCTTGGCGAGTTTGACATGCTTGTATAGGCCTATTATAACAGTTAAAAATGAAGACAATTCTCATATGAAGTGGAGCTCTTCTAGGGCCTTTAGTCCCAAACCACCAAAACTGAATTGTTTTAAGAGGATAATTTTGTAACAATGATTCTAGTTGAATTACAGGCCGCTTTGATTAACTACTAGAGAAACCAGGAAGTAAATATATGGTTTTATATTCCTTAAAAGCTTGAGTTAAAGATCAGTAGGTGTCATTTTAAAAAGAGTGAGGTTTGGCATCTTAGAAGTTTAATGAATTATTGGCCATATTTCAGACAGATTTTTTAAATAGCATTTTGAATAGTTCTTGTTAACCTAAAGAGACGCTTAGTAAACTATCCACGTACTGATAGGAAAAGGACATTTGCATGGAAGTCACTTTTTACCTAGGGTTTGCCCTGGAATGATTTCAAATAATTGCATAATGAGGGTAAAAGTTGCAGGACTGCATATAAACTGCATGCTACTTAATAAATTATTCATGGTAGCCCAAAGGTATAATTATTCAGTGAAATGAGAACTAAGGAAATTAGTTCTGTATTAATGTTTATTTATACTGTTAAACATTTTTTTCCTTTACATGCTCACATTTTCCTGCTAGAAGGGAACCTGAAGGCAGTCCACATAAAATGTTGAATCAGGTTGGAATTCCCAGAGTCAACTGTGTTCATCCCTTTCTATTTCTGTTGTTTTTGTAATTTGTTTGCTTTTAGAAAAAGAGTCTCTTTCATATAAAAAGGAAAGTCAAACTCGCGTGAAAGCAGTCCTTTTGCAAAGGCCAAGAGCAGTCAGGAATTGCACGGCAAGCGTGCTGCAAGCCTTGCTGAATTCCTCCCACCCCTGGTCTTGAGTGAAGAGTTAGAAAGACACCTTTTTGTGTCCTGGCAACGTGGGATCCCCCTCCTTCTCCCATTTTACTGCTGGAAGCCTGTCCCTCAATCCAGATCACAAACCATGATTCTTATTCTTCTTTGATTTCATTTGTTATTGTTTCGCTTTCAGTTGTCACAGTTCTTAACACATTTTAGTTAAATAGTTCCTGCCTCTCCCCGTGACCCCCACAGAATCCACAACAGTAGACAGGGTGGTTATTTCAAAGCAGACTCCAGAGCAAATCATTCCTCTGCTTAAAATCTTCTAGCAGGTTCTCATCTCAGAGTGAAAACTGAAGTCCTCACAAAGGCCTCTGAGCCTTGCCCGGTCTGGCCCTGCCTCTCTGACCTCCTGTCACTTTCCCCTCATCCAGCCATGCTCTGCACTCAGGCCCCAGCTGCCTCCGTCCCCCTCCAGGATGCCGGCTCTGCCTGTTCCTCACCCTGGAAAGTCCCCCACCTTCTCAGTGAGGCTCACCCTGACCGCTCCCTATAACTACTGCTCTGTGCCCCCTCGGTCCCAGGCCTTCCTGTCTCATGCCTGGCTCTGCTTCTCTTTGCTCAGCCTTTAACCACCTTTGTTAATTATTCCTTGTTTATTTCCACCTACCTCCTTGAACAGGGGATCTTTGTTTGCTTCGTTTTGTTCAATGATGTGTGGCAAGTGCTTCATACAACACCTGGCACATAGTAGGAGCTCTGTAAATATTTGTGGAATGGATGAATGAATGTATATTTGTATATCCCAAAACTGTTCCATGAAAACGCTGTATCTGCTGCCCCCAAGGTCTATTAGAGAGTGCCCAAGCTCTGTGTGGTGAAGGCTCCGTGACCAACAGGCGTTTCCAGTTATCATAGAAATCTGAGGAAGCAAGGGCAGGAAGATGGGAAGCAATTGGAAACTTTTTATGTTGGAACGAGTCCCCAGGGCTCAGTTCTCTTTCACATCAGGTCTTTTAGTTCATTCTCTTCTGTAAACGCCCTGCCCCTCCTGGTGCTGTATTCCACTCCCAATTCAGAGGGACAGATAATTATATACACACCAGCTAAATGTCTGGTAACATCTCAGGCCAGATCTGAATGGACTTGTGTGGAACTGAATTTAAAAATACTTGATGGAACATTGCTCCAGTCTCCGACGGCTTGTTGGATTGCATTTTCTGCCTTGCCTGCATTCGCAGGACATGTGCCCTGATCCTGAGAGATGCCTTCTGCCCTGCCTGTCCCCACCCCACCTTCCTCCTAACTCCTGACTCCAGCTTCTGAGGGCTGACGATCTAGCAGTTCTTCATTTTGCCACTGAGTTAGGAAAAAAAAAAAAATAGCCCAACTAAAATTTGTATTTGTTTTATTCCCAGACAACTCTTTTTATGAAGAAACTATTTACATATAAAATAGAGGAGTGTTTCATTGGTTGTGTAAATGAATATCTGGAATATAAAACAGTGATTATTTCTAAAGTATCCTCCCAAAAGAAAGTAAAGGGAGTTGGATAAAATTAGTGATTATTTCTCTGTCACAGAAATGTGTAGTTGGCCATTGCAGTTGATCTTGGTTTGCATTTGAGGTTGTGATAGTTGTGCATTTGGGGGTGGGGAGGCGAGAGTTGGGAGTGGAAGAGAAAGCTAGTCTTTTTAAAAGTATTTTAAAGCCCATACAGTTGCTGTAGTTTCAGTTCTTTTTTCTTAATTTGCAAAATAAATAAACAAATAAAACATAAATGGAGATGAGATTAGAATTTTATATAGTAACCTCTTTTTTGGCTGGTGTTCCAGCATGCACTAGAGGTGAAGTTTATAAAAGCTTCATTCAGACTTGGCAAGGTTAAGAGAGGAAGGTGGTCATCCATAATAAACATTGTTAGTTTTCAAATGTACGTTTTCAGGGAAGAACCTCCCTCTTTAAAGCACTCAGCCTGAATTTATTCAGGATTAAGTTAAATGAAAATTAATCCTTGGCTTTGGTAAGAATCATAATTTCTTCAGGCATGTCTTTCAAGGACCCAAGTTTTAAATCACAGTTCACGAGCTCATTGAGTGTTGGACTTCTTTGTTATTGAAATTGGTGGAGTACCTTTTTATGGGGATTATTAGTAAGTAGGAAGCAAAGTATATATATATATACTTATGGTTTTTGCATAAGAACACAGTGAAAGAGGAAAAAAATGTTTTCTTTTATAGATGAGCCCAGTCTTTGGCAATATTCAGAATAGTAACTTGAAGATTAAAGCAGTTTTTTTTCATATTTTAATCAACTTAGTAAGTCTTTTGGGATAGTTACTATTTGGTCTCTACAGAAAAAAAATGTTTATTGGCCTTAGTTTAAAAATTAAACAAAGATGATAAAGGCATGTTCATTCAATTTTTCTGCTCTGAGGCCCCTACCAGGAGTAAAAAGAATGAAAAACAAAGGAGAAAATGCTCTCTTTAGTTACATAGCTACATCCTCAAACCACAAACTAGAAGGAAAATCTGCCAAATGTGGTATTTGGACCAAAGGAGAAAAGATGCTGTGCGTGGACACAGTCCTCGAAATTGGGGTGGATACAGGTTTCTCAGGTGTCCGGCCTATGGAAATTAAATGGCTTCGCTAAAGTGATAAGACAGTTGTTATAGGATTCTCCTGCAACAAGTCTGTCATATATCCCAGAAACCTGCAGGATATGGAACTGATGGAGGAACAGAGCCACTGTGTATGGTTGGGCAGGGTGTGAACTAAACAACTCTCGGGACCCGTAACCAATAAAGTCTATGTGAATGGAGTTCCCTGGGGGTGAGTCCCCTACCTGTGTGCCTACCCAAGCACCACGGTGAGTGAATGCCACCTTAATGTCTAGTACAAGATCCTAAAAGTAGACTGGAAGACGGGTCAGATAGTGGTAGTCATGAGGTCACCACACAGAGAGCTTGTGACATAAGTGGCTTTTCTCTAACCTACATTGACTCTCTGCTTCCGCTGAAGAGAGTCACACCAAAACTTCGTATGAAATACCCCCGTGTCACAAGGATTTAATAGAGGTGGAGAGAATGTTAGAGATAAATACTGGACTTTTGAGGGTCCCTGCTTTTCCTACACTATTCTTCCTGCACAATTCTTCAGCACCTGACTAATTGTCTTCATTTCATGTCAAATGCCTTCTGGTTTTATACCGTACCCTGGTGTAGATGGTGCAAATTAATAGAAGAAAGGAACAAAAAGTTAGAGGAAGAATATATATCAGAAGGCAAGTCATCTCACAAACAGAAGAAAAATTCACACTTATAGTTCTTCATGACCTCCAAGGGTTAATAATAACTGGGTTTTCTGCAAATTAAAAAAAAATGATACATGTGATGAAAGAAGAGAAAAAGGAAATGGAAAGTGAGCTGATGAATCTCAATTAAAAAAATAAAGGAAAAAAACTGTTAGAAAGATGAAAGTCATATCCGAAGCCATAAAAAAAATAAGAAACATGGTGAAAGCAAGGGATGTGTAATTCAGACTTGTGAAATTCTTACAAAAAAAGGAAAAAGATGAGATAAAAATGTTTCTATGAAGTTGATACATTGAAAGGCAAAGGATTATCTGTCACATATTTGCTTGTATTTCCAAAGGGAGAGAATAAGAAATGAGAACAAAAAAATATTTAAAGGCATAATAGGAGAAAACCTTACTGATAAAGAAAAAGAATGATTATGTATGCAAGTCAAAAGGCCACATTGTTTGGAAAAAAAAACTATTTAGAAAGAAATGAGTAAAAAGAAATATGCTGCTGAGTGGTCAAGGACATCAAGAACAAATTTTGTCTGCATCTACTTGGTAGACTCTTCTTTTTGTGTGTGTGTGGAGACAGAGAAATTAAACCAAACAGGATCATTTTGCTCACTTAAGTGGAAAATAAATGACTTTTAATCCTAGTAGTTACAAACACAAGTAGGAAGTGGTAAAGGCCTAATCTGTCTCCCTAAAGCAGCGATTTTCATCTCATGGCATTACTAAACTAATTACTACACTAATTACTGAACTTCTGCAACACACCAAAAAATATATTTTTTGCCAATTTGGAAAAAAGGGTATAATTCTGATTTATTCACACCAGATGGCTATTGTTGTGTTGGCTGTTGTCATATTTTTTACTTGACACTTAAAGGGAAAAGAGGCCATTGCCCCTGACTAAATAGCCAGGTATTGCATGTTTTAAAAATTCTTGTGCACACCAGTTGAAAATTGCTGCCATAAGTGAAGCATTTATTCTAGGTCCGGAGTTTGCAGTAAAGAGAATTGTGTGGTGGCATGGTTATAATTAAGTGTTGAAACACTGTGCATTCTCAAGTTTGCATCTTGAAATACAATTTTAATCAACTTGGAGGAAAATATAAGCTAAATCAGTTTTAATAAAATAATCTCACTGTAAATACAGCAAGTAGAAGTTTCTTCTTTTTAGGTGTTATTGGTGGGGTCCTTGGATTAGAGGTTTTTGTTATATGTTAGTGCCTTATTTCTTTTAGTGTTTTAAAACTCTATTTCAGTTGTGGATATAGTTTGTGTTTTAAATCATCTCACATAACTTGCTGGAAGCTGAAATCGATGCTGAGGACATTGTGGCATTTTAAGGGAAAACAGAGCACTCACAGGACACACTGGAAGGACCCTGGGCTTAAATTCATGAAGAGCCCATAGAGAAAACAAGTGTGCATAAAAGATTACATCCAAAGTGCGCAGTCTAAAACATCTCCGGAGTTTACTAATGTTACAGTTTCTTTTCATTCCAGTGGTGAGGACAGGATAAACACCGACTGCTTGGGCATGTTCTCAGAACCGTTTCCAGGGCCTCTTTTTACTTGGTGAAGAGTTACTGACACCATTTACCCTGCAGTAGACCCTTGTTCACACAGTAATCTCTGCAGATAGCAGTATATGAAACTTGGCAGTTGATGGGAGAAATATTGTTTACTATTTCATTCAACACATTTTTCAAAATGTGAAATTGCTATTCATGTGGCACGGTGCTAGGCATCAAGGAGTAAAGACATAATTCAGACTTGGCTCTTGTTCTCATAACCCGTATCCTAAGCTTTTAGAAGCTCAGGGAGGCAAAGACATTTTTCTTGGCTTACTTTTTCAGTGTTACTACAGCATTCTTGTCTATTAAAAAACAGAAATTAGTGTTGCAATTGTTGGAAAAATTCTTTAGTTTCCTTATTAGCTTCTCTGGTGACAGTGAGTAGACTAACCTCTTGGTCACCTTGGAGCCTGGCATAAAGGAAATAAGTTTGGTGACTTCTGATCAGTTCCAACGATGGGGGTGTAGTAGCCTCTGTTTCTAGTGCTTTGCTGAGGTTAGATTTCCTATCTCATCCTTGTCCTTCAGCCTGTCTTAACTTACAGAGGTCACCTGTAAAGGATTAATATGTAGCCAAAATCAGTATTATTTGTTTTCATGACTAAACTGTCATCCTCCCCTCAGTAAAATTCATGTCCCAAAACAGTCGGTTGATGTCTCACCTGGGCAAGTTTCCCATCTTCTAGGAGATGCTTATTCCGGCCTAGTGTGTGTGAAGGATTAGTGTTAAGAGACCACTGAAAGCTAAAGATTTTACTGCACAAATATTATTGATAATTGATTTACTGATTTGAATGTGTCAGATTATTTAAAAACTAGAACAATGTAAAATAGACGATTTTTGTTAAGTCCTGAGAACATGAAAATACTTTTTGAAAATATTTTTTTTTTTTAGTTCTTTGAGAGTCACTTACAAGTTTCTGAACTAATACTCTAATACTAATTTTCTGTGCTTTGACAGTTTGTCTACGAAGTCACTGATAAGCCAAGTCTAGGGCCAGCCATATAAATTATTTAGGAATTTAATTTAAAGAGTGGTGTTTTCTCTTAATTTTATTATAGTGACACTTACTAGACAGGATACATTTAATATCCTATTCATTCCAAATAACCTGCTCTTTTCCTCTTAAGGTCATACCGTCTCCAATCAGATAAAACAGTTGTGTAGAAACTGCATGCTAGTTATAGAACTGCTTTGAGGCAGCCAATGATTACACATTCCTTATCTCTCTCTATATAAAAGCCTAAAGCGACAGTTACGCTGGAATGACAAGAATGACTGGAACAACCGGTCAACCAGTCGCTGTGATGTGCACTGAACACCAGGGGCAGACACTCAACACAGGAGCTGCCCTCTGGTGGTCAGTGCACTCCCACAGGGGGAGCACTGCTCAGCCAGAAGCCGGGCTTATGGCTGGTGAGAGCAGCTGTAGCAGTGAGAGCCTCTCACGACTCCGTGGCAGCACTACTGAGCAGCGGCAGCAGGCGCAGCAGGCCGGGATGAGCGCAAGTGGTGTGATGCTTGGCCCCGGTTCTGGCTCCTCCCTGGCTGTCTGCCACTTGGAGCACTGCTACATCCCTCTGGGGATGTCTGACTGCATTTTAGGCCCATGGGGTCCCAGATTGCGAGATGGCACAGGCCGGACTGAGGGAAACCCCCCCCCCCCAGTGCATGAATTTCGTGCACCAAACCTCTAGTAGTTTATAAAAACCCACCAGGTAATTCTCTGAACATTAGCTTTTAGAATTAGTTGGAAATTAATAAATGAATCGTGTAATTGAATTAACTGCTTTACTTTTTCAGCAGTAATATTGGATGTTTGCTAAGAATGATGAGTGATTATTGGTTCAACAGCTGTATGTTTCAGCAGCTATAGCCCAACAATTATCTACATGTAGGGATGGAAAAAGTGAATTTTTTCATTTTTGTCTTTAGCAAGAGAAGCAGTTGAGAGCTGCCTTCCCTAGAAGGCCTTTGTTTCTCTAGTTGATTAATCTGTTACTGCCCCCCATCACACACTAATTCCATTAAGACAGAGGCTGCTTGGTTTCTTCTCACGTGGCAGGGCTTGGCTCTTGCTCAGAGTACACCCAAAGTCCACCCCAGATGGTCAGGCCCACTGCTTCCCTTGTGCTCACTCCTTGAGCACCATGCTCTTTTGGAGTCCTTTCCTGCCATTTCTCCTCCCCAAAATGCCCTGCTTCTTATTCCTTAGATCTCTGCTCAAATTCTTTAAAAAAATATCTTGTATTTCTTTGAGAGGCACTTCTAAGTTTCTGAACTAATAACTAATTTCTGTGTTCTGAAATATAGTTTGGTGGTTTCTTACCAAACTAAACATACTTTGATTATGATCTAGCAATCACACTCCTTGGTATAAACTCAAAGGAGTTGAAAACTTATATTCACATAAAAACCTGTACATGTATATTTATAGCAGTTTTATTCATAATTTCCAAAACTTAGACGCAACCAAAATGTCCTTCAGTAGGTGTACAATAGAAAAATGGATAAATAAACTCTGACACATCCAGACAATGGGATATGATTCAGAGCTTAAAAGAAATGAGTCAGCCATGAAGAGACATGGAGGAAACTTAAATTTATATTACTTAGTGAAAGAAGCCAATATGAAATAGCTACATACTGTATGATTTCCACTATATGACATTCTGGTAAATGCAAGACTATGGGCTCAGTGAAATAACCATAGTGGTTTCCAGGGGTGGGTGGAGGGAGAGACGAATAGGCAGAACACAGCAGATTTTTAGAGCAAAGTATTCTGTATGATATAATGATGTATACATGTTATTGTACTTTTGTTCAAACCCATAGGATATACAACACCAAGAGTGAACCCTAATGTAAACTGTGGACTTTGGGTGATGATAATGTGTCAATGTAGGTACATTATTTATAACAACTGTACAACTCTGATAGGGTGTGTCAATAATGTGGCTATGCATGTGGCAGGGAATATATGGGAAATCAATATATTGAGTACCCTGTTCTCAATTTTGTTGTAAGCCTAAGACTGCTCTAAAAAAATAAAATCTCTGATTAAAAAACAACAATATGTAAGACTATGATCCATTAACTTGTCATATAATTTTTAGCTAATTAAATTTGGGAATGGACTTTACCATATTATTTAAGTACTAGAGGCCCGGTGCATGAAAATTCATGTACTGGAGCGTGGGGGCATCTCTCAGCCTCTCACAGTCCAGGAGCCCTCAGGGGTGGGAGGTGACCCGGTGATCAGGGGAAGGTGACGCCCCCATCACACCTCTGCTGCTGCCACTGCCAGCAGCGCAAGCCTCAACAGGCCCTGGGTGGCTGGGGGGCTGAGGGGACTGGGGGACTCCAGAGGCAGGCATGCAGAGTGGCCAGACCCAACTGGGGGCAGGCCTGGCTATGCTGCGCGCCTGCTGCTCTGGTGGGGCTGAGGGGACTGGGTGTTGCCATCTTGTGGCTGTGGGCACTGCCATTTTGTGGGTGGGGAAGTCAATTAGCATATTCCCTCCTTATTGGCTGTGGATGCCACCATCTTTGAGGGCGGGGCAGTCAGTTAGCATATTCCCTCCTTATTGGCTGTGGGCGCCTCCATCTTTGCGACGGTGTAAGGGTCAATTAGCATATAACCTCTTTATTAGATAGGATAATTTAATGGAAGCTATAAATTCTAAATATTTCAAGTCGGAAAGGAGCAAATGTGATGGAAAGAGACATGTTAATGAGTGTTGGTACACTATGGCCACGTTTCTGTCCCTTAAGCCAAAGGCACCTATGTATATAGCATCTTGCTTACAGCAAAGTGCTGTATTCATGGTGGCAAGCTTCCATCTCTATCGGCCTTAGTATACTGTGAAAACCTCATTGATTGATGCTCAAAATATTGCAGCACAAAATAAAAATACATTGTTGTCAGGCAGCGATGAAGGGAATTGTGTTACTGCACTTCATGCTTCTGATAGGTGACATTTTCGAGAGTGCACGTAGGAAAAAAAAATGTTCCCATGTGTTAGAACTGCTGTGTACTTTTACTCTGGCCAAATGGGTATAGAAAATGGACTAAGTGTGTGGAAAATGCTTCTAAACTGCTTTACTTGGGGAATTGGACACTTTTTGCTTGCATAGGAATTACTGAAGACACCAGTTTTTTTACAGCTTGATAGTGTAAGTAGTCTCTGAGCATAATGAAATGTATTATTCTTGAATTTGCGTGTCATCCTTGCGCAGGGGCCATGCTAATCTTCTCTGTATCGTTCCAATTTTAGTATATGTGCTGCCGAAGCGAGCACTGAAATGTATTATTCTCTTTGGTCTTCACACCCTACACTGACCATGACCTCTTCTAACCTGGGGCTGTGCAGGGCATCACTCTTCCTTCCTCCACCCCCTAAAAGTAGCCACCCTTGATTTCAAGTCTGCCCTGGGTGACTGGCTCAGCATGTTGCTTAGTCCATAGAGAACCTGCCTGGCCCCTGGGGAGGTAACTGTTCCCCCTAATCTCTAATGGGTGTAGACCTATTAGGATCCTGGAATCCAGTGTAGGAGGCTTGATGGAGTCAAGGAGAAATTGTGTGAACTGAGTGTACAGGTCATCCGTGTACTCAGAGGAGTGGTTGGACTCTGTGCTTTGGAAACCCTTAACTTTCTTAAGGTTAATAGTCATAGAAACCCTTAACTTTCTTAAGGTTAATAGTCATAGAAAATAAGTAATTTAGCTTGAGGGGTTTTTATTCTTCTCACTTTTGTGATTTTTTTTTTCAATGTGAAGCTCAGAATGGCCTGAATAATACTAATAATGGGCAAACTTAAAGAGCTTTTCTTATCAACTGTTATACATTATCTCATTTAATCCTCAGATAACTGTGAGAACGTAATCATATTATCCTTTTTGTTTTGTTTCTAATCTTTATTGTTGAGATTATTACAGATGGCCCTATTTTTTCCCCCCAGAGCGCCCCTCCACCCAGTTCCCGCCCCACCCCAGGCCTTCACCCCCTATTGTCTGTGCCCATATGTAAAGCATATATACATATAAGATCTTTGTTTAATCTCTTCCTGCCTCCCACCCCCCTTCCCTTAGATCAGGTGTCCTCAAACTACGGCCCTCGGGCCACATGCGGGTGTTTTTGCCGTTTTGTTTTTTTACTTTAAAATAAGATATGTGCAGTGTGCATAGGAATTTGTTCATAGTTTTTTTTAAACTATAGTCTGGCCCTCCAACTGTCTGAGGGACAGTGAACTGGCCCCCTGTTTAAAAAGTTTGAGGACCCCTGCCTTAGATAATCATCAGTCTGTTCCATTCCCACACCTCTGATTCTATTTTATTTACCAGTTTATTCTGTTCATTAGATTTTCTTATTCATTTATTTTGATTTTTAGATTCACTTGTTGATAGGTATGTATTTGTTGTCACTTTGTTTTATCTTTTTCTTCTTCTTCCTCTTCTTAAAGAATACCCTTCAACATTTCATATAATAATGGTGTTGTGATGGTGAACACCTTTAGCTTTTTCTTGTCTGTGAAGCTCTTTTTCTGACCTTCAATTCTAAATGATAGCTTTGCTGGGTAGAGTAATCTTGGTTGTAGGTTCTTGCTATTCATCACTTTGAATATTTCTTGCCACTCTCTTCTGAACTGCATCGTTTCTGTTGAGAAAGCAGCTGACAGTCGTATGGGTGCTCCCTTATAGGTAACTAACTGCTTTTCTCTTGCTGCTTTTAAGATTCTCTCTTTGTCTTTAGCCTTTGAAATTTTAATTATGATGTTTCTTGGTGTGGTCCTCATTGGGTTCCTCTTGTTTAGGATTCTTTGTGCTTCCTGGACTTGTAAGTCTGTTTCTTTCACCAGGTAGAGGACGTTTTCTGTCATTATTTCTTCAAATAGGTTTTCAATATCTTGCTCTCTCTCTTCTTCTGGCACTCCCATAATGCAAATGTTGGTATGCTTGAAGTTGCCCCAGAGGCTCCTTACACTATCTACATATTTTTGGATTCTTTTTCTTTTCTGTTCTTCTGATTGGGTGTTTTTTGCCTCCTCATATTTCAAACCATTGATTTGATTTTCAGAATCCTCTACTCTACCATTGAATCCCTATATATTATTCTTTATTTCAATCAGTGTATGCTTAATTTCTGACTGATCCTTTTCCATTTTTTTGGAGATTTCTAGAAGATTCTTGAGTAACCTTATAACTGTGGTTTTGAACTCTATATCCAGTAGTTTGCTTTCTTTCATTTCTTTCATTTGTGACATGTTTCTTTGTCTCCGCATTTTGACTGCTTCCCTGTGTGTTTCCATGCATTGGGTAGAGCTGCTATGTCTTCTTGAGTTGGTAGAGTAGCCTTGTGTAGTAGGTGTTCTATAGGGCCCAGTGGCTCAGCCTCCCCAGTCACCTGAGCTGGGCACTCTAGGTGCACCCCTTTGTGGGCTCTGAGGACAGTTTTGTTTTAGTTGAGACTTGATTGCTGTTGGTGTCACTGGGAGGAATTGACCTCCAGGCCCATTGGCTTTGAAGACGAGCTGCGACTACAGTGGGAGAGCTGCTATGCAGGAGACACCCCTATGGAGCAGGACTTGTTTCAGTGGGACTTCGGTGCTCACTTGAGTGTGTCTATTATGGATGTGAAGAGTTGTAATCTGGTATGGTCTGACACTGACCACTGGGTACACTGGCTCTTGGGTCTCCAGGGAGGTGCAGAGTCAGCCACTGCCTGGGGCCTCCCAGCAGGAGCTACAGAGAGATCTGCAGATTCCTCCTCTTTATATTGGGTTTGGAAGTGGCCAGATGAAGCCCAGCTATGAAGCAAGGCAGGCTGGTGCTGATGCCTGGTCTTGGGACTTTCATTGTTAGGTTTGGGGCTCCCTGACCCACCTACAGCTTGTTTGAGAGATTTTAGCCTGAGCAAGGACAGGTAATCCATATGCACACAGCTTGGGTGAGTTTGTAAATTGGATGAGGCAGGGTCTTAGGGAATCACCAGGGTGGAGCAAACAGGAATGGCTGCCAATCAGCCCTGCCACTGGGTAGTTCCCACCATAGGAACAATGCTCCTTGCAAGTACCTCTGTCTAGGAGAAAGCCGCCCCAAGTTCCTGCCCTGATGTCAGACAATCCAGTTCCTCCTTGTATGTGTCTGTGTTCCCCATAGCCTCACCCTGGTGCTGGAGCTCAGAGGAAGCGGGAGCTTATAAGTTCAGTGTGTGGTGCAGGCCTTTTAAGAGGAACAGCTGGGTCTCCAGCAGCCTCTGTGTCACTGAGCCCCAATCTGCACTGGTTTTTACAGCCCGTAGTGCTTACTGCCCATAGGGACTTCTTTTCCCAGCTCTGGGACACTGGGCTGGAGGTCTGGTGTGGGGCTGGGACCCCTTGCTCCTCTGGGCGACCTCCGTAGAGATGATCTCCCTCCCGATTAAAAAAAGTGGCCATTCCATGCCTCTACACCTCCTACCAGTCTCAGTGTGCTTTCTTCTTTACTTCTCTAGTTGTAGGTCTTCCACAGCTTTCCAGCGGTTCTGGATGATGGTTGTTCTCTATTTTAGTTGTAATTTTGATATGGTTGTGGGAGGTGATGAGTACAGGCGTTTACCTACACTGCCATCTTCCTTTCTTCTATCCTTTTTGTTTTTGAAGAAATTGATATTTATTGTGCTTAAAGGAGCTTGCCAAGAAAAGGAGGGGAAAATGGGAAATAGCTGTAATATTATCAATGACAAATGTATTTAAAAAGAAAAAAATAAAGTAGCTTGCCAAGGTTAAGCATAGCTAGAAAGTAGAGGGTCAGTTTGCCTATAAAGCCCATATTTTACACGACTTTACTAAAAGCAGTTTCTCTTAATGAGCAAATTTGTAATTGATGGTTAATGGGTGCGTGGAACCCATTGGCCTATGCCAGTTGTCGGCAAACTCATTAGTCAACAGAGCCAAATATCAACAGTACAACGATTGAAATTTCTTTTGAGAGCCAAATTTTTAAACTTAAACTTCTTCTAACGCCACTTCTTCAAAATAGACTTGGCCAGGCTGTGGTATTTTGTGGAAGAGCCACACTCAAGGGGCCAAAGAGCCACATGTGGCTCGTGAGCCGCAGTTTGCCGACCACGGGCCTATGCCATCAATTTCCGTATAATTTTATTTTTAGCATCAGTTTGATGATGCATATCTCTGTCCACCACTCTCACTTCCTGTGTTTTGCAATCAAAATACTGTTACATTCTTAAGAAGAATCCTTCTTTGTGTTTAGAAATGGTTCCCAAATGCATTGCTGGTTTAACTACTAAATGTTGCTAATTTTTACTTCTAGATAGTTGCAACATGTCACTAGCCACATTACCTATTTGATTCTTGATTAGTTTTTCCTTAATAACAACTCTGAAATGTTTACATTTATTTTACATTATTTTCATTTTCATTTATGTACTAAAAATGTGGTCCTCTCCTACCTATGGCTGGAGATCCATATTTTTGTGATAATTGGGCAGATGTAGGGAGAGGAGACCAGGGGACTGGAAGAGAAGTTCCCAGAAATCTCTCTTGCTTGTTCCACATGTATTGACAATGGATATAGAGGAGACAAAACATTTGTTAGAACTGATACTTATAACTGTGCCTGGCACCTGGTTAGTACTATGGAAATACTTTGTGTGTGTGAATTCATTTCACCTCTACCACCCCACATGGTTGCTAGTATTATGATCTGGATATTGAGACTATGTATGGTTCTTAAGGCCAGACAGCTAGTAAGTGGCAGAGATGGGGTGCCAATTCAGTTGGTCAGATTTTTGAGTCCCAGTTTGTAATCCACATGCTAGTTGTTAACCTTATTCTGGTTCATGCGTATTTAATATTCTAGTTGGAAGGTGCCTCAGCTAGAGGGAATGTCTAAGAAGGTATATGAAACATCTGTTGGTTGAGAAACTGGCATTAACCTTTTGCACTCGGATGTCGAGTGTGACTCGACACGGTTAGCATCGGTAGCAGCTCTTTTTATACTCTTTGAATGTATCAGTAATTTGAAATATAAAAAAATCCAAATAAATAAGTTTGTATGAAAAGAAACTCCAGTTTTTTGTTCTACTGCCGCGCTTTGTAAAATCTGAGGTATTTAAAAAATTAAATCCCGAGTAGAATAAAGGAATCAAGAAAAAAAGCAAGCGAGTGCAAAGGGTTAAAAAATACTAACTGGCAATTTTATTTAAAATAATTTGGCTATGTATTCTATGTCATTAAGATTATCAGTGTTCTTTGGGGAAAAAGAGATAAAGAATATTTTACATTTCACTTAGCTCTGCTCTCTAACTTTTATTAGTTTCTACCTGACTTATTCTAGCTTTTTGAGGATTGTGGGACAACTGTTACATGATTATCACAGTGTCTACTTAGTTTGCACTTTGGTTGAAAGTATTGAAACAGCTCTATTTGTTAGAGATGCCAAAACAACAACAAAAAGACCCATTGTGGTGTGATTAATTGTATGATTAAAGAAATATATGATCTCTTCAAGTTAGTTTTAAAATGTAGCTTAAAATTAGACATTACTTATTTATAAGAAATCACAAATTTTTAAGGCTCAAAAATAACTTGCTTAAGGGACTTTGGGGAAGTTGTTTAGAATTTTTCATTTTAAATGGCAGTTTTTCTTCTGTCTCAGGCATTGTGAGGTGTGAGTTATGTTGGCCAAAGGGTCCTGTTTGGGTTTGTTTAGCATCCTTGGGGTTTAGTGCCCTGCAGTACTTTTTGGGTACATGTAATTTGGGATATATTTAACAGGAAAACTCCAGTTTAGAGAACAGCCTGTTCCTTGTTTGCTCTTGCCTGCTGTAGTGTAAGTGTGAGCTTCTTTGTAACCTAATGTCTATAGGGCTTAATTTCTCCTTCTATGAAATGAGGATGTACCCTTTGCCACCAGGATCGTGGGGTACATTAAAAGAAAACCCCTGGTGACATCCCTGACACTCAATCCTCACTAATTGTTTCTCTCCTTTCCCTTCATCTTTCTTCCCCTTCATTGACTACTGGAGGATCCTATTGGGCAGGTGAAGTTGGTAAAAGAATGTGGAGAGTGATGTTCTAAAGACACCCTCTTTTCCATGGGAAGAGACCTAGATTCCTTGGTGTGACCAGGAGTTTCTTGACTGAGGGATGTATTTGCTTTCTACTGTTGCCTAAGGTTGCCACAGATTTAGCAGATTAAGACAACAGGCACTTGGCTCAGAGTCCTCTCAGTTAGAAGGCTGGACTGGCTTGTTATGCCAAAATATAGGTGTGCCTTGGCTGAGTGCTTATATGGGAGGCCCTGGGGAAGAATTCACTTCTAGGCTCATTCTGGTTGCAGGTGGAATCCAGTTGCTTGTGGCTGTCCTCTGAGATCTCCAAATCCTTGCTGGCATTCAGCAGGGGTCCTTCTCAGCTCCTGTCAAGCTGTCTGCATTCCTTCTCCTGGCCCCCTCCATCTTCAGGGCTCATTCAGTCAAATCTCTCTGACTTCCCCGTTTGCCACTAGCCTGAGACAGCGCTGCACTTGTGAGAGCTTAAGAGATTGGATCAGATCCAGAGATCAGAATGCCCCACGCTTAAGGTCAACTCTGCTATATAACAACATGGCAAAATCATTCTGTCATTATCATAATTATGCATATAATGATAAGCATAATAATGAACATAATCCCAGGAGTGACTTGTGTTTAGATTAATTCCACAAACCATAGGGATATCTCAGAATGCCTGCGAGCATCCCTGGATCTGCCTGAACCCTGCTAGACCATTACTCAGTGGTCCGGCAAACATCTTATTTCAGTGGAGATGGCGAATTTCATTTGATTGTTAAGAAATCTGTGGGCAGAAATTTTAGCCGCAGTATGATCATTATAGCTTGATTCCTCAAGGTGTGTTAGAGGTTCCTAAAGATGATAGTAAACATATTAGAAAAGGAGAAAGTATTGTTCAAGTTTTTATGTGTCTTACAGGTGAGCGAAAGACATATTATGGGTCAGTTCACTGCTCATTTAATTGTGGGAATGAATCTGTGGAAATGTATCACTTGGGGTTTCTATAAATGTAATTGAGACTATAGGTCATAAATCAGAAGGGCCATTATATAAATGGGCAAATGTAGCATTACCATGTTGATCAGTTACCAAGTCCTAGGGAGACACAGCAACAACAAAACAAAAAGCAGTTCCCCTAAAGCTATTGATTTTTTTTTTTTTTTTGAGTTTACCTCCTAAGGACTCCTCAGGGCCATCAGACAAGGTCAGGCCATTATTCATTTCTGGAAAGAGCACCTGATGTTCATTACTTTATCACAGAGATAATCTCACAAAAGGCCACCTGTATCAGAGTTCTTCAGTTGCAAGCAATAAAATTGGAACACAGATAATTTAAAGCAGAAAAGGAATTTATTGTAAGGACATTGGGATGCTCACAGAATCTAGCGGCAGGTCAGAAAGCGGGGCTCACTATAAAGATTAGGAGAGGCCCAGCGTAGTTTTAAGGAGCAAGATTTATTACCTAACTACGCCCTGTATTTTCAGGACATGCTGCAGGAACAAGGCAGAATTCTTTTCTCTTTCAATACTAAGCCCAGAACAAACCATCCCATGGACCTTTCTACAGAAAGGCAGGGACCCAGGTCTGCATCCACTGATGGAGGAATACATACATACCTGGAAGGGACTCAGGATGCAGTTACCAAGCAAGGAGGGAATAGATGCTGGGAAAACCCTAAAACCTTCACTCTAGGATCTGTCTGCTTAAAAAAAAATGTATTGGGTGGTGATTTGAAAAACACATTTTTGCCTTAAACAAAATAGTCTTTTATGTTACACAATTGCTGTCTCAAATCATAGAAACCCAATAGTCTACCATCTGCAAATTAGAATATTCAATCAGACATATCCCCTTTCTTGCATAATATCAATGAAATCCTTTGACTAGGTGATAAAGAGGGCCCATTTAGTATATCACAATGAAAACCTGTGGTAAAAAAAAATCTGCCAGCAAATAACAAAGGAGCAAAAAGCATTGCTTGTTGTCCTGCAGTCATGTTAACTGATTATTTATTTGTAAAGTGAATACAAACTACAAAAGTAATCCTCATTCTATTTGTTGGATGATAATAGCTTTTAAAATGAACATTTGTGTCTAACGTAAAAAACCCTCTGTATCTGACAATTTATGGGTAAGTGATCATGTTGTAATAGCATTGTATCAAAAGCTGCTTTTCTTTATAAACCCTTATATTTAATCCCTCCAACCAGCCAACAAGCTACATGCTTCCCAGGGATTTAATTTAAGATTGAAGATTAAAAAAGAAAGAGGCCAAAGTTAATAACATCAAAGAGAAAGCTCTTGAAAGAAGTAATAGTTTCAAAAAGATTTTTACTATTTTTATAAAACAACTATAAGCTGCTCTAGAAAGAATTGGTGTAAAGTAAGGTTATTGATTCTGACTTATTCAAAATGACATTTTCTAGTTTTTAACCTCAACTAATCTTGTAATAAATATTTTGAAGTAAAATTTTAATGTGAGCATTAGAAATAACACTGACCAGGTTTATAAATAGACTGCATAAAGTGCCTTAAATATTGATGATATAATTTTAACAAGAGGAAATCATTACTTTTGATAGCATATAATTTTTATTCTCAACAGATGAGATTTCTTAATGGGTAAATAGGCAAAAGGGGGGTTGTTGGTGAATCTATATAAAAGCCTAAGTGGCTGGAATGACTGGAATGACTGGTTGCTATGATGTGCACTGACCACCAGGGGGCAGACAATCAATGCAGGAGCTGTCCCCTGGTGGTCAGTGCGCTCCCATAGCCTACTTCCTGCAGCCTGCTGGCAGGCCCCGGCCAGCAGCCAGCAACCAGCAGGAAGGTCCTGGCCAGCACCCGGCAGCTGGCAGGAAGTCCCAGGCTGGCAGCTGGAAGGCCCTGATTGGCCCTGATTGCTGGCCATGCATGAATTTTGTGCACTGAGCCTCTAGTTAGATAATATCTAATATTTAATTGTGTTCTGGCAAGGAAATAAAATAATGGGATACAACTACCGGGGAAATGAAAAATGATACTTTTGGTGAGTGTTCTCCATTTTAAATAAAAACATTTCTATGTAATGACTTACCCCTATAGCGGAATTGAATCAACACATTATTTACACATTTAGTCTTATTTTGATTTACTCTAATTTATCTGATATCAGCTGCCTGTTAGATGATAATTTAAAAATTTGCTGCAATTGCTTTAGGAAGCCTTCCTAGTGATGATTTTATTCCCTAGAATAATTTAACTTTCCATTTAAAATGCACATCTAAACACGATAAAGTCTGTATTGGCAACAGAAGATGTTTATGTTTATGTAGAATGATAATTTCCTTAATGGACATCAATACTATGTTTTCTATTTTATGGTAATGGAGATGGATTGAAATTAGTTTTACTACATGTACCTTCTGTGTTCATGTGTAGTATAAACAAGGAGGTATAAGAATTTACAACATTAAAACTATTCCCCAGAAGTGCCTTTATTGGGGCAAACTGAGATTATGACGTCATAATTTGTTAGCTCTTGCATATACTCCAGTTTGAGCTAATGTTCCAGCATGATGTCACATTTGAAGAGCTGTATCTGGCTTTTTTTTCCTGGGAAGATAGGTTCCTTTTCAGAATCCAGATGCCATGCTTCCAGACCTGTACCACACACATGAGAGACAAATCCTCTCCTGCCCGTGACTGTGGCTCCTGCAGGGAGCTTTATTCCTCAAGGAGGAAATGCCAGAGAAATCCTCAAGTGCATCCTTACAAAAAAAAAAAAAAGGGAAATGATGGAAATTCTTCAAAGGAAAGATGGTGTCGGAAATGCAGAGGAAATCCTTTCTGAAAGCTCTGAGGATGGCGTTACCCCAAGGTTCTGAGGATGGTTTCTGAGTACCCTCTGCCAATCATTGTAGGACAGAAGCTGCTTCCTCTATTCCTGCAAGCATTGAGGACAAGGAATAGGTGTTGGGGAAAACTATATCCCAGATGATGGCATTCAGGAGAATCCCGAGGTCATAGGTCATCATGTGATGAAGCAGTAAGAGCAGTGGAGGACTTCATGCCTAAGGTATCAGCAGTAGGTGGTTCATGGAGTCAGGGGGAGAGGAGCACAGGCACTTCCAAGTCATGGGATTTGCTTAAAGGTGATAACAGTTGCCCTTCAGGTATCTCTAATCCTGTTCTTTTTAATTTTGTTGGAGCACACAGTCCAGGTGGGTAAGGCCCAGGTGGTAGGGAATGTTCACTCTGGGAACTTGACTTTGTAGACCAGAGCAAATGTATGAAGACAGGGCTGCTGAGGCAGAAAGCCCTCAGAAGGGGCCAGTGCTCCTGCAGGCCCATGGTGCTTCATGCTTGTCCAATACAGGAAGAACCCCTCGGCTATGGTGACTGTGAGGGAGGTCTCAAGGACTAAATGCAACTTAGCTCACTATTCAGACTTCCAGCAAAAAGTAATTTCAGGAGTTATTTGTTAAATATTTGTTGTGTACCCATAGTCTGAACAAGATCCAAACCAGGAGTATGACATGACCCTGTGCTCAAATACATCATAATTATATGAAAAAAAAATTAGATTTTTTAGGTAACTCCAATATAAATATTATAACTAGAAAGTCCGTAGAATTCAGATGAAAAACAGCTATTTCCTGATTGAGGTGAATTGAAACACACACACACACACACACAATACATTTTCTTCAGGAAACAGAAGGTACCATCAGATGGGTGACAGAAGATTTACTAGAGGCACGATTTACAAAGGTGGAGAGGGTTAAGATACCCTAACGGAATGGCGAAGCACCTATTGGGACTGGCAACAATCATCTAAGGGCGTCACTCAGAGGAACTGTGACTTTTGTAGTTGCATTCAGCTGGTTCCAAATCAGAACCTTTAGAGACAGACACAGAGGTGTTGAATAAAATGCCAGACCTCTCCTTTCTTGGGCCTTCTGACGTCCTGCTGGTGCCCCTGTTGATGGAACTCACCCAGAAGCTAAGTCCTGCAGATTGGTCTCCCTGCCATGGAGAAGGGTGGAGAGTGGAGTTAGAGTAGCCAGTGGAGAATAATCTAGCACAGACTTCATATGAAAGTTAGAAGTGTACAAATTTACGTATTACTCTATGTTGTGATGAATAGTTTAAAGCATGATGAATTATACATGAGGATTAAATATAATAGTTAGTTTATAAACCTTTATCTTGTCTCATTTTTTTTTTTCTTTTCTTATGTGGTTAGGTAATCAGAGGAATTCATCATCCGGTGTTTTTCTGCCACTCCAAAGAACTGTGAGAGGGGTAGGGATACTGAGCACATAAAGAATCCAACACAAGGCGGAAGTCTGTTGACACCCCTTTGTGTAGGGAAGAGGAAAGGTTACTGAACTAGCTCTGGAGACACTGAGCTGTGATAACTTTCCTTCATCCCTTTTTGGCACTGTACTTTCAAAAGGTGTGAAATTACTAGAAGCGTCCCATGCTGAGCTTTAAAAATGCAAAGGGATCTTGTACACATGGAGCATATGAATGGAGAATTGAAGGCCTACAGATGGAGACTGAGAGATACAGACCCCTAGCTCAAGATGATTATAAGTTTACTCTTTGTGTGTGGAGACCCAGTTTGTCTGCCTTAAAGGATTGTTCACAATAAAGATTTTTTACCCTCTTTACCTGCTTTTATTTGTTGGTATTGTTGACTGGGCTGAGAGTTTCCTAGGCACACGTTTAACTCAGAGTTTTAGTATACTACTGAGTAGAATATTATGGGTGACTTCAAATTTCAGAGGTGCTGCAGTAAACAGTTTTAATGTAAGAAACAAGAAAATGCCTGAGAAAATGATAGAATGCTTTAAGGTTCTAGAAGGACATTTTTGTTATTCAGAATAACCCCTGAATAATAATTTTGTCTTTTAAATACACAATAATAAAAAATATGACCTTTTAAAAATAAATTACAAAGGAAATGAAGCTAGTGAGGAATCATGGAGGAAAGCCTTATACTTTCAAGTGCAGTGAATCCAACAAATACTGATGCCAGGAGGGTGTAATGAAAATAGTTACTTGGTTTTAGGGATAAGGAAGACTGTTACAGAGGAAGGCCACCACATGTCACCTTTATCCTAAAAATAAAATGTTATAAAATACACTTTTGATTAAAATTAAAGAAAATGTGTGTACTCATCAGGTATTTGAGCTAAGTAGAGAAATCTTAAAACAGAAAGTATATGCTGTTTAGCTTCTTAAGTATTGGTAATCTGAAGCTGAAATTATTGTTGCATTGTGTAGATTTAGTAAAAAGTTACTAAGATGTGTATGAGATCTGAGGTCCATTTATCTTCTTCCTTTGATGAAAAAGGTTGTAAAATATATTAACACAGACTTGTGCCATACTTGTCAGATAAGCTGGCAAGTATTACTTTTAAAAAATTCTCTATGAATGTATATATTTTTTGTTCTTTAAAAAATATGTTATTATTGATTTCAGAGAGGAAGTAACAGGGAGAGAGATAGAAACATCAATGATGAGAATCATTGATCAACCCAGGCATGTGCCTTTGGCCGGAATCAAACCAGGGATTCTTCAATTCCCAGGCCAACATTTTATCCACTAAGCCAAACGGGCTAGGGCTGTGTGTGTGTGTGTGTGTGTGTGTGTGTGTGTGTGTGTGTGTGTGTATTTTAACAAAGTGAACCCATTGTAGTTTCCTTGGAGTATTTTCTGATTTCATCTTAAGTCAAAGCAGGTTCAATAATAGTGTGTGTACTTCCACTGCTTTTTCGACAATCTATATCAGAATTTTTTTTGATAAGTCTAAGCATGCAGATATAGAAGAGGTCTTGTATTATCTTGCTCTCATTTTGCTCTCCCTAGGAGGTCCAAGTGAATGGAGAACACACATTAGTGTTCTGAGGGTCATGGCCATCTAATTCATTCAGTACAGATCATGAAATAGGAAAACATTTCTGAAGAAAAATATAATAAACTCCAAACTCTCTCTTTTAGTTGTTCATGCTGTTATCTTCTGTAAGCATAAAGTATATTCTATAATTCTCAGTGTGAATAAAATATAATGATCAGGGTAACTTTCCTGTTTAAAGGTAAGTATTTGACATGGTATACATTTTTATGTAAGTACTAGAGGCCCGGTGCATGAAAATTCATGCACTGGAGGAGGGGGACCCTCAGCCAGGCCTATCCCCTCTCACAGTCCAGGAGCCTTCAGGGGCGGGAGGCCACCTGGCGATCAGGGGAAGGTGACGCCCCCATCACACCTCTGCTGCTGCCACAGCCGGCAGCACAAGCCTCGGCTGGCCCTGGTTACCTGCCTAGGGTGGCCCTGGGCGGCTGGTCAGCTGCCATCTGAGCCTTGCCTATGCCTCAGGCTGGCCCTGGGCGGCTGGGCAGCCGCCATCCGAGGCTTGCCTGCACCTCGGGCCAGCCCTGGGTGGCTGGGCAGCTGCCATCCAAGGCTCGCTTGCACCTCGGGCTGGCCCTGGGCAGCTGGGGGGCTGCGGGGACTGGGGCCTCGGGAAGCAGGTGCGCGGAGCGGCCGGACATGCCTGGGGGCAGGCCTGGCCATGCTGGGCGCCTGTGGCCCCAATGGGGCTAAGGGGACTGGGCGCCATCATGTTGTGGCTGTGGGCGCTGCCATCTTTGAGAGCGTGGCAGTCAATTAGCATATTCCCTCTTTATTAGATAGGATGTTTACATAAATCAGGCTTCAGTGAAACAATGTGTTATTAAATTAACTTCATTTTATTTAAATTTTGCTTTATTTGTTGAGTTTCTGGGATAAATGCTCATTGAGAAATAATAGATGCCAAAAAGACTAGCAAATTGAAAGACAACTGATTTAATTTTTAGAGGGAGAAAATTGTTTCTCCTGTTTATCCACTGGTGGACCCAGCATGACTGCATTTGGTTCAACTTTCAATGGGATTCAGAAACTACTTACATTCGTTGACCAGACACTGACCAGCTTCCATCTTTTATTCTTACCAAATTAGGGAGCAGCAGTTGTACAAAGTGCAAGAACCTGAGGGGATGGGTGAAAAAGGTGAAGGAATTAAGAAGTACAAAATGGTAGCTACAGAATAGTCACAGGGATATACGGTACAGCACAGGGAATATAGTCAATAATATTTAATAACTATGTATGGTGTCAGATGGGTACTAGATTTATGGGGGTGATCACTTTGTAAGTTATGTAAATGTCTAATGACTGGGGTGTACACCTGAAACTAATACAGTTTTTTCTAAAAGTTGAAGAACCTGCCCAGCTGGCATGGCTCAGTGGTTGAACATTGACCCATGAACCAGGAGGTCACGGTTAGATTCCTGGTCAGGGCACATGTCCAGATTGAGGGCTTGATCCCCAGATTGGAGTGTGCAGGAGGCAGCCAATCAATGATTCTCTCTCATCATTGATGTTTCTATCTCTCCCTCTCCCTTCCTCTCTGAAATCAATAAAAATATATTTTTTTAAAAAGTGCAAGAACCTGAGAGGTCATGACTGAGAACTTAGGGAGCAGGAATGATGAAATATAAGCACACTTTTATTGCATTTCTAAGCTCTCCTTATCAGTTGACATCCGTGACTTTATTCTTATTTATTGTACTCATTAAAGTTTTAATTAGTATTAAGTTCATTTTAATTTTTAAGAATAATTTTTAGTTCATACTGAAAGTTAATACTCTGTGTTTTTAATGAAAAATATGCCTTCCTAAAAAGAGTTTATTTACCATGAAGGTGATAGATCATTGCACCACAAAGAGCCCAATTAAATAGTTGTCCAACAGTTCCATTTATATTATCTTCCACATTCAGGTATGTGAGGCATATATGAGAATGAAGAGACTATTGTATTACATTTTGTTGCTCAAACATTGGCAGAAATTGGAGGGAGGGATTGAGTCTTGTGCCAATTGCATAAAATCAGGTTCTTTTATTAATAGCTATAGAAGTTAATATAGTTCAGTCGCAAACCCTGAATTGTGATGGATGGACTCTATTTGGCAGAAGCTCCCGGAGGCCAGGCGTCTCTGTGACTATTCCTATCTGGAACGGCACATGTAAGCAGACACAGATTTAATGGCCTTCTGATCCTAGGTGGCCCCCAGTGTGAAGCGGAAGGCTACATTTTCGAACATGATTTGTTAGTTAGTTGTTTGCAATGACATGTAGAAAAATCATCTTTTAAACCGTGGTGAGGCTCTGAGGTTAGCTCCCAAAGTGCATATTAAAACACTATTGTGTATTCTTTCATTGCTTTGCCTTGTACATTATTTATATAACTGTATTTTGCATATTTTATTATACCTGCTTTTATTTGTTAGTATTGTTGACTGGGCTGAGAGTTTCCTATGAGCAGGGATGGTGTGTCTTGGAAAGTGCTCCAGCACATATGATTTATTATGAGGTGTTTTTGTTTGTTTTGTTTTTGATTGTTTTGATTTTGTGTGAAAGAAAGTGTAACCTTTAATGGTTCTAAGGAACTCCATGTCTTAGGTGTTTTCAAGAGAAATCTATTCAGATTTCCAAGTCCGGATGCAAGGAAATACTCCTGAGAATAGGTAAATTGAAGAAATGTCTGCAAGCAATGTAGCTCAGAATTTTAAAATTATGGTTCTTACCTAAACTTCATTAATCCTGCTGGCCTGATAAAACCCTTCAGGAAAAACCTACCATTTCTTCAGCTGCACAGTGATCAGAAATACTGTTAGTACTGGTTCAGCACAGGCCTTCTGCAACTTGATAATTTTTTTCAAATTCAAAGGGAACTTGCATTATGATTATAAGTTGAGTTCTTTGTTTTTAAGAATTTTAATGGTGTGAATAATGCTATTACAATGGATCTCAAAAGTGTTGTCCTATGACCCAGAAAAATATTTACCCTTTTTCACTTTGGGGATAAATATTTCTTAGATTTCACATCTCAGTTGATTACTTAATTTAAAAAAGAGAACTGTTCAGTAAATGTTTTGATTGTATATTTTTGTATTTTCAAGACCTCTAATTACTTCACCAACTTCCTCAAAGGGGAAATATAAAAACCAGAGCGCTTTTATGTTTGGACATAGTGGAAGCAAAAGTTCTAAAATGTTGTTGTTGGACATATGGCAACAAAATGGACCTTTTTGAGCAGTGTTTTAAATAAAACTTGAATTGGTCTATCTGTTTAGATTTTGAGATTTAAGTCTCTGTTAGACTAGATCCCTTTCTGACTGCAAGCCCCTGGAGGAGAGACTGGGTCTTAATTTTCTTTGTACCCATCTGACTTTCCCAGAGCCTTGCACGTAATAGAAATTACTGATATGTGTGGAATAAGTGAATTACGAAAAATTGACTCAGGCACGTTAAAGACAATGTTAAGTGTTTTTGCCTTCTCTTTCTGGGACACTATGCCTCCTGCCGTTCTAACTATATAGGCATACCTCAGAGACATGGCAGGTTCAGTTCTGGACCATTACAGTAAAGCGAATGGTGCAATAAAGCGAGTCACAGGAATTTTTTGGTTTCTCAGTGCATATAAAAGTTATGTTTACACTATAGTCTAATGAGTGCAATAGCATTATGTCTAAAAAGTGTACATCTTAATTAAAAAGTCTTTATTGCTAAAAAAATGCTATTTTCTGAACCTTCAGTAAGTTATAATCCTTTGGTGATGGAGGGTCTTACCTTCAATTTTTTGTTTGATTTTTAAAGCAACATCTGTGGAGCACAAGAAAGCAAAGTGCAATAAAGTGAGGTCTGCCTGTATTAAAATTATCGTGGTAACTTTGATTAAGCCTGAGGGTATTAAATAGTTTTTAAAAATCAGACTGTAGATAGGTGAACATTTTAATGAGAGCAGAAGATGTATTGCTATAATGGCATTATTAAAGACATTTTCATTTTGAATAATTATCTGGATGCAGTTGGGTAATTAGAAACTTTTAAGAGATTTGTGAGGTCAACCATACTTGTTCTTGTGTTTCATCGATGGGTGTCATGGATGAGTGCAGCTAGTCCTATCAGTTCTCTCTTCCTCTATTTTTGTTGATTTAAACCAAATCATCTTGATTTCCCAATGATACCAGAAACAGGTCCTCACTGTGTCCATCAAAATACACACATTACCGGATAATTAGAAAGAAATGCAGTGACTCTAGAAATATCATTATGTATAGTATACATACATGAAAGATTTGGGTGGGAGGAGGTATATTTATCCTTCCTCGATTAACTTGCCAATAAGAAAGAGAGAGTTACAGAACAAAACCTTGAAATTTACAGAGGCATCTGAAGAAATGAGATTTTCTGGAATTCGTTTTCTTATATTTTGGGAGTAATATTTCTGGGGCTCTGAGTTCACACCAACATCTCATCAGATACACACTGCCTAGTGTGAATTCTAGAACTCGTGTGAATTCTGTAAATGCTTACTCTGAAGATAGGTGAGGAGGACTGTGCTGGCAGGCTGAGGTGGGCTGCGGACCAGCTTGCCTTGACATGGCTTATTTTAGTCTTATGTGAGGAAAACGTGCCCTGCACGAATGTGTTTTCATAAAAAATTTAATAGCTAACATTGTAGGGATTACTACTTATTATTAACTAACTAATAATTGAAAGGTTTACACTCCACATGTATGATCTTATTCTACTTCCTATGGGACCCTGTGAAGGTACGGGCTGTTACCATCCACTTTTACATACACCCCATTTGTTGGGAGTAACTTGTCCACAGAACCCCAGCTAATATCCGGCAGAACTAGTTTCTAATCCCAAAGACTAACCTTCTTACTATTTTCTAATGCCCTTCCATTCTAGAAATATTAAAAAGCCAGGGAACAGAAATAAACAAAAATATATAGATCTAAAATTTGAAAACATTAACCTAAATTCACTCCTTCTGCCAAAAAGATATATTGACTCTCCACCATACCAAATGCTTCCTGGAAAACTTGAGGATGAGTCCCACACGAGGCTTTTTGTTCAGGGAATGAGCAGGGAATAATAGAGGCAATCTAGAATCTCAGTAATGAACTCTAATTCAACATGGAAAATAGGTGCCTTGTAAAGGTTATGAGATTAGAGTAACTATACCTAAGGGTCATCTAGAAAGGTGTCATAAAGAAAGTGGCATTTGTCCTAGGCCAGTGGTTGGCAAACTCATTAGTCAACAGAGCCAAATATCAACAGTATAACGATTGAAATTTATTTTGAGAGCCAAATTTTTAAAACTTCTTCTAACGCCACTTCTTCAAAATAGACTCGCCCAGGCCGTGGTATTTTGTGGAAGAGCCACACTCAAGGGGCCAAAGAGCCGCATGTGGCTCACGAGCCGCAGTTTGCCGGCCACGGTCCTAGGCTCTGGGAGACCACATGGCTATCAGAGATGTAGACTTAGGGTGGGAAGGGGGAGGGGATAGTGAGTGTGCCTAAAGGAAGAAATGGAACTGGTGTTTTCAAAAATGAGAATGTAGTTTGAATTGTAATGTGCTATAGAGAGAGAGTTGATGGTGCCAAGTTTTAGAAAGCCTTAGGACCTACCCACTGTTTGGTAGACAGTGGGGTGTCACAGAGAGCTGGGGTTAAGTTGTTTTAGGCATGATTGGTCTCTGCTGCACCAATCTAGTGGCCAAGCGCAGCATGAGAGATCATAGAAGATGGTAGTTTGTGTTCTGGGGGTATGGTCTTCCTAAGGCTTATAATGTCATTTGTGTTGTCAGCTTCCCTTAAAATTAAGCACTCATCTGCCCACAGCATAGGAGGGGTGTGCATTCTTGTCTTCATAAATTCCATGTAGCTCATGTTTCTGAAATCATTTTCTATTCTGTAATATGTTGTGAGAAATTATTGATGGTATGGGATGATAATTATTCCTCATAAAAGAGAATGCTTTGGAAAACACTTACTTTGAATTTGATCAGGTGTGGACAGTTAATAGTAACAAGAACAGGAAATTTCTTTCTCTAGTAGTATTAAATATAAAGAGAAGGAATCCTATCTAATAATAGACAAATATGCAAATTGACCATACCTCCAACACACCCACAAGCCACGCCCACCATCCAATCAGAGCGAGTATGCAAATTAACCCAAACCAAGATGGCTACAGCCACAGAGAGCAAGGTTACCTAGGTAACAGAGGAAGCCAAGCTTTCCGACTGCCCTTGCCAGGCCTAAGCCTCCACTTAAGCTATAAAGTTTCAATTATAGAAAGTAAACAAATTCAAACAAATGGCGGCAGGATGGAGCTTGAGAGAGCAGGCCAGGGTTGCCGCCGGCAAAAGGGGAAGCAACGCTTTCAGCACACCCTGGCCGGGCTCAACCGCTTAAGGCAACAAAGTTTCAATTATAACCCCAACACAAATGGCTGCCGGCCTCGGAGGGAGCCCCAGGCTTGGCTCTGCTCCAGGCTACAAAGTTTCCATTGTAGAAGGAAAATAAATTCCAGATACCAGGGCCTCCGCTTGGGTTGCCAGGGGGCGTGGCCGGCCTGCAAACCACCACAGGCCCCTCGCTCAGGCCGCCTCACACCCCAAGGGAACCCCCACCTGATCCGGGACACCCTTCAGGGCAAACCAGCTGGCCCCACCCCTGTACCAGGCCTCTATCCTATCTAATAAAAGAGTAATATGCAGATTGATCATCACTGCAACACACAATATAGCTGCCCACATATGGTCAAAGATCCTGCCCCCATGTGGACACAAGATGGCCACCACAGATGGCCAGCAGGAGAGGGCAGTTGGGAGGCACCCAGCCTGCAAGGGAGGGCAGTTGAGAAGGACCAGGCCTGCAAGGAAGGGCAGTTGAGAAGGACCAGGCCTGCAAGGGAGGGCAGTTGAGAGGGACCAGGCCTGCAAGGGAGGGCAGTTGAGAGGGACCAGGCCTGCAAGGGAGGGCAGTTGAGAGGGACCAGGCCTGCAAGGGAGGGCAGTTGGAGGTGATCAACCCTGCAGGAGAGGGCAGTTAGGAGTGACCAGGCCAGCAGAGGAGGGAAGTTGGGGGCAAACAGGCTGGCAGGCAGAAGCGGTTAGGGGCAATCAGGAAGGCAGGCAGGCAGGCAAGCAGTTGGGAGCCAGCAGTCCTGGATTGTGAGAGGGATGTCTGACTGCCCGTTTAGGCCCGATCCCAGATCAGGCCTAAACGGGCAGTTGGACATCCCTTGAGGGGTCCCATATTGGAGAGGGTACAGGCTGGGCTGAGGGACAACCCCCCTCCGTGCACGAATTTCGTGCACCGGGCCTCTAGTAGGATATAAGGATCTATTCATGAAAGGTTATAGTTCTTTTATAGAATACTAGAGGCCTGGTGCATGAAAATTCATGCACTGGAGCGGGGGATTGGGGGAGGTGGTCCCTCAGCCCAGCCTGCCCCCTTTCACAGTCTGGGAGCCCTCAGGGGTGGGAGGTGACCTGGCGATCAGGGGAAGGCGATGCCTCATCACACCTCTGCTGCTGCCACTGCCGGCAGTGCAAGCCTCGGCCAGCCCTGGTTACCTGCGCCTTGGGCCGGCCCTGGGCGGCTGGGGGGCTGAGGGGATTGGAGGATTCCCGAGGCAGGTGCGGGGCACAGCCGGGTCCGCCTGGGGGTGGGCCTGACCTTGCTACAAGCCTGCTGCCCTGGCAGGGCTGAGGGGACTGGGCACTGCCATCTTGTGGCTGTGGGCACTGCCATCTTTGAGGGCATGCCAGTCAATTAGCATATTCCCTCCTTATTGGCTGTGGGTGCTGCCATCTTTGAGGGCGGGACAGTCAATTAGCATATTCCCTCCTTATTGGCTATGGGCGTCACTATCTTTGAGGGTGGGACAACAATTAGCATATTCCCTCCTTACTGGCTGTGGGTGCAGCCATCTTTGTGATGGCATGAGGGTCAATTAGCATATCCCCTCTTTATTAGATATTAGATAGGATGGGAAGTTTAAAAAGGTCAGAATAAATATGTTTACAATGGCATTTTAAAAATTGAGGTTAAAAAATAAACCCTTAAAGAAATGAAACAGCAAGCTTTATTGAAGGCTTAACTGAGACCAGCCCCTGTTTTGAATTTTTCTTAAGTATCATCTCATTTATTTCTGACAGTACCCCTGAGCTGGAGGGGGTGTTATTATCCCCATTTTGCAGTGAAGGAAACCAAGGCTTAGATGGTTTGAGCGACTTCATCAATGTGCAGTAAGTGGCAGAGTGGAGCTTTGCATCCAGGTGTCCTCACTCCAGTCAATAAAATGTCATCATGTCAATAAAATTTCTTAGTAAAATATATAAACCAAAAAGGAGTCACAGGTCTTTTGGGTTATTCTTGACAAGTGCCCATCAGAAGATGAGTGGGTGAAAAAATGTGGTACATTTACACAATGGAATACTACAAGGCTATAAAAAAGAAGGATATCTTACCCTTTGCAACAGCATGAATAGACCTGAAGATTGCTATGCTAAGCAAAATTAGCCAGTCAGACAAATACCATATGATCTCACTTATATGGGGAATCTAATGAACAAAATAAAAAAGACAAACAAAATAGAACCAGAGGCATGTATGCATGGAACAGACGGACAGATCTCAGAGGGGAAAAGGGTCGGGGGGGGACTGGAAGAGATTTGCCAAGGAACATATATAATTATATGCATAGCCCATGGACACAGACAACAATGTGGTGAAGGCGGGGGGGAGGAGCTAATAGAGAGGGGTAGTGAGGGTGGGAGAGTGGGGACATCTGTAAACAATTAAAAAAAGAGAGAGAGATAAAATGTAATTTTTAAGTGTCAGGTGGGTTTTGATAATACTTTCCCCTTTGGGTTGTTGGTTGTGTTTACATGAGTGCAAGGAAGCATGTGGCATAGGTTCCCTTCAGCCAGTGACGATGGGCTGCCATGCAGTCATTCCTGATCTACAGCATGTGCCCATCAATGGCCTGCCATGCTTAGGTGGGACTTGCAGGCACTGCTGGGGTGGCTACACTGCCTTGTAGTCAGTTCTGAACATGGAGTGCATTCAGCAGCACATGCTATTCAGTAAGTTACCACAATTTACTTGATCTTTCTGTGCATCACCATGCAATTTTAAGCTTGTCTTTCACATATAGTTGTTTATTTATTTATTTACTTGCTATTTGTAGCTCAGATTCAATCTACCTCAGAGGGTTTTTGTGTAGAATTAGGCGCTCTGACTGTTGGCTTCTGGAAAGTTAATAGGAATAGTGGTGTTCAGTGCTGTGCTGCTTACCCAGGCAGTCAGGTGGTCTGAACCACAATTTGTGGCCAACCCCCCATCGAAGTGCAGTCTTCACTTTATACCTTCAGTGAACCAGATGGGTTTTGACACGAATATTGACAGCACTCTCATGATGGTTTGAAGATAAGCAGGTAAATACGTTGCTCTTTAATGAAAAATTAGTTCTTATAAAAGTTCTTTTCTCCATACCTTGGTGACACTGATGGCATTACACGTACTGTCAATATTCTTTAATCACTTTTCTGGTTAATGTTGGCTTTTTAGCATGGTTGTTTTAATGTCCCAAAAGATTCCGTTGATTATTTGTCACCAAATAGATTCATTTTAATGTCAAGAAAATTGCATCATTTGTATCATTAGATATGCCTTTTCAGGTGTTTTTCTTAAAATCATATTGTCATAACTTGTTCTGACACTTACTATAGATCTATTATGACTTACTTTATTTTTTAATGGGATCACCAAAAAGTATTTTTTCAAATTAGGCTTTTGGAAAATGAAAAAATTCACATGTTTTTCTGATTCTAACAACACTGTTAAAGTTGAACATCACAGCATCTCAGTTATAATTTTCCTAGGAAAAGATTTCCAGAGGAGATCCCTCTTCATATATAGCAGTCTGTTTTATTGGTGTCGCAGATAATTGTTTGAATCAGGTCTGTCATTTTTCTGGCATATTTTGAAATAGTAATGCATAGGATTGTATAAATTTTTCATTAACTTTAGAGGTACAAAGACATAAGAATCATTTGAAAAGTTCTGAGAGCATCTCTGTTTTTATAGTTACAAGTTCATGATGGCGGTCTTATTGCTGGGTCTCTGTTTATGCACGTTTCTATGCAGACAGTGCGTAGGGCTGTCTTAGCTGAGCAGGCTTTATGTTTGCAGATGATCCATGGAAACACAAACAAGGAATCGTAGCACCAGTATTTCATTCCTAAAGCTGAACGATGGCAGGCATAATTACTGAAACTAACATCTGGAGCGGTTTATTAAAGGGAAACCTGCCAAGATTGTTAGCATATACCAAGCAGCATTATCCGTATGTGCCGTTTGATCACTGTTGAATGTTGGGGTGTGTCCCTATAAAGGGAAATTAATACAATCCAGGAAAGGATCACCACTGACACATGATCTGTCTAGAGCTGATTTTTGTTTAGCTCAATGAAGCGGTTTGCTGGAGATTTTCAAGATCAGGAACTCACCCATCTGGAAGGTTTCTAGCTAGACAGGTACCTGTCTTACTAGAATTAAAATATACCCTTCATTAAAGTCCTACCGAGTTTTTTTGTTTTTTTAATGTTCTCTAAATTCTAGAATGAATTAAAAGACTATTATTATCAAATAAAAATATTAACAGGTACTGAGTGCCAACTATGTGTTCAGTCTTATGGAAATCTTGCTACACACACTTTGGGAGTTTAATAGGGATTTTGTCCAGTAGGGTGATAAAAGAGCACTATGGTGCGATTTCCACATTCCTTTAAAAAAATATTCAGAAAGGAAGGGAGAGGGAGCGATAGAAACATCAGTGATGAGAGGGAATAATTGATCTGCTGCCTCCTCTACACCCTCTATTGGGGATCACTCGCAACCTATAACCTGGGCATGTGCCCTGACCAAGAATCAACTGAGACCTTCTGGTTCCTAGATCAATGCTCAGCCATGGAACCACACTGCTGGGTGATTTCCACATTTCTTGGAGTAGCACTGAATTACTGTTCACACTTTTCCTTAGCAGACAGCTCTGCAGCTGAATAGAGGGTATTAAGTCAACAGATTGGTCCTCATCAAAATATAAGAGCTTCAATTCTTGGGAATACTGTCTTTCTAATAATATTCCAACCAGTGTATTTAAATAGTAATCTAGACAGGCTGCCCCCACCTCACATGTTGTCCTCCTTAGGCAAGAGTAGAGGGTATCAGGCCCGTCTGCATTCTAAACATGGGAATGGAGTGAGAATACATAGATCTTCAAAAATCATACTTGGGTAGTTTTGGATAGAATGGAGAAAAAAGTAGTCCCCCAAAATGCATCTGGTTTCTCCTCTGTGCCAGTCACTGTAGGTGCTAAAGACTCTAAATAAGTAAGAACATCACCAACCTTTAGTTCTGTTGTAATCTGAATGGCTGATTGTGTTGATAAATAATATCTGCAAATGGTTCATGAGGTGTAGATAAAGGTACATGCAAGGACAGAGGGAACACTGTGGAAGAGATGAGTGGTGTAATGTGCTTGTTGGACAAATTTGTCTACAATAAAAACCATATCACTTCCTATGGAAACAATGACAGCAAACCCTCTCTTAGTCCCCCCCAGTGCTGTTCCCTCAGCTTGTTTGGATAATCCCTTTACAAAGTCTGAACTGAAAACAACTCCCTCTTCTCACAGGAGCCTCTCTCCTCCACTGCGGGTCAGGGCAGCCTCCTCCCTACCTGGGCTCTGGAAGTCAGCTCTAACTGGCCTTTTGCTTCAGTCAGCCTTTGCTCCAGGTCGTCAGCCATATTACAATGCACACAGCGCCCCTTACAGAAAACCCACACTTGTTGGGAAGACCCTGTGACCTCCTGCCATTCCTTTCACATTCTCATAGCAGGCCACGGATGTTCACCCTTCTGTGACTTGCCCTCTGCCTTTCCTTCCACCTGGAGGGCTCTCTCCCTTTTTCTGGTGAATTCCCTGTTAGCCTTCAAAATGAAGGCCAGGGATTCACAGTTTAGCATGTAGGTCACAGAGCCTCCTCCTTTAGAGTCTAGTGCTTCTTTTGTACCCCAAGTTTGTACCTATCAGATACTATTTCAACTTTCTGTCTCCTATCAGATACTATTTCAACTTTCTGTCTCCATGGTATTCTATGAGCTCCTCCAGGGTATGGACTTGCCTTATTTAGCCTCACATGTTGTAGGTGTACAGCCAGTGTTTGTTGGGGGACAGGGGAAGAGAGAGAGAGAGAGAGAGAGAGAGAGAGAGAGAGAGGAGAGAGAGAGATTTGTTGTTCCACTTATCTATGCATTCACTGGTTGATTCTTTTGTGTGCCCTGACCGGGGATCAAACACACGAACTTGGCATATTGGGACAATGCTCCACCAACTGAACGACCCTGCCAGGGCCTGGGCATTTTTAAAATATATATATTTTATTGATTTTTTACAGAGAGGAAGGGAGAGGGATATAGAGTTAGAAACATCGATTCAACTGCCTCCTGCACACTCCCTGCTGGGGGTGTGCCCGCAACCAAGGTACATGCCCTTGACCGGAATCAAACCTGGGACCCTTCAGTCTGCAGGCCGACGCTCTATCCACTGAGCCAAACTGGTTAGGGCAGGGCCCAGGCATTTTTATTTCTGAATTTCTTATTCCCGAATTTATATTTTGCAGTTTTTGAATGCACCAGTCAAGTCACCAATGCCTTAGTGGTTTCCAGGTACATGCATACACACATCTGTGCGTGTATATATAAGGATTCATAGTAAAAGCAAATATAAAGATTTTCAGGTTTTTTATTTGTATGTAACTCTGTAGCAGGAGAAAGTTGCTAAGATAATCTGATCCTTGAAGACAGAAGTGCACATTTAAAGAGACACTAAGTCGGGACTTAAAGCCTGTGGTAATTGGAGCATAAGATGTTGTGGGCATTCGCAATACCCAACAATGGGCATCTTTTCTGCCTTCCTTTCTTGCTTCCTGCTCTTTTCTTTTCCTTCTCCCTTCCTCGCCTTCTCTCTCCTCTGCTTGTCCCTGCCAGTGGTCCCCCTACCCCAAATACTGTTTACTGATCCCTAGTAAGATGATGGCTGAGAAGACTCTGGGTGAGCAGTCAGGTCTGCCTAGAAGCAGTGCTACTGCACAATGCGGCGTGAAGGAGGACTTCAGGAGGCTCCCTTACTGACTACCTATGGACCTACAGATCAGGGATCGTGGAATGTGGGAATGTCTCCAGGGAAACTGGAGCACCAGCTCAGGCTGCATCTACCACTGAGTGTTTGTTCTTGGAGTGGTTTGGTGGAAGGGGGTTTATTTGTGTTTTTTTTGTTGTTTGTTTTTATTAACAGTGAATGAATTTGAACATCGCCTAACCTTTTATTGTTCATTTGTATTCTTTATTTTCAATGTCTTTTGCCCATTACCTGTGCTTTGATTTTAGTAAAAGAAAGAGCATTAGGATTCCTTACAAAATAACGTCTTCCTTGGGGTGTCCCTTGTAGCCATAAGTAGCTAGTTACATCAGATGACCAGAGCAAGATGTTGCCTGGGATGATTGAGCATAAAACAGGGATTTTTGAATTTCTTGAATATCTTGCTTTGTTAATGTTTACAAGTTAACTGTAGAGATTGTGGTGAAAATACGTTCATATCCTGTCTTTCTTGCTTCTACTTCTACCTAGAAATATACTGTGTAATGCTTTATAAGATGTGTCCCATATTCTCTATGGCAACTCTGGTTTAGAGGAGGAAAAACACAGAAAAAGTATAGTTCATATTTCAATGGAAAACCTAAAACTACTTCTGGCTTTAGCAGAGGGATATGTGGCTTGGAAAAATCACTTAACCTTTTTGAGTTCAGTTTTTTTCTCTATTAAAGGAGTCCTTGAATTTATTAGTAGGTGAACTTCAAAATCCTTGTTACTACACTGTTCTATTTGTGGCTTCAGATATAATGATTCCAAAAGTTAATGCCTTGTTTATTGACTTTTTCCAGTGTTCTATCAAGAATTACTTTACCACTAGAATATTTCAGAATATGCTATTTAAAAGTGTTTTTTTTTATTATTTATGCCCAACCGCTTTATTCTGCTCTTGAGCTGGCTTTCAGAACGCATATAGTAAAGGATTTTAAATAAAGTAAATATCTGGGTTATGGAAATATAAATTAAACAGGGAATCAAGAATATATATATTTTTGGTAGTATATCCAACTTCTACAATGTCATATTGAGAGCCTTAATTACAACAAAATAACGTTTTCCAGTCTGTATTTAACTATACATCAGCGCAGTGGACAATTCATAAAGAGTATAATTGACAGCTGGTAAAACCCTTGTGAAAATGAATCAGCTTTTAACTTCATATCAAATTATCCTTTTCTAAAAGACTGAAAACTATAATCAAGTCCTTTCTGTATAATTTGCTATAGATTACTACTTTAAGAGAATAACAGCCTTTGTTAAAAAGGCTTTTCTATTATTGGCTTACAGTATCCCCTCCTCCGACTGAATTAAAGCTTTCAACCTGCTGTTGGATGCCCTGAGCTTTTCACCTGAACACTTCTATAATGAGAGCATAATGAATGTTGAAACTAGTATAGATTATTTAAAATAGTCTTAGATTAGCTCTATGTTGATGCTTTTGACCCCAGAGAGAGAAGAGAACCATGTTTGTTCCTTAGTACAGAGGTGGAATTTTTACCAAATGCATTCAAGCTTAAATTGTACCGGTGAAGTCTGTAGCCTTTCACTGCTAGCTTTTCTTTATTTGTTGGGTCCACTTATTAGATGAGCAAGTATTAACACTCTTAACTGTTAAAATTTGCATTTTATGTTTGTTATGTATTATAAACACCAGAAAACAATATAATAACATTATGTTATATAGAAGAATTAGCAACTTAAAATTGCTTATATTGATTTACCAAAAACAATACTAAAATTTATGTGTTAACATTCTGTAGATAGATTGTTGGAAAAATGCAGATGAGGTTCCTGCCTTCATGGAGTGTGGGATTATGGACAAGACCTTTATGGTGGCTCTCTTCATACGAGTTGAGAAGGTCCTTAACAAAATTCAACACCCATTCTTGATGTTAAAAATAACACTCGATAAAATAGGAGTTGGTGAACAATTCTTTAACGTTAGCTGAACTATTTAGACTGCAGAAATGAGGTTAGCATTTTACTTTATGTTGAAACATGAGAAACACTCCCACAAGCCTCCAAACAAGGCGTGGATGACACCATCCTCACTTCTGTTTAAGGTTACATTGGAGGTGTTTGTCAATGAAATCAGACAAGGAAAGATAATTAGAAACGTAAGAATTGTACAAGAGGGAGTGAAATGATCTCTTTGCAGGCGATACCTAGAAATTCCAAAAGAATCAACAAGAAAACACAAACAGTAAAAGAATTAAGTAAAGTACTAGGATATGAAATTAACTTAAAAATCCAACATTAACTGATCAGAAAATAAAACTGAATAGAAAATTCTATTTATGGCAGCAACAATAATGACATAAGAAAATAAAAACAATTGGGAGTAAAAGTAAACATAAATGTACCAAATCTATATAAGAAAAATTCTAAACCTTTCCTAGAAAGTCCAAAGGTAGAGTTGAACAAATGGATGGTCATAACTTATTCTTGTATAGGATGTCCAACATCATAAAGATGTCATTTATCTTCAAGTTAATAAATTTAATGCAACCAGTAAAAGTGACAAGATTTTATTTTGAACTTGGCAATATAATGTTTATATAGAAAATAAACATGCAGAGATATCTAGGAAAACCTGAAAGGAGAAGCATCAAAGGGGATTTGCTTTGTCCAATGTTCGCACTCTAGAGCCTCAGTGATGACATAATGTGATGCTAAGCAATACACCAGTTGGCTCTTGGGGGGAAAAAATCCAGAAATAGACCCAACCACACATGGATTTTTATTTTTATTAAATATATTTTTATTGCTTTCAGAGAGGAAGGAGAGGGAGTGAGAGATAGAAACATAAGAGAGAGAATATTTGATTCACTGCCTCATGCACGCCCCACACTGGAGATCAAGCCCACAACCCAGGCATGTGCCCTGTCCAGGAATCGAACCATGACCTCCTGGTTCATAGGTCGATGCTCAACCACTGAGCAACACTGGCCGGGCATGAAAGTGGATTTTTAAATCAGTAGGAAAAGATGAGCTTTAAAAAAATTATTAGACTCTATTTTGTTTTATTTTTAACTAGAGGCCCAGTGCATGAAAATTTGTGAACTGGGGGAGGGGGGTCCCTCAGCCTGGCCTGCCCTGCCCTGCCCCCTCTCACAGTCTGGGAACCTCAGGGATGTCCTCTGCGGGAGGCCACCGGCCGATCAGGGGAAGGCACCATGCTCATCACCCCCTTGCTGCTGCTGTCTCTGGCCTCTCTCTGTGGGAGGCAACCCGGCGATCAGGGGAAGGTGACACCCCATCACGCCTCTGCTGCTGCCACTGCTGGCCATGAGGCTGCCTGAGCCTCGGCCCTTGCAGCCACTGTGGCTTGCCTGAGCCTCAGGCCGACCCTGGCAGTGGCTTGCTTGAGCCTTGGGCAGGCCCTGGGCAGCAGCAGCTGCCATCCCCTCCCTCAATGCACCTCCTGGTTAAGTCCCCGCCAGGGACACAAAGTCAAGTCCCCTCCCACCTTCATGCGCCTTGCTGCTCACACAGCCCCTCCCACCTGCACATGCCCGCTGTATAAGCAGCCTCCTGGTGATGGGTTGTGACGGCGTGAGGGCGTCACGACCGTATAGGCTTTTATTAGTATAGATAGTGGTAAAATACACAAAACAAATGCTACCATGTTAAGCATTTTTTAGATATACTTTTTGGTACTGTTAAGTACTTTCACATTGTTGAATAATCAATCTCCAGAACTCTTTTAAACTTGCAAAACTGAAACTTTGTACCCATTAAACACAAACTCCTCATTTCTCCCATCTTTCCCCCTAGCTCCTGGCACCTGCCATTCAACTCTCTGTCTTTATGAATTTGACTACTCTATGTACCTCATATAAGTGGAATTGTACAGTATTTATCCTTTTGTGTCTGGTTTATTTCATTTGGCATAATGTCCTCAGAGTTCATTCATGTTGTAGCATGTATCAGAACTTCCTTCCTCTTTAAGGCCGAACGGTACTCTGTTGTATTTACATACCACATTTTGTTTATCCATTTGCTTATCACTTAAGAATTATTTCATTTTAGAGAGCCTATAGCTTTCTAATACATGTTACTTTCTAATACATATTTCCACTACTGGCTACTGTGAATAATGCTGCAATGAATACGGGTGTAAAAATTATCGCTTTGAGACCTTGATTTAAATTTTGGGGGATAAATTCCTAGAAGTAAAATTGCTGACTCATATGGTAATTCTGTTTTTAATTTTGAGGTCCCACCCTACTGTTTTCTACAGTGGACACACAATTTTACATTTCCACCAACAATAGAAAATATTTATTCCTCTACCTCATTACCAATACTGGTTACTTTTTTTTTTTTAAGAATAGGCATTATAGCCGAAACCAGTTTGGCTCAGTGGATAGAGCGTCAGCCTGCGGACTGAGAGGTCCCGGGTTCGATTCTGGTCAAAGGGCACGTACCTTGGTTGCGAGCACATCCCTAGTGGGGGATGTGCAGGAGGCAGCTGATCGATGTTTCTCTCTCATCGATGTTTCTAACTCTCTATCCCTCTCCCTTCCTCTGTGTAAAAAATCAATAAAATATATTTTAAAAAAAGAATAGGCATTATAGTGGGCATGAGTTGGTATCTCATTCTGGTATTGACTTGTATTTCTCTAATGATTAGAGGTGTTGAACATCTTTTCATGTGCTTAGTGTCCATTTATATATTTTCTTTGGGGAATGTCTACTCAAGTTGTTTAATCAGGTTGTTTTTGCTGTTGTTTTAGGAATCTTTTATATATTCTGTGTATTAATTTCTTATGAAATTTATGCTTTGAAATTTTTTTTCATTTAGTGGGTTGTTTTTTTTTTTCTCTCTGTTGACTGTGCCTTGATCCACAGACATTTTAAATTTTGAAGTAGTCCAGTTTGTCTATATTTTCTTTTGTTGCCTATGCTTTTGATGTCCTATCCAAGAAATCATTGCCAAATATAATATCATGAAGCTTTTAACTATGTTTTCTTTTAGGAGTTTTATTGTTTAGATCTTATGTTTAGGTCTTTGATATATTTTGAGTTAATTTGTGTGTATGGTTTGACGTAAGGGTCCAACTTCATTCACTTTTCCATATGTATGTACAATTTTCCTAACACTATTTGTTGAATAGATTGTCCTTCCCCATTGAATGGTCGTGGCACCATCGTCAGAAATAATTTGACAATATATCTGAGTTTATTTCTGGGCTGTCTATTCTATTACATATGTCTGTCTTTATGTGAGTTTCATACTGTTTTAATTTAACTTATTTTTTGAGTAGTCTTAGGTTTGTAGAAAAAATTAAGCAAGAAGTACAAAAAGTTCCCATATACTCTTCCTCTTCCCTATTTTCCCTATTTTTAACATCTTGCATTTGTGTGGTGCGTGTATTGCAATTGACCAGCCAATATTGATAGAATACTATTAACATAAGTTCTTAGTTTACATTAGGATTATATTTTTGTGTTGTGTATTTTATGGGTTCTGATAAATGTATGACATGCATTACCATTACAGAATCATATTAGAATGATAGTTGCTTTGCCCTAAAAGTCTCCTGTGCTCCATTTATTTATCCCACTCTTGCACCCGCACTCTTGGCAACCACTGATTTTTTTTGTCATTTCAGTAGTTTTTCCTTTTCCATAATGTGATATAGTTGTAATCATACTGTAGGTTATCTTTTCAAAGTGGTTTGTTTTAGTTAGTGTGCATTTAAGGTTTTCCATGTCTTTTGGGAGTTTGATAGTTCATTTCTTTTTATTAGAAGAGATAACTTTTAATAGGTGGCAGTGTTACAACTGGATAATCATTTGGAAATTATAAAATAGTTTTCATACCTCACACCATACACCAGAAAAAACTTCAAGTGGGTCAGAGAGCTAATATAAAGGGGGGGGGGGCAAGAAAATTCAAGGGAAAAATGAAGCCAGGCGAAAACTAAAATAAAAATGGGTGAATTCACTTATCAACTGCATATAAAAAAAGCCTTTCTATGACTCAAATCCAGATGGAACATATAAAAAATTAAAGATAGAACTTTGCGTGACAGAAATACTATAAGCAGAATCAAAAGAGAAATGACACACTGGGAAAAAAATACCTGTAACATGTATTAGAAAGCTATAGGCTCTCTAAAATGAAATAATTCTTAAAAAATTAAAGACCAAGAATTCAGAGGAAAAATGGGTAAGATACATGAATAGACAGTTCATTTAAATGATTATGGAAATGACTCTTAGACCTATGTATAGATGTTTAAGTTCACTCAGAGTAAGAGAAATGCAAATTAAAACAGCACTGATTCCAAAGTACCTTGTATTACCCAGTAGATTAGCAAAAATTTAGAATCGTGACACATTCTGTTGGCAAAGCTGAGATGACACAGACCCTCATTTACATTGCTAGCATGGGTGCAAGATGACCCCTGCCTGGTGGAGAGATACTTGTAAAAGCTGAAGAGAATGACCTTGGCTGGCTCCGTCCGTACCCCTCACTTCCATCTGATCTTTCAGTGTGCTCTGGGAGTTCCTCCCCAGAACCTTGGAAGTGTCTTCTGCCCATCAGCACGGCAGGCTGGGGATGCCTTGGAATTAGCATTCTCGGGGGGAAGCTCTCACACAATGACTCTTAAGCATTGATATGATACCTCAAATGGAATAATTAGGAGGCTTGATCTTTGCATCATTACTTAGCATGACCCTTCAGGATTAAGCTCGTCTCCACTAGGGCAGCAGGCCACATATAGCATGCTTTCTTGGCTGGATTTTCTTTCTGTGTCACCAATGCTCCCTGCATTTCTCCAATGGGCACTTGCAGTTGCTTCCTGGTCACAAGATCTGAACATGATTGATGATTCACTCTCACATAGATGTTTCTCTCTCTGCCTTCCTCTCTGAAAATCAAAAAAGCAATGCACATTAGAGTTTCATTACATATGCCTTCTAGCGATTGAAACGAATGTTCTGTGCCTGAAGGCTCTGCTCCTCCCTCCCTCTAGGTGCATTGCTTTTGAATTTCTATTGTTTACCTATTCATTTCCTATTTCCAATCAAATCAACAAAAGATATTTTTATTGACTGCCTATTTATTTTTGTGAAACCTACTCTAATATCTCCTATATGTACTCTAGTAATTTTATTTTTTCTTTTTTTAAAGGGGTGGTGTAAATTTCTGGAGGACAAAATTGTGACCCTCCATAGATCTGGTATTGGGCCTTGCACATAGCTGCCACTCAGTGCATATCTGCTGAAAAGAGTAGTAAGACTCTTCTGCTATTTTATAACATCATTCTTCTATACACTAGTGGGGTATTTATAAAGCTTTCTCTTACATAGTTTCTCTTTTAATCAACCATGATGTTAGGATTTGCTGATAAAAATACAATCATGATAATTTCTGTTGTTGGAAAAGTATGACTTTAACTGTTTTTTTTTCACTTCTACTTTTAAAATAAAAAATTAAAAGCAACATTGACCCAGTAACACCTGATTAAATTAGACCAAACCTATAAGAAACCCAACCCTTGACAAGTAGTGATTATCATAAAAAGAAGACTGATTCATTTTACACCATCATCACACCTCTAGACTACTGATGCATTGTATTTTTTCCTGAAACATGGTTTTGGGCAAGGATCAATTACTTGACCTTCACTGCAAATATTGTTCAGAATCTAGCTGTGAACTTTTATTATTTCTTTAATACCTTTAGGGTACATAGGACTCATATAGTTCCCAGTGGTCAGAGCACATACACTCAGATAAACTTAACAGTAAGACCAAAGGCAGTTTACTAGTACCATTCAATTCAAGACAGGGAGATTAGCAATGATTAAGAAAGCAGTATTAAAATTTTGTTGGCAGCTACTGGTATCTACATATATTTGGAATAAACTGTTTCTTAATATAATTTTTATTTTCGATTATAATTATAGTATTGTGTTTGAAGAATATATTTTGAATTAAGATGTGCATGTTTTTATTCTTCATGCATTTATCAGTTACATAGACTGGTAGTATTTTGATAGAGTTGCATTTGACCCTGGATTTCAAAAGATCCAAAGAATTCATCTTAAATGCAGGCATTCCATCGATGGCAGCTAGTTCAGAAGCTTATTCAGCGTCTCCCCAAACTTGCAGTCTTCAGCAGTGAGATAGCTCATTCTGATTAGTGGCTCATTTAAATGATGGATTGTCACCCTTTATTCTGCCCACAAATTTAACTCTCTCATTCTTTTAAGCATTGACTTTTAGGTCTCTCTTCTGAAATGATAGTGTGTCCATTTTTTGTTCTTTTTCTTTAACAGCTTAATTGATATATAAACCACACACAAAAAATTTAATGGCTTAAAGTGTACAATTCAGTGGTTTTTGTATATTCAAAGTTGTACAACCATTACTAAAATCTAATTTTATAGCATTTTCGTTACTCAGTTCTTTTTAAAAAATACATTTTTATTGATTTCAGAGAGGAAGGAAGAGGGAGAGAGAGGTAGAAACATCAATGATGAGTATCATTGATAAACTGCCTCCTGCATGTCCCCCACTGGGGATCCAGCCCGCAACCTGGGCACGTGCCCTGACTAGGATTCGAACCATGACCTCCTGGTTCATAGGTTAATCAATGCTGAACCACTAAGCCATGCTGGCCAGGCTCATAATCCAGTTCTGAACCCATTAGCTGTCAATTCCCATTTCCACCCCCTAACCCTTACCCTAGGCAATTAGGAATCTTTGTTCTGCCTTTATTGATTTGCTTATTGTGGAAATTTTATTTAAATGAAATTATATGGTCTTTTAAGACTGGATTTTTTTTTTTACGTGGCATATGTTTTCAAGGTTCATCCATGTTATATTCATGTCAATACTTCAATCCTTTTGATAGCTTAGTAGTCCATTGCATGGATTACACATTTTATATATTCATCAGTCAATGAAAATCTGGTTTGTTTCCATTTTTTGACTATTTATGAATAATGTTGTTATGGACATTTGTATATAAGATTTTGTTGGATTTATGTTTTTATTTTGCTTAGTTATATATCAAAAAGTCAAATTCTTGGGTCATATGGTAACTTTATGTTTAAGTTTTTTAAGAAATGTCAATCCTTTCCAATGAAATTATATGATTTTCATTCCCAGTAAGTAGAATTGTATAAGGGTTACAATTTCTCCACATCCTTGAAAATTCTTGTTATTCTCCATATTAATGGGTGTGGAGTGATACTTACTATGGATTTGAGTTGTATTTCCCTATGATACTGAGTACCTTTTCATATGCTTTTTGGCCATTTGTAATCTTCCAAGGATTGTTTCTGTAGGTCCTTTGCCCATTTTGAGTTATTTATTTCTTATTGAGTTTTAAGAGTTCTTTATATATTCTGGTTATGTCTCTTATCAGATATATGATTTGAAAATACTTCATTCTGTGGGTTATTGAGAGTATCATGTAATTTTAATTTTTAACTTTCATATCCCTTCAAATATTTATGGATTCGTGCACTGGTGGGGATTGGCCCGCTGTGGGAGCTCTGCCCATCCAGGTCAGCTGAGTGGCTTCTCCCACTGTGGAGTGCACTGACCACCAGGGGGCAGCTTCTGCATTGAGCGTCTGCTCCCTGGTGGTCAGTGCACATCATAGTGACTGGTTGATCAGTCATTCTGGTTGTTCTGCCTTTCGATCGCTGGGCTTTTTATATATATAGATTATAAATATGTGCCTTGCACAGTGCGTACAAGGTACTGGTATTTACCTGGTACCTAGAAGGTCTACACTAGAGGTTTATGAGTAAATGAATTATGTATCTTCACCTCCTTTCTCAGTCTACAAATCATAGTAAATATATTTTGTTCCTTAGTTGAGTCTCATATTCTGCCATTTGTTAATCTCTCATTAGTGGGGATGGCCATTCTCAGGAAGACTGTGACTTGCCATTGTGCCTTACTGAAGAGTGATGCTCTAATCTAGACCTAATGCAACATCATGATTGTGGGCACATTGGGGCCATCACCTTCTTTGACTTGACACTACATTTCTATTTGCTCAGCCTAAGGTTTCATGACCTTTTAAAGCAACTCTGTATTGTTTTCAAATAAACGAACTGTAATATTCTATATTAGAATGACAGCTCAAAGCAACACAAAGCTGTGCTTTTACTTTAAGAAAAATCCTATATAATAAAAGGCTAATAAGCAAATTGTCCCCTCTACCAGGAGTTTGACCAGAGGGCAGGGCTGCCTGGCTAACCATCTGTGGCCCCTCCCCCCAGCAGGCTCAGCCTGATCGGCTCTGATTGGGGAAGACTGGCTGGACCCCACCTGTGCACAAATTAGTGCACCAGGCCTCTACTAGTCTATACATATGTGAAGAACAGAGGAAATCAGTCTTGACTGTGGTTCATATTAAAAGACCGGGACTTTTCAGTTTACCTCATTATATATAACTGGAGGCCCGATGCACAAAAATTCATGCAAGAGTAGGCCTTCCTTCCCCTGTTGCCGGCACTGGCTTCTCTCTGGCACCCAGGACCCAGGATTCCCTCCTCCAGCTGCTGGCAGGCACCCAGGACCTGGGCTGGCTTCCCCTGGGGCCCCAGCTTGGTCAGGAAGAACTTCCGAATTAACATCTGGAAGACTTCCGGTCTTATTAGCATATTACCCTTTTATTATTATAAGAAAGATTCACTAGTAGGACAAAGTGTTTTGTTTTGTTTTTATTTTGTTTTGTTTTTGTTGTTTGGGATTTTCTAGTGGTTTCATTTTTAATGAAGAACTTCTTATCAGTTAGAGAGGTGAAACAAGGGAGTGGGTGATCTGAAAAGTACTGACTTCCCTATGTTTGATAGTATTTATGCAGAGGCTAGATGAACAGTGGTCAGAGATATGATAGAGGAGACTCTTGATTGGAAAGTACTGTGGACCAAGTAACTTTTAAGGCCAGCCTCTTTCTCCTCTAATTCTGTTATGTGCCAAAGATACTTACAAGAGAGATCACTTCTTTCTGTATCTGTGTGCATTCTGAGATTATATTTTCAATTTATTTTTTAAAACAGATCCTATTTAGTAAAGTCTTTTGAGAGACAGCCGAGTGGCTGTTTTTTTTTGTGGCAAGCCAATGGTATGTCAAATTGGAATTTATGTTGGAAAGCTGTTTTGTAGACATAGAAGTCCAAATAAACAGCCAAATTATCATTTCTCCCCAGTTTGGATGTGGGAAAGTACGTGTTTGGCTTTTATTTCTGGATGAATAGGCTTTCCTGTATGCTGCGTTAAACATTTACAATTTTGCAGCAAATCCAAATGTGAGAAATTTAACCCCAAAGAATTATGTTAAGTGGTTGAAAAATATCAATTACTTAGGATCATTTCCTGTGTGCCAGGTGTTTTACAAATGTTATTTCCCGTAATCCCCCAAATAGCAGTGTAGGTATTACAATCAATTCTATGCTATAGGCAGTAAAATCGAGAGTATCAGAGTTTAGGTAATTTTGATCAAGGTCACAGCATTAGTTAAGTATGAATAACAAATTTGGGATTAGACCCAAATCTTGGCTTCAGTCTCAGGCTTTTTCTTTTAAGGTGTCTCCAGTTCTTTCAATTCTGTGTAACCATAATATGAGATGATACTTGACATTGGAATACTGTGACACTTAAGAATATTACTTTGGACTCATTTTACACTCTTTGAGTATGTCCAGTTATTCATATTTTTTCATGTTACCTGAAGTCTAAAATAGCAGCACTTCTGTATTGTAGTTGATAAAAACAGGAATAATTGACCTCTGTCTTGTACTATTTGTGAATCCTACTTCAATTTAAATATATATTGATAGGTTTAAAAGATAACTGAAGGATCATTAAGAAACTTTGAATCGTTTTGAAAATTGATTTACTATCTGTGTGCAGTATTCCTAAATGAAATGCCTTAACCTTTATTGTACATCAGAGAAATTGAGAATTGTTTCCCACAAACTTTTGTTTCCAGATGACTTTGCAAGGATGCTTGTGTATCCCTGAATCAGAGTGCAGGAATGAAGTGATAATCATCAGGTTATAGTATAGAATCATGCTTGAGGCTTGTTCTGGGTGAAATATAATCTTTACCCCGTTTTCTCCTTATACTTTAATTTTTTGCTATAAGCAGAATTTCTATTGTATTTGAAAACAGCATTTATTTTGTAGTAAGGCTAAGAAAGAAAAACAAATGTAAAAGGCATTCAAAAGAATGTAACAGAGTGCATGTCAGAAGGACGTTGTGGCATTCACTGAAGTTAAAGCAATTAAAAATGGTCTGGGGGCTCTTAGTTTTTCTCGTCAAACTGTTTGTTTTAAAACCACTCTTAGGTGTTTTTTTCTTATCATCCCAAAGCACACATTTGAGTTTATTTCTTACATTGTTGTCCTTATTAGCTACTTTAGTGTCCTAAACACCTCTAACTTCAAGGAATTTTAAAACCTCTAATCCTATAGAACCATGTAAAGCTAAGCTAAATTTAAATCCTAGTCTCATTTTTCTCTTAGAGAAAAAATGAATTTAAATCAAGCTTTTGGGCATTCTGTCTTGTTGAAGTTTTCTCTAATATATAATGAAATTTATATACTCCATTAATGAAAAATATAGACTCTACATATACTTTAATGCTTATATTAAATATCTTCCCAAGTGTAAAATATTTATGGAAAAAATTCTGCTTTGACCCTAAGTCTTTATTATGCCTGAAACCTTACTGTAGCTTTATCTTTAGGTTGTGTAGGTGTAGAGGCCACATTATTATAACTATTTGCCACTTATTTAATAAGATCAGTTTTGTAAGGTCCAAGAGGGACTTTTGTAAATGAATGTGAACTCCTAGTGTCATGCCAAAACACATAACTTTAAAGAATCTTATTCTAAGGTTTTTGAGAGTATGTCTTCAGGATGATTGATGCCAAACATGAGCCACATCATGGTCACCTGTTCTCTGTTGAGCATTTAAAAGCTATATATTTAGAAATGTGATTTCTAAATAAATTATTTTCTTAGCTATTTGAGTATTTGACCACTAGTCAAATGGTTACTACATTACCACCCATGTTATAATTTTGTGTTTTCACGGGGTGGCAGACAAGTGTCTCTATTTCCTCAAAACCACACACAATTATTATCCTATATAATAAAAAAAATAATATGCAAATTGACTGTCACTCCAAGACATAAGATGGCAATCCCCATGTGGTCAAACATGGCTGCCCCCATGTGGACACAAGATGGCCGCCACAAGATGGCCAGCAGGGGAGGGCAGTTGTGGGCAGTTGGGGTGACCAGGCCAGCAGAGGAGGGCAGTTGGGGAAGACCAGGCCTACAGGGTAGGGCAGTTGGGGGGGACCCAGGCCTGCAGGGGAGGGCAGTTGGGGGGAACCAGGCCTGCAGGGGAGGGCAGTTGGGGGGGACCAGGCCTGCAGGGGAGGGCAGTTGAGGGGGACCAGGCCTGCAGGGGAGAGCAGTTGTGGGGGGACCAGGCCTGCAGGGGAGGGCAGTTAGGGGTGACCGGGCCAGCAGAGGAGGGCAGTTGGGGTGACCGGGCCAGCAGGGGAGGGCAGTTGAGGGGAGCCAGGCCTGCAGAAGAGGGAAGTTGAGGGGGACCAGGACAGCAGGGGAGGGCTGTTGGTGGAGACCAGGCCTGCAGGGGAAGGCAGTTTGGGGGGACCAGGACCAGGCCTGCAGAGGAGGGCAGTTAGGGGTGACCAGGCCAGCAGGAGAGGGCAGATGGGGGAGATTAGGCCTGCAGGGGAGGTCAGTTAGGGGCGACCATTCTGGCAGGGAGGGCAGTTAAGGTGTCGATCAGGCTGGCAGTGGAGTGGTTAGGGGGTGATCAGGCTGGCAGGCAGAAGTGGTTAGGGGCAATCAGGCAAAGGCAGGCGAGCGGTTGGGAGCCAGCAGTCCTGGATTGTGAGAGGGATGTCCGACCGCCCGTTTAGGGATCAGTCCTAAACGGGCAGTCGGACATCCCTCAAGGGGTCCCAGATTGGAGAGGGTGCAGGTTGGGCTGAGGGACACCCCCCACCCCCGTGCATGAATTTTGTGCACCGGGCCTCTAGTAGACACATAAATGTACTTAAATGCACACAGACTAAACACATACCTGTATCTGTATATAAAGTCCAAATGATTAGCTGCAGTTTAGTAGTTTTGTATCATTCTTCATTCAAAGTTAGACCAGTTAGTTAAAAGTCCCTTATCTTTTATTATATTACTCAGTAAACAGGGTGTGTAAAGGACTGTACAAGTGATTATGGAGCCAGAAGCATTTTTTTCCTGGGGTGGGAGAGAGGGTTCAAGCTTGCTTAAAGTCTCAAATACTGCAGATTTGTTGAGACAGTTTTGCTTCACGGACATGTTGATTGCACTCATGTTATACACAATATCTAGGGACTTGGTCTGTGAGGTTTCTGGCCTTCCCCTTTATCATAATTGTGGAGTGTCACATTGTCTGATGGAGACAGATTTAGAACAGTTGTTGATTAGAAGCTCTCGATAGAGACAGGGAGTTCAAACACAAGCTCTGCCTGGAAACTCAGCAGTGAACATCACTCATCTATCATCATCTAACAAATGGAAAAGATCAAGACAGCCTGCCATCCATCAAGTCTATTTTACTGTACTCCAGAGTGGACTAAATTGTATTGAACAATTCTTATCTTACAGGATTTACACTCTAAAAAGGAGTAGCATTTCTTCATCAAGATTTTGCTTTCTGTTTATCAATTTTACATTTTCAAGTTTGTTCCAAAACATTCAATATTTAATAAATTCTTTTCAAAGTTATTTATGATCCTTACTTCTCCCTAATTTTTTGACAATAACAGTGAATATAAACTCAATAGAATAGCAATGAAAATGTATTCTAATGATACAATGATATAAAAATAGTGTCTTATTCTAAAATATAAATTTTCTGAATTGAAATAAACTTGGTTGGCATTGAAATGATTAATTTGGAGCCTTTGAAGAAACTCTAAGTGGTACCATTTTAGGACTGTTGAATGAATCCTGGAGTTAGAAGAGCAGCTAGAGATCTCATTCTTGGCTATAAACTGGACCTGGAGAGGTAATTGACTGTCACAAAAAGCTCCTCTAGATTTTCTGTAGTACTGTAGTACCCCCTTACTTGTGGTTTCAGTTTATATGACTTACCTTGGTTCAAAAATGTTACATGGAAAATTCCAGAAATAAACAATTTGTAAGTTTCAGTTGCATTATGAGTAGCATGATGAAATCTTGTACCACTGCTACATCCCGCCCAGGATGTGAGTTATCCCTTTGTCCAGCTTCTCCACAATGCACAGGCTCCTGGCCCTTGCTCACTTAGTAGCCACTTTGGTGATCAGCTATCTTGGTTATCACATGTCTCAGTGCTTGTGTTCAAGTAATCCTTATTTTACTTGATAATGGCCCCAACGTACAAGAGTAGTGATACTGGCAGTTTGGATATGCCAAAGAGAAACCACATAATCCTTTTAGAAGCAACCACATAATACTTAAACTTACATCTCATTTTTATTGGTTAGTATTTATTTATAAAAATACTTATTGCAAGCTTCAAGGAAGACTGAAAAATGTGTACTGATTTTGAAAAATGTAATTTATATTCTTGGTGTCAAGGAGTTCAGCTAAATCTGGACTGCATTACCATATTTTATTTTGATAAATTGCAGTATTTAAATTTGAAGTTTTAGTTTGCCTTTTTTTTAAAAAAAAGTTGAAATGCATTCATTTATCTAAGGTGGCCCATAAAAGCTCCCCAAAGAGATCTCTTATGATTATAGGTGTGACAATAGTGACAGTTAAAATTGGTAAGCAAATCAGGATAAGAAAGAGACTGTTAAATTTGGACTGATATATACTGAGAAATATGTGATATCTAGAATAATTATAATCAGTGGAAGCTTTATCCTAGAACTAGTTTGTGGCATAACAATTAAGATGGGGGATTTGCTTTAGGAAAGACAAGTCTCTGTTTTAGTTACAACATAAAACAAATACACACCTGCTCCCTCATGAAAATGACTTTCATAAATGTAGGCTTCTTTGTTGTTTTTAACATTTGGGTTTTAAAAAATGTTTTTAAATTGACTTTATTGGGGTGGTGTTGCTTAATAAAATTATATAGATCTGCCTTTTTTATTGGCATAAGTTTGGAGTGCCATATGGGCATGGCCATTTGTACCCAGTAGTTAGTTTCATTAGAGATGTAACTCTTAACCATCCTCTCCATCTTCCATGCTCTCTATAAAGCCCATGTTTGTAGTAATGCATTCTCCCTTGACCAGGCCTTTGTTTTTTTCTCATGAGCCTAAAGAATGAAAAGTATTTTGCAAATACCTTAGAACCTTCTAGTGGTATTTTTTCAAGTACCTGTATATTTCAGTTCTCTTTGATGTCTATTATTTGGAATGAATGGAACAATTCAGTGAGAAGTCAGCCTGGGAAGGATTTCTAGGTCCATGCTTTCCCACTAAATAGTCTTGTGCACGGAGCGATCAGTATAGGGGAAGGATCTTTTTGAGGTTTTGATTTGTTATGAAATGTATCTTCAGGCTGCGTTTCTCCCCAACCAGACGCTTGAGTTCTTCTTCCTCTCTATTCATGCACCACCTTTCGAATATACTTCTGGCCTCTGCGGTAGCCTTAACCTTGCTGCATCCTTGAGAGAGGAGGTTCAGTGCAGTTCAAACCAGTGGGGAACATTGATTCTTTAATCTACTTACTCTTTGGGAACTCCTGGGGAACATATTCACAGTGTGGACTCTTGGGCCCCATACCTGAATCACTGAATCAGAATCTCTGGTGATAAAGCTTGTGGGTTGGTTTTTAACAAGCTTTGCCAGGGCTCCTTAGGCAGCCAGTTTCCTGCTGCATTTAGGAATCTTTGTGCTGTATATAATACAGGGGTTAGGTATACCCTCCCATCCCACCAAAAAAAGAAAAAAGCTCTCTACACTAAACGGTTCACACCTACGAAGGGCTCCCAGTCTTATGTCCCATACCTACATGCAAAGCCAGAGGAGGCCCACTCCAGCTCTGTGTTAATCCAACCAAGGCCTTTTCTGAGCCAGCTGTGCCAGTGGCCCAGAGGACAAATGATCAGTGTTAACCTCAAGCACTACGAAGGACAGAGGCTGGGCTCCCCTCAATCTGTATGTGTCAGGGCAGCGTGGTTTTGGGAGGGGATTCGAAAAGCTTCCAAAGGAAAGTAGGAACTTGGTGTGAAAATGAGGTTGCAGTATAAATTTTGTGCATTTTCCCCACATTCTGTGATATTTCACCTTTAAATTTGGTGTTGGCTTATCCAATAATTCTGTAATATGTTTATATAATTGTGATTTATGTATACTTGAGTTTGATTTTATAATTAAATCACTGCTACTGTTCTAAGTCCTAAATCAAAAGTATCATGTAATCCTGTGAACAGATAACAAATTGGGGGAAAGGGCAGGCTAGTCTGGATTCTAGTAGAGTTGATACTTAAAGTTTATTGGAATTGTAGTTTCTGAAGGAATGTAGACTACAGATCTATTATATGCGTTAATTTGAAAAGGGGAGGAGATGGAATATTACTACTGCTTGAAAAAAAGCATTATTGGCATTAGTGTTCTGGGAAGCACTAAGACATTGTTCAAGTTCAATTAAAATTAGTCTATGGTAGTCCCATTGGCATACTCAGGAAAAAACTTAATTCCCTGAAGCATGATGGTTCCAAATTCATTAGGGCCGAAATTACCTATCTTCCTCTGGGTATTTATTTTTGCTTCAGTCAGGCTGTCTGAGTGGCAGTACTGCCTTATAGCACAGACACCTAATGTTTCATGGCAAGAGACACAAACTCAAATGACTTGGGCGAGGGACAAGTGACAGTAAGTGAGAGCAATCACAGTATACGGAATGCATTGTATTGTTCTGAGTACAGAATGAGATGCTCCATGAAAAGTTCATAGCACGGTGGTGGCCATGCATTGGTGTTCAGTGACTGTTCCTTGCATTACACGAGGTGTTCAGTGGGCATCACATTTGAGAGGGCACGCCTCCCCACCTTGGTTGTACTCAGGCTGCCATAAGGAGGAGTGCAGCCCCACCTGATCTGTAGCTGAGGGTAGCATTTAGTTTTACTGGGCACTGGGGGGTATTCTATCAGCTGCCATGCCTGACTTACTTCATGTATGTGGAGCAAATATTTGTTGTTGCCACTGAGAAAGGGCTCCCAGAAGAGAGCATTTTAAAACATTGACAGCAAGAAATTAATTTTCTTGCGCCCAATTTCCCTTGTGAGTTTTAATAAAATGTTATATTTGTCAGTCATTAATATTTTCAGTTAATGAAATGCACAGGAATAGCTGTGTGTTTCCCATATGGCTTCTGTGAAGCACTGAAGGTGGTCATTTTTGGCAAAACTGTTATAACTCTTAATAAGTGGCTTGACCTTTAAGGCCGAGGAAACCAAATCTTAAGGGTTTCCATCTCAACAAGTTACCTCTGCCTCTGATGAGATTGGTTTCGTCTTTCAGGGTGCTACTCTGAAAGAAACCAAGAATTCCTTCAGTCTAAATGAAACCTCATCCCTGGCTTAGCTTCTACAGATGCAGGGGTAATCAGCCTTTTTGTCCTGTAATTGCTTTCCTCAGTTCTCTAAGGCAACAGCCAAATGACTGATCCCAGGGGAGGGGAGGATTTCCTGCAGGGAAGTTCCTGTTTACAGGAATGACTGTGCACCCATTTGTCAAGAGCAATTGCTATTCTGATGTGCCACCTTCAATTCCTCCCAGTTCTATAAAAATCATGACAACTTTTAGAACCTAATTACCTACGTCATTAACACATTGTTCCCCACTGAAGTTTCCTTGTGTTCGAAGGAAGACAAGATATGGGTGTGTGGGAAGCCACGGATAGATACCTCTAAATGTCTAAAACTAAGGGAATCCACATACATTTTTCATCTTCCCATTTTTAAGGTATTGTGGACATTTAAAGCAGAATTTATTTTGAGTTGTAGTGAGCGAAAAATATGTTGGCTATTTCCAACAACTTTAAGAAAAAAATCTCACGCAGAATTTTGGATATATGGATGTGGAACTGGGCTTGTAATTTCTTTTTTTATACAGTGCATAGGCTCCTGGGATTTTCTTAGTTGTATTGTGCAAAATGGTTGAGTTACGGAATTTTTCCTACCCAATGATGTATCTTTCCATTCATCAGTACATCTATTCCCTCAACTGTCTATTCATCATTTCTATTTAAGGCACTGTACTAAGAAATTAGAGGGATAAGAAGATGTATATTTGAGAAATGTAGTTCTGTCTTTTTAAAGAACTTTTGGTTTGAAGGAGACCCTGGGATTCTGTGTCGCAGATCACACTTCAGGTATGCAACAAGACTCTGAAGCATAGTTGGGTTTTATAATTTAGAAGTGTGAGAAATGGCCAGAGATAGATTATAGTAAGCCTAAATTTATAAAATTGCTAATAATTTCTACTGAATTTTGAAATTTTACTTAACAATTGGAAATCACACTTCATTGATTGATATAGAAGAGTGTTTGCCCATTACATAGGCACCAGTCACAATGTTTTCGTGTGCCTTTCCTGATTTAATTCTGATAACAGTGTGGGGAAACCAGTGACCATATTCCCATCGGATATGCTCAGCGCGAGGCAGAGGTGTTAAGTAGCATGTCCAACTGTCACCTAGTCATAAGCATTCAAATCTGGGTTGGAATTATTAGAGTCCAGTATGTAATTAAGCCTTAAGTTGTTTTGAGTAGAAAGGTAAAGGGTCCAGATATCCAATTCTGTGTCACCACCTTGTGTGGCCACTAATTGTCTCTTAACTTTTCTTTGCCTAATTTTCATCACATACATCCACAGGAATCGTAATACCTGTCTTATCAAATTCAATACTCTATGTGACAATGTCATAGAAGAACGAGTGTAAAAATATTTGGTGTGATGTGTTATTTTCTGTAAGGGAAAGTTATTATTCTTACTTCATCACATCTTTCACAACAGTCTAAGAAAGTCTTTTGTTCTAGCTAATATCAGTGAGTTGTTAATTTGTTCTTTAGTGTTTATTGGGGGATTGCTGTGCTATGTTCGAGTCGTAGAGATAAAGACAATTGCTTGACATTTTTTGAATAATATTATCTTCTTAAAATAAAAAGGGAGAGCCTGGCTAAAACCTGGTATTTTAACAAACTAGTCAAATGTGATTCCTGCCTTATTTAAAAGTAGATGTGGGGCTTGATCACTATATGACTAAGTATGTAGCTGGATAATTAATGTCCATGAAGTTTCCCTTGAATATTTTGGACATAAACTAAAAAAGGGGTATGTATATGTAGTATAAATTATCCCTTACATATGTTTTGATTTGCAAACTTGTTAAGATTAAGAATACCCATAGAAGCTATCAAAATTAATAATACTTTTATTTATGTAAAAGTAGGAATACATTATTCAGTAGCTTTTATTTTGGGCTTAGTGTGTTCTTATCTGAGAGGCTTCGCGAGTATTTTGAAATAACTCTAAAACTCATCACACAAATGGCAATGATTACCATGAAATCAGCTTCCGACTTAGATTTTTCTGCAATTAGTGGGAAAGCATCACACTTGGATTTATGTTATTTAGATTGACTGGGAAAATCCTGTTTAAAGCCTAAACCAGACTATATAGTTTCTAGAATTACTCAATAGAGCCTCTTTAAAAGGTCTTGTGAGAAATAATTAAAATCAGGTTGAAATTATCAGACCCTTTTTGTCTGTAGATTTTGGGTCCAGAGGTCACAGTGTGGAGAATACCAGATTCTGTTGCAAAAGAGTAATCAGTGTGTTGGTTTTCCTGTAAGTCATAAAGGCATAATAGAATGAACATTGAGTGCTAAGGTCTTTGCCCTAGGGCATTGAACACGTTAAGTGCCCATCCTGTTTTGTCTTCCAGACAGAAAGTATAATGTCAGTCACTGTACAGTGTCAGTCACCGGTGACTGACTGGGCACTGAATGTGTTAAGGGTGAAAGGAAACGGAATGGGTAGGTATAAATTATTCTTTAAAGAGGCATGTCTTTATGATGAATAGAGTAGGGGTGAGGTGGAGTCATTATCAACTATATTTTAGAAAATCTTATATAAAAGTAAAATCTTGTATTCTGCCCTTTATCCCCTGTTCTGCCCTCCCCTTCCTTTTACAGTTCTGTTTTCTTCCATGAAACTTAGGACCTATGTTAATTGGCTTATTCATGATGTTTATATTTACACATATTTTGTTTCACCTATTAAAATATAGCTCACATGCCTAGGACAGTGCCTGGAATGTAATAGGTAATCTATAATAATAAAAGGGTAATATGCTAATTAGACTGGATGTCCTTCCGGACGTCCTTCCTTCTGGACAAAGCCTCAGTGGGCGGGGGCCGAGGCAGAAGTGGCAGAGGCCTCCCGGCTGCAGTGGTGGTGGCAGGCAGGGGCTGGGGCCAAGGCCCTTGCACAAATTTCGTGCATCAGGTCTCTAGTAGATAAATATTTTTGAATGAATAAAGGAACCAAAAGTCAGGGTCTTTATCTTTGTGGTTTCAGCTTTCTTTTGTGTAAAAAATGAGTACTATATTGGAACCCCCCAATATTTCCCCAATGCAACTATAAGGATAATTATGATTATATACATTATCTTATTTTTAATTGAGATGATTGCTCTCCAAATGTCATTTGTTTGAAGTTCAGATTTATTTATTTTCCTATAGGAAAAAACACAGCTAAGTGTATTTTGTTCCAAACTCCAGTAGAAAGACCATCAGATAGATGGAATTTTGAAGTCAGAATGCTCTGAACCCCAGCATTTCGTGAATGTAGAGGTCCAAAAAAGCAGAGACGAGAATGGGATAAAAGAAATGTTTGAAGAGATGCTGCCTGAGAATTTCCAAAATTGATAAAAGACATCAGATAGAGTTTGGGAAAATTACAAACCTCAACAAGAGAAACACAAAGAATAATACTACACCTTTGCACATAATGGTCAAATTGCTGAAAATCAAAGACAGCAAGAACATGCTAGAGGCAGTCAGAGAACAAAATACGTGATTCTCAGAGAAGCAACAATAACATTTTGAGTTGATTTCTCAACAGAAACAATGGCATCCAGAAGGTACTGACGTGGTATTTTGAAGTCCTGGAAGAATTCTTTCAAATTTGAATTCTGCATCCAATGAGGATCATGAAAACGTAATTCAGATATTTTTAAACATCTACAATTTCACCAACCCACTAAATTCTTTAGAGCCATCAGTAGAACATCCAAAGAACTATATTTTAAGTCTGTACATCCTGACCACCATGTACAGTGATCTTTCTGTAAACTCATGTGCTCAGAGTTTCAACTTGGTATACCTAGAGCACCTCTTCCCTCAGCCTTTTCACCCTGCTATAGCCTTGACAGTAGGGCAAGCCCCCTTCTCGTATTTCTTTTACCACCTTTATGGTGAATGTCTGGATGATTTCCATTTTCCATGTTGTAGTGAGTGAGGATGGAGGAGGTAGAAAGACATCAGGGTCTGTATGTGTCTATTCACGGAAGAGAAGGAAGATTATGAAAGAAGGGAGACAATGAAGACTTCTGTGGCTCCAGAGTCTCTTGCAAGCATGAGCCCTCAGTTGACATAGCTGCATGTGGCCAGTAGCGCTGAATTGAACGGCTGGGCTCTAGACAGTGGGCTGTGTGTGGGAGTGCTGTGCACAAGTTCCACCAAACATCTTCAGAGTAGGGACACACCCTTTCCCTTCCCCCCTCCATTCTTCTATATGGACTCTGAATATGCTGGAAGGAGCCCCATATTGACAGTAAGGTTCAAGGCTACCCCTTCAGACTGTGGGGCCATGGGCTGGAGGGATTCAGGGTCTCTGTGGAATTGTGAAACACAGCTGCCATATGAGCCTCAGGCTACTTACACAGACTTCTTCTATTCGGGAAATACTCTGGTGTCTTGTTTAACCCACTGACATTTGAGTTTTCCTGCCCTTTTGGACTAATCTAATCCTAATTAAAAGCCAAATGTAATTTCCCAGCATCATTAGTGATGGTGATAGATTAATATTTAATAGCACCCCAAATCCTTGCTGTCATCATTAAAATGAACCACTTTGGAAGCAGGAGGCAGAATTCTTGATTTAGTGACCCCTCCCAGCTTCCTAGTCCAATGATTGGAGACTAGGCTGTTAAGGAAGTCCCAGCCCACCCTCCCCCATGGGAAGCAACTCTCAACATTGATGAGATGTCCTAGAAATTTCTGTTCAGTAAAAAGTTTAGAGGCAATTTGCCAGTGTTTCTCTCTAGGTTAATTTTAGAATTCCTCAGTCGGTCTAAGTTTGCTTAGGATGAGACTACTTGTATTTGAGGAGCAATTTCACTCAGTGCGTCATGCTTTGACGTTCTGCTAGCCCTTCTAGTATTTGTCTTTGGGGTTACTTGCAGCAATAGGCCTCCCACATGGCCTTGGTAAGAACCAGGAAGCTCTGCAGGAACTGGACTGGGACATGGTTAGTCCCTTTGGAAAGAGAGTGTGTGGGAGGGGCAGAGTGGTTCTCCTCACCCTACCTCCATTGCAGAACCCTTTTAGCTGGCATTTACCACCCGCTGTTTCTGTTGGCAGCACTATTGCAAGCTGTGTGTGTTAAAAACCACCATTTTTTGTCAAACTGTTTTGACAGGGATTTGGTCTTTAAATAGTAATTGCTCATTAATTGCATTTCTCCCTACAACCCAGAACTTGCCTCGTCTCCTTGTACACTTTGGAATATCCAAAGATGTAAACCAATGTATTTTTATTTTTACTGAGATTATAGGTGTGTTAAGAAAAAAAAAAAACACAAAAAAAAACAGAAAAAAAAAACCTTCCTTGGGACCATGTGGGTAAAATGCATGACTGCGGTAGGACTCAGAGCCCTATTAAGTGCAATTGCAGTCTGACCCCATTTGCACATAATAGCCATTATAATGAGGTGGCATATGGTTTGTGCTTATAGGGGCACCCGCAGGAAGATGGGCTTGTTGGGAGATTCACTAACTTTAACGATGATTTACCTGAATCAAGTGCTTTGTGATTTATAAAGCATGAATATATAGTCTCAATCCCCATGTTAGGAATATTAAAAAAAAAATCTTTGCAGATATCCCCAGGGTTAAACAATTCTGTTTTTAAGTGAAGTTGTTTGCTTTGCAAGGCCAGATATCCTCTGCTTTGTCAAGCATTTAAAAAAATTACTTAAAGCAAGTTGGATAAAAGCCCGTGTTTACAGATGTCTTAAGAAGTCCAGTATCTAGTGTTAAAATAACAGTTAATATCCTTTAACTGTTGCTTTTTTTTTACTTCTTAAGCAAGATTCCTTATTCACTTTAGATTTTAGGATCTGGTATACTACTTGATAAGGGTTTCCATATAAATCCCTGAACACATAATAATCTTTTTAGGTTTTGCTAAGAAAGTTGGAATTACAGGATAGTTTTTTGACTAAAGGATATTTTTCTCAGTTATCACTTTAATAACAGTTAAGGACATACCATGGGAATATGTTTTGTTCTGATAAAGCTAAATTTAAATTTATATCCTTGGTTCACTTTTACATTCTGTTTTATTTATTTATTTCAAGAGCATTCAAATGCTTTCTATGTCTCTTAGTGAAACAAGCTTGTTGCAGGCTATTTTTAACATACCATCTTTTATATTGCCAAGTCGATCTCCAAAATACTTTGTAGATTTGACCCTCTCTCCTGATTTTGAAGCTGCCTATGTTTGTTGGTGATAGCTAGTTTTTTTTCTTGTTCTTGTTTATACTGCACAGCTGCAAATTGAATACTATTCTTTGTGCCAGAATAGGTCTTTATTGGCCATTACTGCAAGTAAAACTTTTCTGTTTGATATTTTAGACCCTCCATCACTCTAACACCTAACATTCTTACCTGGCCTGTGCCACCCCTCCCCCCTTTTTCCTACCCACCTGTTGGTCACTTCTGGAACAGGTCTTTTCCCTACAAAGGTGGATAGTATGTGTGCCATCTCATGACCACCTGATTTTTTCATTGTTAGACAAGTGCAAATCCACCTAGAAGCCTCTGTCTCCAGCATAACTGACCTCCCAGCACCATTGAGACTTTAAACATCCAGGTTTTAGCATCCAAGGCCTGAAATGATAAGATAGAAGCAAGTCCCCTCAGAGCAGGAACAAAATGGTTTCTTCTTGATCTGCTGACCCCAAGAATGCCTGTGCTCCCTGGCTTACACTTGTCCTCACACACTTTTGAGATGGATCTGACATTGCTAATTGTCAGCTGGATGTGTCTAACGTTGTTTTCCATGACACCTGCCCTGGCTCATTTAGTCTTGTAAATAGCCTGGAATGTTAGAGTCACATTGGGCTTTTCATTATGCCTCCAGCATAATGAAAGTCACCATGGTTGAATTTTCATCCTCATTGGTACTCACTTCTGTTCCTTTCTATACATTGCCCCTGCCATATGTGCCCTTATTGGCCCTGCCACTCTGGTAAGTGATTTCATGCCTGGAGTCTTGATTTTCTCATCTGGAAGTGAAGGGAATAAGGAATTGGGTTTTGGGTTTTTTTTACATGTAATTTTGGAATCAAACTAGTGTCTGGAAAGACAATTTTTTAAATTTACAAGTTTATTTATTTTATTTTATTTACATTGGGTAGAAAATGTATTTGTTTCAAACCACATTTTCTTCGTTTTTGCAATGCATATGTAGTTGCTTGAGCATGAAATGAGATTCTCTTTGCAGGGTGACTTGCACATTGCCAGGCACCAAGGATGCATCTGGTAGATACATGAACGATCACAATGCCTCTAACTGGGTTGTTTTCAGTACATGATTCTCCCTCTGTGGAGAATTTCCTCACACCTGCCTCTCCAGCTAATGGTTATCTTTACTTAACTGTTTGTTCTTCTTTTACACTGAATAAATAACCACACTTTTATTGTGTGCTACCAGTGTGAAGTGTAAGTTCTATGGGAGCACAGGGAGAACTTAGTTGGTTGGGGCAGGGTAGGCTGATCAGGGTCCCTGTCACTGAGGAAGCTGAGACCTTAAGGTTGTAGGAGTTTGTTCTGTGATAAGAGGTCTTAAGAGTATTTATTCCAGGAGGGGGGCTATGCAAAGGAATGTGTAAGTCCAATTCTGAAGGCAGGAGAATATTGAAGTCCTAGCTCAACAGTAAAGCACAGAGAGCAAATTCTTTGTTCCTCCACTATTTTGTTCTATTCAGGCGCTCAGTGGATTGGATGATGCCTACCTACATCTGCTCTAATCAGTCTACTGTTCAATGCTAGTCTCTTCTAGAAACCCTCCCACAGATACACCCATGGGTGATGTTTAGCCAAGTGTCTAGGCACCCTGTGATCCAGTGAGGTTGACCCATTACATTAACCATCACAGCCCGCATAGCTGCTGCCAGAGGGAAGAACAGAGGAGGTTGTTGTGTTCTCTCACTTCTTTGAACTTGTTTGTCTTGGATTATCCTTTGGCCAGAGCACCACCTCTCTGTTATATCTTGTTTCTTCACAAGAGTTTAAACCTCTCCGAAGAGACTGATGAAGTATGTTTCATGTTCGACCTTTAGAGAGAAGTCCAGTCCTGTCCATGAGGTGGTAGATTCTTGATTTTAACCATGGAGTTCCATGACAGCAGATACTTTTGTTGTGTTTCCCACCATATACCAACACTTAGTACACAGACCACACACACTCGGTGCTCCTGCATATTTGTTGAATGAGTGACATTTTTACCTACTATTTACCACGCCTGATGTCCCCTTTAAAAATTCCTCTCCTCCCTCTGGCTTCCCCTCCAACCTTCACACTATGTATTCATAATCAAATGAATGAAATGTTTTTATTTTCAACTCCTAATGAAAATCTCACCTTGTAATGATTAGCCAAGTTTCCTGCTTAAATTAATAAGCCAAGGTGAATAATGCTGAATGCATTTCTATGTTTTCTGGATCTTATAATCTTTGTGGTGTAATTCTGTCAATTTATTCTTGGACTGTATGACATTCTAGAAAAGTACATCTTATAGGCCTTGTGTACTTTCTTCTTTTTAAATATTTCTGTGATTTCTACAAGTAAGAAGCATGACAATAATGGTTCATTTTAGATTTTATTTGTGCTGGATACGTACTTTTGAGCCATGAAAAAAGATACTTAGATGTCCTCTGGCTTCTTAGTTGTGGCCAGTTGGCAAATAATTTGTTTTACAATTTTATTAGTTACGTTGATTGATGTTCTTGGCTTAAAATCTATTGTTTATTTTTTGTAAGTATTCTTAATTGTCTAACTCCCCTTTAAAGTAAAAGGTCATTTAAGAGTTTAATGATTGGGAAGGGGTGGGTTCTGGAAATGTTATATTGGCTGAGACTTGAGGAACAGTCTTAAAATCTTTGGTTTAGTGGAGCATTGAAGCCAGTTGGGAAGGGGGTACAGACCTTTCTGTAGCCATATGAAGCTCATTGAGGATGTTTGGCAAAATTAGTAATTTTCTATTGAGAAGTAGCCAGTAATCTCTGTATCTCACCCAATATTTGTGAAAGGGGAAAATATTGAGGTGGTTATGTTTTGAAAGCAGGCTGATCTTGATGCGAGTGCTAGTTGCTGTTATATTAACTTGCTTATATTATCTTGAGAAACTTATCCTGCAGGCTTTAGTTTGCTCATCAATTAAATGAGAACAGAGCTTCCTCCATGATCAGGTTTTGAGTATGAGTATTAAGTGAGGTATGTTAAGTAACTACTAAATAGCTGATGATTAATAAGAATCCAATTCCCTATAAGTAATATAACCAGAGTTTAAATCAACCAAGTGGATTAGTTACTACTACAGACTAGCTTTGCTTTGCTGCCTTTAAAAAGATTCAAATGGTTAAATTTGTTTCTCTTTAAAAATGCAATTTTTATCATGTTCATGTCATTTTGTTTTGGCTGTTTGCTAATGTTTTTAGTGGCATCACACCACTTTCTGTTGGCTTTATTTATAATTTTACTTTATTTTTGGCTGTGTGCATACTGTTTCATTTTGAGACCCATTACACTGTTGGATTTTTGCCTCTACTCCCCACGCCCCCTACCCCCCCCCCACCCTTTTCCTCTTTGGCCCATCTCCTCCTATTTCATTTTGGCATTGCTAACATAACTGTTCATGTGTGTGCTGTAAGTCTACCAAATATGTCTTTAATGGTGCAGTATTCTTTTTTATTTTTCAAATTTACAAGCTTATATTTCAAGTATGTGAAAATGCTTTAGAACTTCTTGTTGGGTATAGATTAGTTAACATTTTAAATCTGGACCAAGGTTGTGTAGTTGTGTTTTAGTTTTCTATTTCTTTTGTACCCTTTTATTCATACTCCTTATAGTTTCTGTCCTCAATGAATGATAATTAAGGATCCTAATAGCACTGTGCTGGAACTTGCATGGAGCAGTTTAAAGAGATCCTATGAAGTCACCCCCCGCCCCTTTCTGTGTGCATATTTCAGAATATAATTCTGGAATATATTCTATAATTTATAGAATACAAATTATCATCTTTAGGTGCTTGAATCTAAAACAAATATGAATGAATAGTCCAAGCAAATATTTGAATGAGAGAGTGTATGACTAGTAAACAAATAGAAATGGGCATCCTTTATCATAGACTAGACTTCTGGCTCCCAACATGCGACCTCCCTTTACTGTCTTCATGTTTTCTAGGTATTGAAATGTCAGGCTCCTTTCCACATTGCCTGGAATAATTGCTAGGCACTTGTGCCACTGAGAATGAGGCAACAAGTCCTTTAATTGGACTGGCAGGTGCACTGCCTATGAGAACATCTTGGCATCAGTGTTGCTTTATTCTCTTCCCGGTCTGTTCTCTTGAGAAATCATCCACAGGGACAGGCAACAAATGGTCCAGGGAATCTTAGGACAAGTGGGAGGCAGGACCTCCCTCTCTCTGAGTAGGTCGAAGAGAGATGGGGGAGTCCCTCTGTCTTCTCCCGGCAGTTGTGATATGGATCTGTGACTACAAGCAGCCAGAACTAGAAGCTTAATGCCAGAAATGTGAAGCCTGAGGGAATGACCAGTGGGATTAGTGAGAGATAATTCACTGTGTGACTTTTGCAGAGGGCAGGGTGACACGAGTATCCTGTGTTCCTAAACAGACTGCTCCTCTGGCCTGGTCCTGTCTGTGTCTTCCCTCTCGAGGTCACTGCCAGAGCACGGTTCTCTAGTCTCCCACTCCTTGGCTACCCTCCTGATGAATTGCTCTTCTACGTAAATTTACCAAGGTACATACACTCTGTGATATTTGGAGACAGAAATGTGAAGACAATAATAATCAGACAAATCAAACAACTACTAGTAGGGACATGTACCCCTACAGGAAGGGGTAGAATTATTAGTGAAAAAAACAGACAAACCAGAGATTTGGCCTGGAAAAAAAAAAGACCAGCCCAGAGGAGCCAAGGTAGATGTATGTGAGGGGAAAATGGGAGGAAGAGCTGGAAGCTAGAGGGCATGCATAGAAGAAAACAAGCTCATTCCAAAGGCCCCTGGAGGAGTTGGATGTTGTGATCTGTGCAGTCAGCATGGCTTTATTCGTAGTGAGAAAGGAGGACCAGAAGTGAGAGGAGGGATAAGAAAATGTCAGCACACCCTTTTAGAGTATGGTAGGGATATCTTTCCGCCAAGGCTGAGAGGACCATGTGTGGTCCACGTGGAGGAGCCATTGAAATGCTTAGGAACTGATTGAATTTCGGTCCAGAGCGAAAATAGGATCTGAAGACAGTGCAAGAATTTTATTCTATGCAGTGTGTGTCATTTGGTTTTATAACCAACTCAAAATAAAATGAGATGGAAATAATCTGCCTTCATCTTCTTGCTCTTTTTCTTAAATATTGTTGGCTGGTGTGTGACCAAGCCTTTTATATATAAATCCTGCTTTCCAAAAAAGATAGGATACACTTAATTATATTTGTGCTCTTCTACATATTTTAAAAAATTTATACTGGTTTTCTTTTCAATTATCTGCCACCCTCTGTGCGGGGGTCTGAGGTACGAGTTTAAAGAATACCCAGTTTTAAGCTGAGAGACTGCTATGGTCATATCCTTTTCGATGCAAATCTTGCTCTCCCTCTCAAGTTTCACTTGTATGACTTTGTTCATTTTGGATTCTTTGTCAGATCTGTCTTCATTTCCTCTGTTCCTATCAGACCCCTATATTTCCTTGTACTCTTTGGCCAAACACCATTGTTTTTTATCTTACTGGGTGGAACAGTAGATGCTGTTCCAGCTTAGGTATTAATTTCCTTTCTAGTGCAGCAGTTCTGAGTTGGAGTTCATTAGCATTTCTTTTCAATTTTGAAAGGAGATTTGATCTCTCAGAACCCTGCCACAGTGTCTGTGTTTTCTGGATGATTCATTGTGGCTGCTTTCAGTTAAGGTCAGGTTTCTGCAGCACATAGAAAAGCAAACAAGCAGTTAATTCAGTGCATCCTTGTATTTTCCTGTAAACATGCCTACCGCAGTATTACCTCTCTCAGCACTCTTGCTTAACATGCCTTTGTTTGTAAAGGATTGATTTGTTCGGCAGGATTATTGGTAGTTGATTCTAGGAGTAAATTTTCTTGGGAATCTATTTGAGAAAGTAAATCTTACGTATCCGTGCCTTTTTAAAGTTGACTTATTTTTGTTGTCATCAAATCTTTCATATTTGTGCTTTTCTACATAGTAGTGTTAAGATGCTAATGCTGTTTGGGGATAAAGTTCAAGGATGACATCTGCCCTATTCATTTTAGTAAAGATGCAGTTCGCTTCAGTAGTAGAAATGCAAGGAGTATCCACAGACTAGTCATCTTACTGTAATTATGTATAACCATTATACTAAGAGGAAAATGTGCCTCCCAGGGCTTAGGAAACCAAGGGTCAGGTTCCACCTCTGCTGTCATCTACCTCTGGACTGTAGGCAGGTCAGACCAATTTTCTGACCTCTGTCCTTGTCTGTAAGATGGGATAACATTCTTGCCCTCCTTTGTCACCAGACTCTTGTGGATGGCCATGTGGAATCATGAAGGTGGCAGTGAGGTAACCCCGTTCTCGCCCCGGGTTGACCACAGCCTGGCATTATACTGCTCGCTCTGTCTGCCTTTGCATCCTGGTCTTCAGCCCTTCTTTATATTCTTCCTAATGGCAATGAACTTTGATTCTGTGCACACATAGTAGCCTTCTAACCCTACCTGCCCCTCAAGACTTGACCTGTCTCCCCAGGCACACCTTAAATTCCTCTCCCCTAGAAATTCCCCCTTGTTCTTCCTAATCTGCAGTAGCCTTTCAGTAATCTCTGGCACTACATCACCTTGTCATCACAAGGCTGAATTATAGTTGGTCACATATGTGTCCTGAATTGCTAACTAGATTAAAACCCGTGATTTGGTATTGGAGGCAACTCTGCCCTTGTATGGATCCAGAGTTACTGGATGCTGACTGGCATGCCTTTGATAAATCAGGCAAATGATCCAGCCTCAGCTTTATCACTTGCATACTACTTAAAACGATCTCTGTTCCCAGGTGGAAACACAAATTGGACATCTTTCAGTCTTCTTACAAACAATTAAGGAGTGACCACCCTGGGCAGCCAGGCACCAGGTGTTGATTCTGCTATAAAATCTGGGTTCTCGCCATGTAGTCAGGAAGGCCAGTGCTCACATGTACCCTGTCCAGAGGGAGCAGAGAGAGCATTTCAGTAATGTGAGAATGATGGGCACTCAGGGAAGAACTAATAACCCAAGAATACAGAGGAGCTATCTTGTTCTGTGGAAATGGGTCTTAAAGGATGAGTGAGCAAGAGTTTGTTGGGAGGGTGGGTGGGATGTGCCTGCAGTTAAGGTAGGGAGGAGCCCGAGAACCTGCTGTGCCTGTGAGCCCGGGGTGGTTGTGAAGTTCGGAACCCCATGTACAGAGCAGGTGGGAATGCAGGCGGAGATGCCCTCTGATCATGTGGAAGTGACCTTGGAGATCTTGGGCTCCTCAGGAGAGAGGGGAGGGATGCCAGAGGAGCATCTATTTCTGAACCAGCCAATGCCCGATAGGAAAATGGCAATAGCTGAGAACCATACCCGCCCTTCACCCAGGGGCAGAAACACCAGGAGACAATCTGAACTTCAGAACCACAACCCCACTTCCAACAATTCTGATTCCATATGTGTAGGATAGGGCTCAGGATCTGTTTTAAGAAATTATCTGGGTGATTCTGGTGCAGGTGGTCAGTGAACTGCCCTTTGAATAAATGCTGAATTATCCCTAAGAGTTTTGTAAACCCAAGGAATTATAAAATGTGTACGTTATTCATTTGTCCCTGGGAGACAGACCATGGTTAGATCTGTTCAGAATCTCAAAAGAATCCTTAAATTTGCTAAAGTTTAAGAATCACAGGGCTAGAAGAAAAGAATGTAGAACAGAATGAGAGCAGTGCTCCGGCAGGAATACTGGAGAACAATACCCTTTAAAGAACCGTTTGGTGATGTAGGAAAATTGGTGTTTTCAGGAGCCGAACTGTAAACATGTTATGAAAGTAAAGTCTTGCCATTCAGTTTATAAATCAGGATTTATGTTTGTGTTAATATCTCAATGTTTAAAGGAGATAGTACAGTGTTTGGTGGATCTAGAGATTTAACAATTTATCTATTAGAGGATATTTTTAAACAAGTTTTTTTCCTGACCTAATTAAATCTTCTGGCTTCCCCTGGGTTTCATTTTTTAATTTTGAAGTTAGCAATGTATAAAAGTTCAGTATAATGAAGGTCTTTATTGAGAACTATTAGTAGCGGTGCCACATTTTTCTCTCCCGTGGTTAAGGTCCTGTCTGCATTTTTGTGATAGACATTTTCTGAAATTTAAAGAAGAAAAACTGATGTTGGTGCTATTTGGTTTTTACTCCTTGCTCAAGAACTTTCATGTCATCAAGTGTACTGCTGAAAAGTGGTGCCTGCTCCCTCTTTTTCCTAAACCCAGGGAAAGTGGGCGTATTGTTTATACTGGCAAAGTCAGTACCGCAAGGGGGATGTACTAACTCTAGAGGAGGGCTCTGATCTGAGATGTGTTTCCTTCCATGGCTGAGGCCCAGCAGCCCTCTGGGAACCACGGCTTGTGCAGCATTGGGGTTCGGGTCCCAGAGTTCCACTTTGGATTTTGGCTTTAATATTACAGAATTTAGCTGGCCTATGAGGTTTCCTCTAGGCAGATATCTGGCCCTATGAAGGTTTACTATTTCTTAAGCCCAGTCAATATTATATTGATCCACAAGGAGTTATTCTCAATTTACTAGGTACCCAGTGCTAGGTTAGATATTGTTAAAAGTTAAGTATCTGCCTGGCTGGTGTGGTTGAGCATGGACCCATGAACCAGAAGGTCATTAGTTCCATTGCTGATCAGGGTACATACCTGATCAGTTGTGGGCTCGATCCCCAGTAGGGGGCATGCAGGAGGTAGCCAATTGATGATTATCTCTCATCATTGATGTTTCTCTCTCCCTCTTTCTGAAATCAATAAAAAAAATGACTTGAATGGGTTGAGATCTTTAAAAAGAGTAAGTACTCAATATGGCCAAGGACCAACAATAACTCAACTGAAAAATCATCCTATAAGAAAGAGAGATCCAGGCCATGTATAATCAAGTGTAAAATTGCACACTCAGATGATTAAAACCAACTTTATGGTGACACTTTGATTAACTAAGCCGATGACCACAGCTTCTTACAAGTCAGCAATATGGGGGGAACAAAGCTTCATGAGAAGCAAAGCTCTCCACTCTCCTGACTCTATATTTAAAATATCTCAGTGAATAGTTTCTGAAAGAAATAGGACTCATGCCAGGCATAGTATGAAATCTTGAATTTGATATTTTCTTGTTTTGAAACTGTTCACCATCAACGTTCCTGTGTCTACTGTCCTTAAGTTATCTTTATCAAAATAGGAACAACCTAATATCTAGTTATTTGCACTTGTGTCTTGCTTGCATGGGCCTGCACATGCTAGATCTAAATAAATATTTGTTGGAGTGGAAGTGGCTAGAGGACAAATTGTATGAATCCATTTTAATGTAGTGTTTTTTGCATATTGGGTTTTTATCCTCTTTGTTATAGACTGGAAAATGTAAACTGATTCCAATAATTGTAGACATTAGTAAGCAGATGCTGATAGCTTGGAGAATCAGCTTCCTAATTCAAAAAATTACATAATAAATTATTTTTTTTTCTCAAAGCATACTCTCTTTATGACCTGATAATTGAAGTTTGACATTGAATAAGTATTCACTATTTTTATGTTTGATAAATTTGAAAGATACATAATATGTAATCACTAACATTCCTTTTACATTTGGAACATAAAATCAAACATAACCAACTGAGACATTAAAGCAGAGTTCCAGTAGATACACAGAAAATCTGTTTGCTTTTTGTTGACTTATGCTGAGGTCTGCCAAATAACAGCCTTATTATGCAGATTTTTAGAATAACAGGCCATGGATATCTTAAATTCTTGCCTCCAGTTGCTGACACTCTAGTTTTTGTTATGTTTTTTTTTGTTTTTTTTTTTTAATCTGGACCATTTAGGGACAGATATTCAGGATGAGTTTTTTTTGTTTTTTTTTTTCTCCTCTCTCTCTCGGCTCCTGTATCGTTTTTTGTATTCTTTTTAATTTCTTCCTGTCCCTCAAGATTTTTTCCCAGAGAACAAGGGCTTCTTTTTAATCCTCTGTGTATCCTTTAGTGTTCCTCCCCTCTTCCTCCTCAGTGCTGACATAACGCCTGGCACTAAGTGAGGGAGGGAAGAGAGGAGATGCCATGGGTCAGTCAAAAAGGCAAGCACTCCAGCATCAGGATTTCCTCTTCCCTTGGTGTAGCCAGAGTGTTCAGTGCATAAAGCCCATTACTATTACTTCTCCAGTGTTCTTTTCTAACATAGAGCAGTAAACGGTTTTTGTTCTTACCTTTGTTATAAAACACTTTCAAGTAGGTATTAATGAGTAGCAGCACCTTTCTAGGACAGTTGAAGGGAACATTGTCCAAGCCCCAAGAGCTCACGGTGCAGTGAAGACAATATGCCCATACCCACGGTCAGAGGGCTGTGTGGGATGAGAAGGACATCTAGAAGGCATGCACATTTTGCAGTTCGGGTACAAAGGAATAAGTGATTGACTTTATCTGTGAAAAGGAATCAACAACAGGTACCCAGGAATGGCGGTGTGTGAGCTGAGATTTGACCAGTGAACAGGAGTCTGCCAGCCAGACTCTGGGGTGGGGGTGCCGGGACAGCACTGGCAGATGGTGGCATTTGGGCAGCATGGCCATCGGGGTGAATCTACAGATGTTCAGGAATTACCAGAGTATACTAGTACAATGAGAGGAAAGGGATGGTAGAAAATTAAGATAAAGAGGTAGGAGCCCTAGCTGGTCTGGCTCAGCGGATAGAGCATCGGCCTGCGGAATGAAGGGTCCCAGGTTCGATTCCGGTCAAGGGCATGTACCTTGGTTGCAGGCACATCCCAAGTAGGGGGAGTGCAGGAGGCAGCTGATCGATGTTTCTCATTGATGTTTCTAACTCTCTATCCCTCTCCCTTTCTCCGTGTAAAAAAGCAATAAAATATATATATTTTTTTAAAAAGATAAAGAGGTAGGAAAGGATCAAATCAGGAAAACTTCATGTCACATGATAATATTTGAACATTATCCCATGAGCAGTGAGGGGCTGATGAATAGTCTTAAGTAGGGAGAGACTATTTTCAGCTATGTGTTTTATAAAATGTCAACTTTCTGTTAGTGTGTGAGATATACTGGAGAGCGCAGAATGTAGATGTGAGGGGATGGGTCAAGTTCAGTGGGGACAGGAGAGGAAACTCAACCTGCTGTACCGTAGGAAAAGAAAACTGATAGGAGAACCATTTAGAAAGTTGTTTGGGGGGTGGGGTAAGGTGTTAAACAAAGAGGCCAGTCAACTCACAGGTTTTTGTCTTGAGCCTCTGGTTTGTGATGTTGTCAACCAATATAGGCAACATTGATAAAGAGATGCCTATCCCTTTAATTTCCTATTTCAGATAGCATGCACCAAACACAGTTGTGGCTGTGTTAGAAATTTATCATCCTGAAACAGTGAGTACACTTTCACACTCATCACCAAGTTCAGCCTTTACCATCTCCCTGGGAAATTGGTAGTAAGTATTACAAAAGAGTCATATCTTATATAGGGCATTGATCCTTTTGTTCAAAATTGCCCCTGAAAATCCTGTAGGGCAGTTCTAGGTTGAAGACTAGCTTACTTTTTCTAAACAAATAAATAAATAAATAAACATTAATTAATTAAAATAAAAAATTAGATCCTTAAGCATAAGAAGTATGCTGAACCCAATGAGATATGCTCACTAAGAGAGGCATGAAGGAAGACGGAGCAGTGACTGATGGATAGGTATGGGGGAGAATCAGTTCATTTCTCTCATTTCTCAGTTAGAATGGGGCATATGATTGTTAGACTCCTGGGGGCATATGATTGTTAGACTCCTGGACTAAATGAAAGACTTCCCTCTCATACCATCCACTTTTGTTGTTGAAGTCAGGTATGTTAATTGCACCTATGATCTGAGCACTGTATATCCCCTTCTTATGCTCACTGTATAAACTGGCCAAAGATAGAATAGTTAGCTGGTAGATCTATGACTTAATGCACCCATGTCTCAGATTCCAATTAAGTTTAGTCTTATCAATTTTCATTTTAGAGTAACTATTCCTAATGATAGGGAATTGGAATGAATGTTTTACCAAGAGGACATAGGTAATTACATTTCATTTTCATTAGATTCTACGCAGTGAATGTGATATGTAGAAAAAATGTTCATTGAGGGAAATACATTTAGTTGAGTTTAGGTTAATCAGTATCCAGTGAAAATAAACAATCGGTTGGCTAATATAAGCTGAATAGCATAGCTTGGCTGTACTGCATATTGGTAATTTCATGAGTTTATTTTATCAGCTGTCCCAGATAATGATTTTATACCAATAAAATCATCAGGAGATAGGTTTCTGAAAACCATACTAAGCGGCAGGTGTGCTCCTGGGCATAAAATGAAATTCTATTTTTTATTAATTTTGGGGGGTATCTCTGACCAACAGCCAGGATCGTGTTCTACCTAGGGTATCTCTTGTTGAGTAGTTCCACTTGTAGAGAAAGTACAGCCTGGAATACTTTGATCTGCCAGTGCTTTTCTGTTGCCCTTATTCACCTGAGAGATGTTTATGATTAACAAGAGTTATTTAGTCCAGTGATATCCAAAGGTTTTCCCCACACCCTTTGAGGAGTATAATACAATCCACTGATGTATGGAAGAAAATATTTGAACATTAATTCTAATTTATTTTCTAGTTTGTACTTTTAAAGGTCAATTATACATGTGTATGTACAGTAATAATCTGCATATGTAGAGTACCACATTATATAATTTATAAATAAATATAGTAGGTTGTGTATTTTTTAAAACCTGCTTCCTTCTTTTAATATTTGAAACTACTGATCTAGAGCACTTTTCTAAAATAGGCTGATGATTAGATTATTCTGGGAACGTTTTTTAAACCACAGATTCCTGGGGCTGCTCCCAGAAGATTCTGGTTAAATGGGTCAGTCTGGAATAGTAGTTGTCAAACATCAGTATACATTTCAGAATCATCTGGAGGTCTGGCTTGTTAAAACTCAGATTGCTGAACCCCATCTGGGAGTTTCTAATTTAGTCGTTCGGGGAGTGGGGAGAATTTGCATTTCTAACAAGTGCCCAGGTGATGGTGCTGGTTCAGGGACCCACTTTGAGAACCACTGGTCCAGTGTGGTCTCAGGACACAGGCCTCTCTAAGATCCGGTAATAAGTACAGATCTAGGCATGCTCATGTTCTCCTCCATACAATTCTTGCAGATATTGTCATTTTTTCCCCTTTTTACTCCTTTTGCTCTGATAGAGGCAAACAACTGTTTTTTTTCACACTATAGTTTTCAATATTGGTGGAGGATAAGAGCATTGGTGTTATATTCAGGCAGATTCAAATTTACAGGGAATATATACACACACACACACACACACACACTCACACACACACACACACATATATATATAATTTATATGGTTTATATCAATCCTGTAGGAACTCTATGGGGTACTTATTTGTATATTAGAGGCCTGGTGCACAACATTTGTGCATGGGTTGGGGGCCCTCAGCTCAGCCTGTCCGGAGGTCGCAGTCTGGGACCCCTCGGGGGATGTCCAACTGCCAGCTTAGCACTTCCTTGGTGCTGCCGAGGAGGCAGGAAAGGCTCCTGCCATTGCCACTGTGCATGCCAGTTGTGAGCCCTGCTCAGCCTGTGGGAGCGCACTGACCACCAGGGGGCAGCTCCTGCATTTTGGGGACACATCTGCCCCCTGGTGGTTAGTGCGTGTCAGAGCAACTGGTCCTTCTGCCCTTGGGTTGATTTGCATATTAGCCTTTTATTATATAGGATGGAAATGGAGACAGTCAGGTCTCTAATGATTTGGCTGTATCTGTACAATATTTTGGAAAATAAGTAACACTATTACCCATTAAAAACATATTTTAAATTTTAAATCAATGAGAAAAATATATGCTTACTTATTACAGTCAGGTCTTTTTCATGATTAGGAATCAGTAAATTGATATAAAATGAAGAATGCAGTGAGTGTAAATGCCACAGAAAATTTAAGAACAAGACAGCTTATTTCCTGTGAATTATATAACATATATCCATTGGCAAATAGCACTTTTACAATGGTGCATAACATTAGCCATTTAAATGCCTGTGCAATGTGTTAAAAACTGCTTGCTTGATTAAATTATGTAGAAGAGCATTTCTATAACGCTTAGTGTCTGATTCACTAACCATCACTGGGGAACTCAAAGTTTAAGAGGCATTATATACATTCATTGTTGGCAGGCAATTAAATGTCGCTGTCACTGGGTTGATTTACGGGAAGAAAGCAGTGGCTTTGCTATGTTGGTGCAGGTTTGTTTTTACAACTCTTAGCACAATGATGTATATTATAGCTCACTTTCTGTTTATCCTTTGAAATGTGTCGTTTATAGCCTTTTATCTCACTATTTTAAAATGGAAAAAAAAATGGAGAGGACCACCTGAGATTACATGTAATTTATGAAAATAGAACATATAACATCAGTTCTTTTGGGGGGTACTTTAGCACTTGTTTTTGATCTGCCCTGTTTATAGAGACTTTTTTTTAATACTTCATGCATTTGGTAAAGGCTGCCTTAAATGGGGTCATTCTGTATTTAGAACAAGTGAGAAAAATGTTCCAGAAATCTCCTCAAGGAGTATTACAGCCTTTTTATGAAATAGCTGCAAATGGACTGTAATTATCACAAGAACCATTGTTAGAGTATATAAATCCATTTAACCTGGTAAAGGCAGAACTCAAAATGTGTATGTATGTTATAAATAAGTTTATGAAATTAACATTTGTCCTCCACTGGCTTCTTAGAATCAGGAATTTATTTGCAATGCAATTCATGAAACAATCAGTATATAAATAGTACACATTGTTGTGTTGTTTATTTTATAAAGGTGGGTTAAGGGTGATAATGTGTAGCCTGGAAAGAGTATGAATTTTGGACTCAGGCCTCGGTTTAACTGTTGGCCCTACACCGAATTCTGTGTGACTCTGGGCAAGGTATTTGACCATTCCAAATAGCCATTTGTAAAAATAGGAATGCATCAATTAAAGTCCAGTCAGGAGACAGAAACCACACAGTGATTTGAACAGGGAATTTTTTTTTTTTTTTGGTAAAGAATAATTAACAGCGGATTAGAATACAAGAGACTGGCTAGTGTGAAGTGAATTGAGCTCTAAAGAATAAAGGAGTGGCAGATGTGAAGAACAGCCACTGGTCCAGGATGGAAATAGAGGTCTGGGGAGGAGACCCTCTAGAGCTGAGATCCAGGGCATGACTGTGGCTCAGTGGATGACATGGAAGTCATTGTGGGGACACATTGATACAATATAGAAAAGGTGTGTCCTCTAGAGTGGCTTGGGCAGCTGTTCATGGGCCCTGTCCTTTGGAGGTGCTACAGAACCACTGGGGGAGTGGTTTCTGGGGCAAGCTGCTCTCTGCCAGCCACCAAGCTGCTCTCTGCCAGCCACCATGCACCAGGGCAGCGGAGCACCGGGAAGGCCCCTGCACTGCAAGCCTTTTGCTGGAGGAGACTCAGTGCTGAGAGCCTTAAAGGGAGGCCCCAGAGCCCACTCCTTCCCCCTGCAGTGCCTCTCCAGACCCACCGCTGTCAGAGCTTGACATCTTCACAACTGGGACAGGAAACCTACTTAGTCGGCCCAGATACATTTTTGCAGAGCAAGCAATGAAATGTGAATTTAGAGCTGATTGTTGGTAACTGGCACAAATAATATTGACAGTTGCCTTTAGAGTTTTTAAGTTTAAATAATACATGTGGACATTTGCGTGGTTTTTGCTATGTAACACGTTCTTTGAATCAGACCTATTGAGACTGTAATGGTCTTATACAGGTGGTGAGGAGTAAATTGTTGGAAGCTGCCCATTGCCTTCACTAGCAGAGCGGGGTGGACAAGGAACCCGGAAGGCTGGTCAACCTTGAGGCTCTGGCAAGGGTCAGAGCCATACACCCACTGTCTGGTGGAGACAAAGGGAGCTGAAGCAACGTCTACCTTTTAGTCTTATGTAAATCCTTGCTGATGGGCTATCATTGAGCTGTTACTGGAAATTGCCTGTCTAAGGGCTATAGGTGTATCCCAGACCTGAATAAAAAGAATTGCAAGGCCAGAGCAAAGCGGAGTCCTCTCTTGGGCTTTCGCCTGGCCCCCAATTCCCAAATTAGTATTTTTCTTGTCTAGTCTCTTTCGTTTGTGTGCAGCCTCCTCCAGAACCTGAACCCTGAACCTGAACCCTGAACCACGCAGGACGTGGGGGGTGTACACTCGCAACTGGCAGCCCAATGGGGGGGTATTCGCAGTAAATGAAATAATTACTATATGTTGCCTTAAGCAGAATCTGGCTAGCACGTGACAGATGTTCACGGAATGGTAGCTGTTAATACCAGAGAACTTTGTAGAACACAGGTTGCACTCTGACTGCCATGGTAGGGCAATCACATAGTAGTTTTGATTGGTAACTTCAAGCTGAACAAATAGTCCCAGATAATGTTTCTATCCCCAAATCTTAAGTACCACAGACAACACTATTGGCAGAATTGTGAAGTCAGTTTAGTGGGTCTAGACTCCCCCTTTAAAAAATTGAACAGGACAGAAATGAAAAAAGATCAATGTATGCTATGCCAGTAGAGATAAATATGGTTTGTAAAATGTACATATACTAGTACATGTCCTGGGTCCAAGACAGTGGGTCACAATTTAAAAAATGTTTAGCACTGCCCTAAATGATGGGCTCTAATCCTTGTCTATTTTTCTTTGTCTTTTCTTCAGTAGGATATAGAATGGTCATGTGAAAGCTCTTACAAGGTTTCCTTTGGGGGAAAAGCGGACCATCCTCTCCTTTATAGCTTCTATGTTAATGATGTCATACTATTCTTGGATCTACTGAATAATTCCCTGCTACTCTAAAGCAAGAAGAAAGATAAATTCCCTCCAGTATGCAAATGACAATATTTTATTTTCATAAGTCAAGAATGACCTTTATAGACAACTAGCCTTGCTATCTAATTATTGCCAGAAAAAGAAGAGTTCAACTTTTCTAAAGTGAAAACTATAATTTGTGTAGACTTCATTAACATTTAACTGGATTATAGTTTTCAACCATAATAAAAAATGAACATGGTCAGTGATTTAGTCACATTTTTATCAGGGCTGGGTGTTTTGTGGGGTTATATTAAAATTGTTTTCATTGTGTAGGTGTTTGTTACATTAAACTTCTTTAAACAATTGGCGAAAATTATTGCTGAATTCTGCATAGAATTTTGGGGAATTTATTATCTAAAAAGCATTTATTGGTGTCTGTCATGTACCAATTCTAGGGAATGCCAAGATAACTTAGATACAATTATCATCAGAATTTCTTTTGAGCAGAAATAGGCTTTCAGACACCTATTCTTTTGAAGTTCTTCAGTTTTCATGAAATATTATCTGCCCTACGACGGTTTCATCTGCTTTCTAAAGCACATGGCTCTACCCTTCAGTAATAGCACAGACTAGTTGCAATTTTTAGTTGGGGAGTAAATACACAAAATTTAGCAGCCCAATAAGACTTTGTTGAGAGAACCAGTATGCATAAAGGCCATTTTCAGGGATATTACAGCTTTAAGCCTAGAATGCACTGAGCTCCCACAAAATCAAGTTTTATTGAATCAAAGTTTGGTGACATGCTATCATACTATGTTACTAAGTAGACCCTAAAACCTATAGCTCTGTTCTGGTGGATGCTGATGAGAGGTCTGTTCATCAATTTATGTTGATTGCTTCTTACTAGGGTCCTTCTTACTAGGGTCTCTCTAGATTAGGAGTAGTTCTGTTTCTTTTGGATTTTCAGCTTGGAAGATACTATCCCATAGTCTTAAGAATCTAGGCAGTCAACACAGGATGCCTGGGTTCAAATCTCTGCTTTACCTTCCAGCTTTGAGACCCTGTGTAAACTCTGTAACCACTGTGCCTCAGTTTATGTACCTATAAAGGGAAGACCATCGTATCTACCTTATCGGGTTGGCATCAGGATTAAACAAGTCCTCAGTAAAATATAGTCCCTATTAGTAGTTTTAGTATTAATATTATTATCTCATAGATACTGTGAGTTATGTAATCAATCGTATTTTTCCTTTTTGGGCCTGGTACCCCAAAATCAAAGTGAAATTTGTAGCTAACTTCCAGTAAATGAACCTGGTGACATTGTTTTATTACTTGGTGGTGAAGTGGAGTCCTCACTATTTCCTGGTATAATCTCATTTTTTTTGCCCATTTTCCTTGTTTTTTAATTTTAACTTTTCTTTAATTTTGTTAATTTAATTATGTCATGGAGTAGGCCATGCAATAGTCAGTTTTGCATAGGAATCAGAAATGATGATAACCTAAGTATTTGACATCCATAGACACTTCCTTTTGCATAAAAATCATTTATTATTGATTCAGCACATGGAGTATTTTAGTGTGTTGTCTTAACCTTTGCTAAGGAAAAACTGCTCTTTCTCAATAAGGTGTGATGCAGGCATGTGGGCATGTACATACGTGTGAGTATGTGTGTTGTGAGAGAGAATATGAATGATGCAGGCCACTGCCCCACCCGTCTTGTATCACCTTTCCTCCGTCTTATTTATGACGTGGCTCAGTCTCAATTCCCCTCCATAAAAGAGAAATAATTTACTTTGATTTGACAGAGGAATGCAGTCCAGTCATGAGCGATTGGGCATTAGTCCAAACAAGACAATTCTGGACAAACCTTGACAAAGTCTGCTGCTGACCACATTCCTGTACACAATGGCAAACTGTCTGATTTATTCTGAAAATCAAGGAGACTTATTTTTGGAAATGCTCATTCATTTCAGCAGGCTTTGCTTCCTTCTCATATTCTTCACTGGCCCCCAAAAATTTACAAATCCCACATACTCCATAGAGGAGCCCACAGGAGTGTGCTGGAGGATTGCTCACAACTCTTTACTTTCTTACTAAATTTCCAATGATACAGTCCAACTATTTGCAGTGAAATGAACTCATGAGAATAATTGTTGTATGAGGTATATATGGGAAGAAGGATTTAAGAATTAATAATAACTGATATGGTTGAATATGCCTGACACTGTTGCACTAACTTTACATTTTCCGTGTAATTGAATGATTAGAAATACCACATCAGGTACATGTTATCTCCATTCTACAGGTAGGGGAATCAGAGTGCGGAGTGCCAGGTGATTTGTCTTCAGTCACAAAGCTAGGGGTGGAAGAATGTGGATGTGCCAGGTGTTTGACCCTGGAACCTGTTCACTTCCACCACTACACGGAGCTGCCTTAAAAACCAAAAGTTTTACAAAAAAATAAAATAAAAAAACACCAAAAGTTTAATTTGCTCATTCTCAAAATGGTCATTTCAATTATGATGTTGTTTACCTTAATCTCATCTCATTGTAGTTCCATCCACCACCTTTGGTATTTTAGGGTCTCTCATCTGTTGGAAAATCGGTGTGCAGGGGGATATATCTTCCGGCAATAGGAAATTCCTAGTCTGTCCTATTTTCCAGTGGTTTGATAATCATGCATGGGTCCAGAAAGAACCATATCATCTTTTTATGTTTCCTTTCAAGTGATAAAAGTAGCTTTATGTAATAGGAAAATTATATCCTTGCACCAGCATTGCATTAGTCTTTGGGGTTGCTGTCAGCTGTGCATTCTCTTCCCTTTACGTTTGGTTATATCTTTAGTGCCAACAGTTGCGTCATAAAGCAGATCTTTAACCAGCCTTGAGTTGTTCTGTGGATGCCCATAGCTAGTTCTCACTGCTTAAGACCGCACTGCAGGACTTTCATCATCAGTGTGCTGTCTGTTTCCATGGTTATTTTTTTCTTTTTGAACATTATTAGTGCTACCCACTGTTTGGGCTTACGGCCTCAGTACAGAATCTATTTTCTACATCAGAATTGGGGTTTGCAGCCAAGGGAACATATTTATCCTACATGTTTGCATTGTCTTGTAACATTTCTCACTCGAAAGTCGAAAGTTGTTAGTATTATGTGCTTTAAACCAATCCATTTTGTTTCTTGGAACTTGTTAAAACTGAGTGAGAGGGCAGTATAAATTACCACTTGTCAAGCTGAAATATTAATTTGATGCTGTATTTTTGTAGTATATTTCTGTTCCCAGTGGATTGTTTAATTGCTCAGTTCTGTTAAATGTGTTACAAAACACAGCATCCGAAGCCACTAATTTCACCATCATGCCTGGAGAGCACAACTAAGACAAAGTTAGGAAGCTAGCACAGGCCTTTTAAAAGGGTCTGAGCTCCCTCATTCTGCCCTGTTTAACTTTTGTGTGTGTTTGTTTTTAATCAGTGATTTGGTGGCAGACATAGAAAGCATGCTTATCAAATTGGCTCATACCCAAGTCTAGGTAAGATGACTAATACCCAAATGTAAAATCAGGATTCCAAAAGCTCTCAATACACTGGAGTGATGCACTGAAAACAAAGAGATAGGGGTTAGTGAGGGTAAATGTATGTCCTATGTTTTCATTCAGAAAGTCACTTACCTTCTTAGTACAGGAGAGGAGAATCGGCTCAACAGCAGTGATTTGAATTTCACGCTCCTCTGGGAATTCAAGCCCCTAGCAGCTCAAAATGGACCAGCACCCTGTTCAGACTGCTGAAAGAGCACGAGGTCCGGGGAGGTAGACAGTTGAATTTAGAACTTGGAGTCCTTCTTTTGGAAAAGTGCTGATAAGCCTGTGAGTGTTCAGAGGTTTACCAGGATGGTGAAAGTCTTCCTAGCTTCTAGTAGGAAGAACTGGATTGAGCAAAGCATGTTTTTCCCAGAGAAAAGAAGACTTAGAACATGACAATTCTTTTCAAATGATCAACTTTCCTGGGTAAGAGCTGAGACTTTTTACTCTTTCTGCAGAGGGTAGAGCTAAGATAAGTGAGTAGACATTGCAGGAAGCAGAGTGTGGTCTTTATACAGAGGGAGTTATTTACATGGTAAGGATGCTTTTTAAAATTCTCAGTGCCTCACATGTTCATAAGCTGTCTGTCTAGAAGGTTGTTAAACATTTAGATGGAAGTTTGACCAGGTGACCTCTAACATCTGTTTTATCTCTGAGGTTGTACAATTGCTGTTTTACTTATTGCTGCCAGGGCATACAGTGCAGACATAGTGTAATAACATTCTTATTTTTATGTGTTATTGATCAGAATACTTAATTTTTATCATTGATAATAATTATAATTATTTTAAATTAATGTAATTAATGACATTATCTAATGGTTATTAGAATCCTCTATAATAAAAGCCTAATATGCTAAGTGTCCGGTTATCCAGTAGTTCATTCAACCAATCAAAGCATAATATGTTAATGATATGCTAAGGCCGTTCAACTGCTTGCTATAATGTGCACTGACCACCAGGGGGCAGACAGTTGACCCATTGAGTAGTCGTTATGATGTGCACTGACCACCAGGGGGCAGACAGTTGACTGGTAGATTAGCTTGCTGTTGGGGTCCTGCCAATCGGGACTGAGCGAGACAGGTCGGTCATGCCCTAGAGCCCGCCCATGGTCCCTCCTCAGCCCCGATTGTGCAATGGTGGGGTCCCTTGGCCTGGCCTGTGCCCTCTTGCAATCCAGGACCCCTTCGGGGATGTCGGAGAGCCAGTTTCAGCCCAATCCCGCTCAATAGGATTGCCCCTGATGGTCAGTGCGCTTCCACAGGGGGAGCGCCACTCAGCCAGAAGCCGGGCTCACGGCTGGTGAGCAAAGCGGTGGTGGCGGGAGCCTCTCCTGCCTCCGCAGCAGCGCTAAGCATGTCCACTTCCGGCAGTCAAACATCCCCCAAAGGCTCCTGGACTGTGAGAGGGCACAGGCTGGGCTGAGGCGACCCCCCCCGCTTTCCACCCTCCAAGTGCACAAATTTTGTGCACCGGGCCTCTAGTGTTCATAATAATTGATTTGGTCAATGTAATCAGTAACTTTTGAAATGTGAAACATTGGAGAAAAGACTTGATACTATAGTAATTCAAAGTAACAGGAGACATTTAAGGATGCTGGATGGGACTGAACATTGTCTCTGTGCCCCAGGATGCTAAAATAGCTAAATTGCCTTGCATATACTACATTTTGTTTTTTTAAGTAGTCTTATTTCTAGCACCAAAATTAAGCATATGTTTACCACATGTTTAGTTTTAATTTATTCTTATCTTTAAAAATTGTGAACTATAAGCAAATTTATAACCTTTTTTAATTTTGATACCTAATATATCCAAAGTATTACTAGTAAAATAAAACCAGTTTCTATGGTAAATTTAGAATAATCCTTAGAAAAATAATTTGCAAGCTATGTTCATGATCTATACTGCATTTTGTCTCCTGCCATCATGCCAGTGTTGTGGTGAAAGTTTTTTTTTCTTTTAATTTTTTTTTTGTACAAATTATAATGGTTTTTCTATAGAAAACACATTGAACACTTTGGGTGGTTCTATTAAAGTTTTGAACACGAGATCAGTTATTCCAAATTCCTGTGCATCTGCAAAATAGGAATTATAAATTTGTATAGGTCTTACTTTTAATTGAATTTTTAAAATATTGGTTCTTTTGGGGGAACAATATAATATAGCATTTTGGCAAGACATGGTTAATACTCAGCTAGCAAGGGTTCAATAGGATCAATATCCAGAGTTCCTCAGCACTAAGTTCAAATCTAATTTAAATAGCATCAAGAAGGTTTATGGTAACCTATAATCATCATAGCTTTTTCCTGAGGTCTAGTGTTATCTACATTACTTTCCATTCTGTTGTGTTTCAGGAGGTTGCCTCTTTGATGAGCCATATAGCATGTGTGGATATAATCAAGCTGAAGATGATGACTTCAATTGGGAGCAAGTGAACACCTTGACCAAACCAACTTCTGATCCATGGATGCCATCAGGTTTGCTTTTAGTTTTAAGTGTTTTTTTTTTTTAATCAAATTTTCACAAGAGTCTTAATCGCAGTAAATATTCACTGGGTATTGGTTGAATGAGTGAGGGTGTAGGTCTTTGAGTGTGGCAGTCAAGGACCGATTAACTAGTGAGAGTGCTACTACAATTAAGAAGACCAGTTACAAAGAGTTTATCTTTGTCTCTTTTTATTTAAAGTCTAATTAAAGTTTACTTCCTTTACCTTTGGATGCATCTGAGGTAGATTAATGGGCACTTCCCAATTAATCCTTCCCAAGCAGCAGATATAGGAAATAGATTGATGTCTCTTCTGGCAAATGTGTCTAGTGAATGGAACTGTAGCTGGGGAATCGAAATTACAGTCTTGGTCACAAATTGGAGAATTGGAGACCTTGGGAGGTAGCATAAACTTTGTCCTCAGGGGCTCACCTGGCACCTGGGTGATCTGTGAGGATGCCAGTGATCTTGAAAGCATTCTGCCGATGAAACAGTGATGCACACATGTGGATGCTTTTGTCTTCTGTAAAAGTGCTTACTATATTTTCTGATGAGTAAAGGACATTTGCTCCACTGAACACCAGCAAGAATTCTACCTTTATATTCAGAAGGAAGAGTGGGAAGATCATTATTAGTGAACTCTAATCACTTGGAGCTTGATCATTTTAATGGAAACTCTTTTCAGGCTGTGATGTTGGACATCTTTAAAATTTTAGATTTCAGATTCATATTATAAACTAGAGTCCCAGTGCACAAAATTCATGCACTTGGGGGAGAGGGAGTCCCCTCAGCCCGGCCTGCATCCTCTTGCAGTCCAGGAGCCCTCAGGGGATGTCTGACTGCCGTGAAGGCTGGAGAGGCTCCTGCCACCGCTGCTGCCTCACCAGCCATGAGCCCAGCTTCTGACTGAGTGGTGCTCCCCCTGTGGGAGCACACTGACCACCAGGCGGTAGCTCCTGTGTTGAGTGTCTGCCCGCTGGTGTTTAGTGTGTGTCATAGTGATCAGTCGTTCCGCTGTTTGCTCTATTAGCATATTAGCCTTTTATTATATAGGTTGGGGTAAAGAGTGTGCCCCATTCAGGATTCAAACTGTAAAACATGTTATTTTGATTTGGATTTCAGGTAAACACATTTTTTTTTGGTAATTTTTAATGACTGCAAAGTTCTTCATTAATGCACCTAAATGTAGCAATAATTACATTTAGTAATCTTGTGAAGGTAGCTTCAAACATGAAGTAGAATCTAATGTTCTTAAGTAAGCTTTAATCGTTTTGGTGCCCATCATGTTCTTGATGTCTCCTTCCCACATTTAAATCCTGTAACTTCCAAGAAAGGAGCTTTGAGCTCCTTAGCACTATGACTTTATTGGACTTCAAAATGTTTCTAGCTCTTGTTTATTTACCCATAACTGACAATCTCCCTTTTTCCCTCTTGTTTTTTATTTGTTTGTTTGTTTGTTCATATATGTGCTTTTGGATATGTCTTGTATTTGAATTAGTGGTACTTTTGTTGCTTCCCCTCCCATTCCAGTTACTGTTTTCATTCTTGTCAGCGATGGGGAAAGGGGAGAGGAGAGCAGAACTGTGCTCCCACGTGGAGCTGTCCTTTTCCAAACAGGCTTCTCACCCTGAAAGTCTTTTGGTCATTGTCACCTGCTCTCTCTTGAGGATCCAGTCTATGTCTAGAGAGGCTGGAGAGGGATGAGGCTATGGTACTGAGGAGGATACTCAGACAGAGTCCTGGTAGATTTATCCACAAGAGCTCACTCGTGCTTTCTTCATTATCTTTGAATTTGGTGAGCAGTTTGGTAGTTGACTTTATTATTGTGGTCCTTTAGATTACAGTCTGACTTGGAAAAATTGACTTTTTACAAAGAACCCCAATATTGCAAGATCTTCTTCAGTTTCCACTGCTTCTATTTTTATCACATGATTACAAATTCCCTTTATAAAGAAAGGGAGGAATTATTTCTTGTCACTATCTTGTTCTTTTCTTCTTTATGTTGTTCCATAATACTGTCTCAGGCCAAATTGACCAAGTTTTAAATACAGAAAGGATGGGATCCTAGCAGAGGCCATTACACAAATGGCATTAAAGATCAAAGACCACTTGTATCCTGGAACAATCAGTTGCGTAATTGAGGGAATGAAGGGCAAGCAACTGTTTAAATATCTGGCCTTTGAAGTCTCTTCTGCCTTTGGAAGAATATACTAGTAGGGCTATTTACTAGTAGATGTTCTGTTTGAATTTTCTCTCATTATGTTGACTAATAGAATACTTGGTGATGAATATTAGGCTTTTGTAGCTTAATATCTCTGAATGTTACATATTCTAAAACTTTTTTCATTTCCATATGATTTCTGATAATTACAGTGTGCCCCAACCACTCCCATACAGGTTGGAAGTCATTGTTGGGACATGTGGGTCGTTTAGATGTCAGCAAGAGGATGGGGGAAAGACTAGCAGACCAATTCCTCTACCTCTCTATGCCTCTGGGAATGGTCCAGATTTTTGTTATCATATAAAATTATAGGCAATCCAAATTCAAAACCTAACGTATTAAAATCAGTAGGTTGATAATTATTCCATCGGATTACATTTTTTTGCCTTAATATTAAATTTCAAATACTGGAATTTTTTCCTACTATGTATTAAACAAAGTTGAGTCATTAAAAATGTTTCTTTGAGCCATAATATGTGCTAATCATGATACCAATTACTGTGGAAGATGAAGGATTATAATAAATGATTTTTTTCTCTCTCAGAATTCATCTACTTGTTAAAGAAAGTTACAAAAATACAATTAGTGAACAATCTAAAATGATATATAATTATATAATGATATGGTATAGGCTGAAAGTGTTTCAAGAGCAGTTTTCTTACCTTAAAACCAATATGTATAAATAATATGGACTTGTGCCCAGCTGACCGTCCACCTAAAGTGAGAAGGTAAATTCTCAGTGAAATATCATTGTTAGAAGTAAGGAAATACCATCTTATAAATTTGCATATGGTATCATAAGGTGTGAATTTTAAACTGAGCTGTCAAAATGTACATAAAGCCTTGGGGTTTAATTACTATTTAGTTTCAAGGGTTTTCTCCTCCCTTTTCTACTCTCCTCTTTCTCCTCCTCTCTTTCTGTTAGTATTTTAAACCTTTATGTAAAATATAAAGGGATCAGGCCTAAACTGATTTGTTCTTGCACATGCACTTGTATTTGGTCTCACATGTGTAGGCTGGTCTGTGATGCCTTAGACCAGTGGTCGGCAAACTGCGGCTCGTGAGCCACATGCGGCTCGCGAGCCGCGGTTTGCAGCTCTGTTGACTAATGAGTTTGCTGACCACTGGACTAGACTAAATGTTACCGTGTAGTTGGAAGCTGTGAGGATTAGGCAATTGTGGCATGTTGTGTGCAAAGAGGTAAAGGGTAATATATGACAGTGGTCGGCAAACTCATTAGTCAACAGAGTGGCAAACCGCGGCTCGCAAGCTGCATGTGGCTGGCGAGCCACGGTTTGCCGACCGCTGCCTTAGACCAAGGCTTGGCAAGTTGTGTCCTGCAGGCAAATTACAGCCTGCTGCCAGTTTTTGTATGACTTATAAACTAAAAATGGTATTTACGTTTTTGAGTGGTTGAAAAATCAAAATAATGATACTATTTTGTGACACATGAAATTCAGATTTCAGTGTCCATAAACAAATTTTTATTGGCACACAGCCATGGCCAGCCTATATAATAGAGGTAATATGCAAATTAACCTTCACACCCTCACAAGATGGCTGCCTATGATCAGGCTGGCAGGGGGACGACCAAAGGACTGAACAAGCAGGCTGCATGGAGCGACCAGGCTGGCAGGGGGTTTAGTGAGGGACAACCAAATGATTGAACAAGCAGGCTGTGTGGGGCAACCAGGATGGCGGGGGGTCCATGAGGCATGAGCAGGCTGGCGGGGGGTGGGGGGGTGGGAGTTGGGGGCAACAAGGCCTGCAGGGGGGCAGTAAGGGGTGACCAGGCTGGTGGAGGGGGGCAGTTGGGGGCAACAAGGCCTGCAGGGGGGCAGTAAGGGGTGACCAGGCTGGTGGGGGCGGCAATTAGGAGCGACCATGGAGGGGGCAGTTGGGGGTGACCAGGCAGGCAGGCAGGTGAGCGATTAGGAGCCAGCGAGCCAGCGATCCCCCAGGATCAGGCCTAAACTGGCAGTTGGACATCCCCTGAGGGGTCCTGGATTGGAGAGAGTGCAGGCTGAGCTGAGGGGACCCTCCTCCCTCCCCCCCTTGTGCATGGATTTTGTGCACCGGGCCTCTAGTTTGTTAAATATTGTCTGTGGCTGGTTTTAAGCTACCACGGTAGGGTGCGTAGTTGTAGCAGACACAGTAGTCTCCACAAAGCCTGGATATTTCCTGTTTTGTTCTTTTCAGAAAAAAAAAAATGTGTGCACCCCTGTCTTAAACCGTTTGGGTACCAGCATATAATTGTGGCTTTGGACTCTTAATTTATATTGTTATTGTTTTCTATACTCATATCTATTAACATACAAACATTATTTCACATTTTTTTTTTTATTGATTTTATTACAGAGAGGAAGAGAGAGGGATAGAGAGTTAGAAACATCGATGATAGAGAAACATCGATCAGCTGCCTCCTGCGCACCCCCTACTGGGGATGTGCCCGCAACCAAGGTACATGCCCTTGACCGGAATCGAACCCGCGACCCCTCAGTCCGAAGGCCGACGCTCTATCCACTGAGCCAAACCGGTCTTGGCCATTATTTCACATTTTGTTTCACTTTCAGATTGTATGTTGTCCAATCATTGGGCTATTAAAAGAGAGAAAAAACCTGATGAGTGGGATTTTTCTATCTTTCCCATAAATTTGCTGTCTATTAAAAGCATTGTGATTTTCTTTATTGTTTAGTAACATAATTCTCGTGGGACTATTGTGAGTCTAAGAAGCAAATAATCGATCAAGATGAATTTAAAAATTATGACAGTGAGAGACTAAAATTTTTATTCTAATTTTAAAATTTACTCTAATTAAAATATTACTTTGTCTTCTTTGAAATAGATGCTCCAGTGTGTAGGGTTTGCTTTTCTTTCTCTTCATGTGTGAGGTTATTTTTAGCCACATTAAAAAATTTTAAATACAGTCTGGAGCTTTATACATGCTGACATAATAACTACTCTGAGGCTCTGACATTGACTCTGAAAATACATATTTAGGGCAAATAAATACCAAATCATTTATATGTTTTTATTTAAAGTCGACAGTTACGTTATAATGGATTATAGTCTTTGAATCAGACAGTTTTTCTGATGGTTGGGAACTTCCTTAAACTTTGTCATAAGGATTGCCACTTTGAGCACAAGAAACTTTGATTAAATAACCAGGTAATAACCTGGCATCTTGTTACACTGGTTCATGCTATCACTTTATATACTGTAGTACATGTGTAATTATCAGCATAGAGTAAGAATTATTGATTAAGCATTTTATGATATAAAAACACCTACATAGTTCACAGTGGTTGATGGTTTCTTTAATGTTCTCAAGTTCTTTATTTATATTAGTTAAAGAGATTTTTTTATCTTACAAAATTATAGACACTTCAAAATTCAAAACCTAATGTATTAAACTCAGTACTGTTTTCCTCCAATAAAAAGGCCTGTCATCTTACTTTGCATGATCTATAAAAAGAAAGCAGAATTTACAATTACATTACTCTGAACCTTACTGTTGTATTGACATTCCTGAACCTTTGACATAACTTAATCCAATTCACATTTATTGAGAGGTTCTGATAGATCTGATTTTGTACCAGACCATATGTTTCCTGGGGCTGTCTTTGTATCCTCAATGCATAACACAATTTTTAGAACTTAGTAGGTTTGCAAAAGATGTTTCCAGGGTGAGTAAAGAAAATGTATAGGTCCTTATTTCAGAGACCTTACAGTCTAGTGAAAAAGATGGGTTTTAGCCCAGTGAGAGACCCTTTTCAGACTTCTAACCTACAGACTGAAAGATAATACATTTTTGTTGTTTCAAGCCACCAAGTTTATGCTCATTTGCTATGATATGGTTGATGTTTTTATATTTTATTAGAATATAATGTGTAACTTAGTGTTCCAGTTCTATAAAATAGTTTACAAGTTCCATAGTTTATGAATAAGAATATGTGACCCTGTTTTATATTTTAAAAGATAAACACTAAATCCATTTATAATATAAGAAATATAAAGGTAGCTTATAGCCATAGGCATTTGATACTCATAAAGCTGGTTTTTATTTCTACACAACATTGTCTCCTTAAGATACCATGCCTCTAAAAAGCCTATAATTAAGTGAATTTGGGTCCTAGTGCTGGGAAAACAAAACATTATGCTTAGTGCTTTTCTAAGTAGCAGATCATGCATCTAGCGGGAAGCTCATTTAGCTTCCCACATTCAAGCTTTACATATTGCAAATTGAGAACTGTGTTGTTTCTGATCTTTATGGAGATGCAATGACTGAGGATTGAATCATTTCTCTGGGTGTTCACATGAAAGAAAGAGAGAGGGAAGTGCCAGGCTGGAGGAGCAATATGCACTCTTAGTGTGATGACCCAGAAAATAGAAAAAAATGACTCTGTATTTGTGTAGAGTCAGTTTCACATTTGGGAACATGATGGATGGAGAGACAAAGGAATTGAAGTTTTCTTTTTAGGCGCATTCATCAGGTGTGTTTTGCTCCTGCTAGGGAAGGTGTCTCTGCTTATCTATCTACACTTCAGGACTTATACAGGGCTTAATGAGTGAAGAGAAGACTAAAAAGGGCTTGAAATGATATTTTTTTCCTTACTAAATTTCAGTGTGTATGTAGTGAGTAATATTTTTGGCACAGAATAGTCAGACAGTTGTCTAATTATCTCATTCATTCTTTGAATCTTGTCAGCATTCAACAAATATTTATTGAACACCTGCTATGTGCCAGGCACTGCTGGAGATGCTGGGGAGTCATCACCGAGTGCACCCCACACTCCCAGTCTGGTGAGATTGTTCTCGGATTGCCAGAGAAGACCTTTTATAAGACCATGTTTTCCAGCACTTATTATTGACTTTCTGGAAATTAGTACTCAAAAAACAATACAAAATTTAGTGCATCAGACTCAGCACATTATATCATCAAAGTCAGCTTCCTTGTATGCTTTGTTCTTTAAAAAAGAGCAAAAACATCTAAACCACAGGCACGGGGCAGTATAGTACATTCTGATAATTCTCTTTTATAAAGCAAACTGAGCTTGTATATGTAAATGACACTTAGCAGTTGACAAAGTTTGCTTTTTTGCTGTATATCACTTAATCCTCATGAAGACCCTGGGAGATTGGGTGGCATTATCTCTATTTTATACCCTAGGAGACTGAAGTTCAGAGAAATTGAACTTGCCCCAGGCATCACGTGAGAGAAGCAGTCCCATATTTGCTTCTTGAATGCCATAGAATGATCTTCCCACGGGAGCACATCATCTGGTGAAGCGGGTAGGCGTCATCCAAGGTGGCAACTATTCAGACCTTGAAATGCACATGAAGGCTGCCAGGTCAGATGCTGGCTCTCTCGCTTCGTAGCTATTGAACTTGGGCAAGTGCGGAAGCTCCCGGGTTCTCAGGCTCCTCATCCGTGAGCTATTAGTTAGTGATACATGTCTGTGGAGTGATGGAGCTGCGGTAGCAGAGTCTCTGTCCACCTACCAGTTCTGTCCCACGGAGGAGGCAGGCAGTCAGGTAATAAGCAGAGGCATGTGATGCCATGGGGGGACATGCTAAGGTCTGTGAAGAAAACCTCCATCAGGATAAGGGCTTAGTGAGTGATGGGAGCCGTAGACAGGAACAGCCTCTCTGAGCAGAGCCTGGAATCCAGTCAGGGACACGTTGGCCATGGAGGTGAGTTACCGGGGTGGAGGAGAGCAGGAGCAAAGACTGAGGCAGGGGTGAGCTCTGCGGGCGGGTGGTCCGTGAAAAGTTGTGGAAGGGCATTTAGAACTGACCTCACAGGTTGCTGACCAAGTGAGACAAAAGAATCCACTTCAGGAACTTAGTTTTGAACCGGGCCCAGCACAGTGTTCGGGAAATGTCCTCCTTTAATTGTTATAAAAGTAATCTTCAGAGTAATTTGGAGTTGCCTCATTTGTACTCTCTGTGAGGTGGGCAGTTCATACAAAGGTCATACTTTCTCTTATAAATGATACCAAATAAGAAACAGAAGATATAGATCTTCATATAATGTTTGAAAGATTAAAACAAGCTGAAAGAAGTCCATTTAAATACAATGTTTTTGTCATCATGGTAGGATTTGGGGTAATTGCACTATCATTTCTATTTTAAATATTTCCTTTATGATCAGGTATAACTTTATAATAAAAACTAACACTTAAAAATTTGGAGGGGGTTATCATTGATTTGGCATTATTTTAGTTGATTCTGAATATTTCCAGGAACTGAAGTCAAGAATTGAAAACAGTTTAATTGTGCTTGAGTATCTCATTCAAGTGTCCCGCAGTGAGGTGCAGCCTGGCATGTACTTGTAAGACAGTCATTGACAAATGTACTCCCTCCCTGCATCTTACGTGAATCACCTGGGTGAGGCTTACACTGGGTTTCCAGTTAGCTTTTAAACAGTGAGCGTGAACACAGTGAAATAAATGGAACTGACATTATATTCTGACAGCAGTTTCTAAGTTACAAATTTAGAAAAGTAAATGTAGATGATAATGAAAAAGGAAATTAAGATCAGGGTAGTTCTTAATTAAACAGCATAATGCTCCAGGTAGCCTCATTTTAATATGAGTGTAAAGAATTTGCTCCACTCAAAGGTTAAAAAAATATGCCCATCTTAACCATTTTAAAATGTGCAGTTCATTGGCATTTAGTACATTCACATTGTTGTGCAACCATTTCTACCATCCAGCTCAGAACTCTTTCATCTTCCCAAGCTGTAACTCTGCACCCATTACATACTAACTACCCATTCCCCACACTTCCCTACCCTTAACTACCACAATTCTACTTTCTGTCTCTATGAATTTGACCGCGCTAGGTATCCCATATAAGTGGACTCATACTATTTGTCCATCCGTACCTGGCTTATTTCACTGGGCATAATTTTTTCAATAATTCAGTTTTTGCATGCAAAACTTCCACAATCAGTGTAGTCATTTTTTTTTAAAGCATCTTGATTTTGAATAGCTAAGTGTTTCAAGGGTCGCAGTGTTTTATGTATGACCCTTATTTCAATAGTTTATATTCAGTGTCCAACAAATGTTCTCCTTTAAATATGTTCTAAATTCTTGTCTTGGCTGATTGGAAAACTTACAAGAAGTAAGAACAGTGGCTAGCTATTTTTAAATATTTGCTAAAAAGTATACAATTTATCCTGTATATACAAATATGTTTTTAAGATAGGTTTATTTCTTGCTTAATTTCCCGTAAAATCACACATAAGAGTTATGTGAAGGCCAGTAATGGAATAAACAGGCGGGCCATTCACAACAGAGTTGTAAATCTCTCAGGATCTTAGTTGAGGAGGGGGTGAGATGTGCAAGAGGGAGGTCCAGGGCAATGGGCCAATGAGGTGGTTATGATGGCCAGCTGGAGAAGATCGCACTGAGGAGTTGGTCAGCACTCACATACTGTGTGTTCTGTGTATTGCTCCCCCAGGGCAAGGCACCTCCAGCTGAACCTAGTCAGGTTGTTGGAATGGAGAAACCCCCTTCGGCAATAAAAGTCAAGAGAGGAGACACTGGGTTTTAATGTGAAACTCAGGGACAGTGTTTTAGTCTTCTGGGCACAGATTCCTCATTGGACTTCAGAGGGGCATTGAGGTGGGTCGGGATAATTTGAAGATAATGTCTTTAAAGACCAGAGAGTCTAAGGCTGAGGAAGACTTACCACTTGGGTCTGGGGCTGCCCAGCAGTAGCCTCTCCTTATGGAGGGCAGGTTTTTGGGGGTCAGAATGAGTTTTTGGTGACGACTGATATACCAGCTTGCATGGCCACTGGCAGGTTAATGGTGGCATCACAGTAGCACAGACCCCCACATGGGGAAGGCCTTGGGAATTCTGGGCGGCCCCAGGGCTCCAGTTCCCCAATCCTCCTGTGTGAGTCAGGCCTAGTCATCACCGGCCCAGGCTCCCCTTTAAGCACCTTCTGGACTTTCCATGGCCCAAGAAATGGGAGAGCTGAATAAATTTAAATAAGAAAGAGTGAAGTCTGGGTTATTCTTTGCCCCTTTGACCAGAAAGAAATGGAAGTCCTCTTTTGGAGCACCAGCTGTGTGTGAGGTGCTGGTGATGTGTGTTCCAGGCACTGGTGATGTGGTGGTGGACTGCGTTCAGTCTTAAAGGAGACATACGAGTGGCGTGGCCCGTGCTTCAGTGGGGCCAGGCTGCTGCCCAGACAGAGACTGGGGCCAAGTGGAAAGTCTCTTGGAGGAGGCGGCTCCCGAGAGGGGCCCTGAGATCGTGAGTGAGGATGAGGCCAGAGCAGAGGGGCATGCCAGGAAGAGGGAAGGAACATTTTATCCTGAGGCAGTGAGTGGAGTGTGGCAGAGCAGAGGCACTGGAAAGGCTGCACAGGAAGCTACTGAGAATCAGTGAACTACAAACATCCCGGCCTGGGGAAGGGAGAGGTGGGAGGCAAGCTGAAGGACTCGCCCAGGCCTTGTGGAGCTGATGTAGGATGTGAAGCTGGGAGGTAATTTGACTGTTGATTTCTGGCAAAGAGAGGAAAAAAGAAATTATTTGACTGTGTATGCATAGAGGAAAAATCAGTTTCTTATAAAAGGATATAGGGAAAAGTGATTAAAAGGAGAGTTGGTTAGTAAATAAGTACCGCAAAGCATATGAATATGTAGGGGAATGCCCATGCTCTTAGGAGATTCATGTTAAATTATTTAGGGGTAGGTGCCTGGATGTTTGTACAGGAAAAAGTGTGTATGTGTGTTGAGAGAATATGATGTTAATAATTAAGTCTAGGTGAAGTATATATATGCATTTATTATACTACTCTTTCAACTTTTCCATAGTTTTGAAACTAAGCAAAATCAGCTATATATGTAGGAAAACAAGACACATGACTGACTTGCACTGACTTAGTGCCAGGCCAGTGCAATTCTTATCTACGGATGCATTTTAGGCAAAATGCCATCCTGTCAAATCACATTGAAAATATTTGTATTTAAAAACCCGGGTTGACCCATGTTTTCCTTTTCTGAGCATATCGGGATGATTCCTTGGTCTTTACTGAGAGGTTTAGAGGAGCTGATGGACTGATTTACAATGACTAACTTCAGGGATATAATTTTAGGACTTTCTAAAATAGGACAAGTGCTTCATGCTGTGGTCTTATGCCTCAGTGGGTGTATCGGATATAAAAAACCTTTGTCCCATTGGGAGATATTTTGGTGACTAACTGAAACTTTATAAGAAGATGCATAAGGAATCATTAAATTTTATTTTTGGATTCATGCTTGCATTCATTTGTATCCAGTCCATAGCATGGGACTGAATATAGAAAAAAAATCATACAGAATTTCTTGGCAAACTCCATGAAATGATTGTGCAGATCATTATTTTAAATAATTGGCCTTTAATGCGTAGACTGATATTTTATTCTAGGAGATTGTGATAAATCACATCTCAAAGTGATATTTAAAAGCTAAAGTGGTTGAAAGAGAAATAAATATGGCTATTAAATTAATTGTCGGCTGGACAATCACAACGCCTCTCTCTGGCTGGCAGGCAGATTGAGACAACTGATTAGGTGGCAGTCAGTGTCTGAATCAGATATGCGAGCTAGCATATGAATATAGTGCTACTCTTAAGGAGGACATCACGAAAAAAATTTTTGAATGACCTGTCTTTATTTGTATGCTTTAGGTTATCTAATACTGGGTTGTTTCTTAATTTTATTTTTCCTGGTTCCTTCTGGGGAACTTGAGACATCTTTTGTATTTATTCTGTTAACCATAGAAAATGTGCAAAATATTGAAATCCTCAGCATAAGACTTAGAGACAGGGTTTGATCCATTACTATTTAAAGCAAATATAAATCAATGAGGTTTCTGGTAGTCATCCTGGGGCATTATGAAATATCTCTTTAGTCATTTCTTTTCATGCTGCTTCCTCTTTTCATCTCTGTGGCATATGACACTTGTCCGGTTAAGCACATGTCTTGTGAAAATGGTAGTCACCTCCCCAATTGTACTTTATAGACACAGGGTGCCTTAGTTCCTCCTGATGGTCCAGGCTCTCTGTGGAGTGACAGGTAGCAATTTGTAAGCAGGTCAACTACTGAACTGATGACAAGTGACCTTTCTAACACTGCAATCAATGCTCATTATTTGGAAAACAACAAGACACAATTTGTATTTTTTAGCAGATGGGTCATTGGGTCAACCCATCATTGACATGTGAATTTGTTACTTGGGCTGGATGAATCATTTCGGACAGGAATGTTAATTATTTGAATTGATCTGGATCTTGCTCTTATAAAATGGTGTTGGACACTTATTAATTTGTAAATTATTAGAAATAATTGGTTTTACACGTCAGTCAAACAAAGGCTTTTAGAAAGCATATTTTACTCAATAGTGCTACACACTATCCTTGGCAAGATTTTACCATAATATATTTTGTTCAGATTTGATGAGTCTGTTGTTTTGAAAAAAATTAAAAATGTGAATTTGTACATGTCACATTTAAATACTATCCTTCCACATGTTTCAAAAATGTGTTTTGTGAGGCCCCAGGAATACATGGTCATGAGGGGGGAATAACTTTGGGAACAGATGCTGGGAAGAGACTAGCTGCCCAGGGAGACAGCCCTGGTGGTAATTGGCAGTGCTGGTGAAGAACTGCTTTTAGCTGTCACCTTCTAGAAACATGGGAGAGTTGTGTGTCTCTGTCCCCTTGATTTGGATGTGGCCAAACCGGATTTGGCTGGTGAAATGTGAGTGGAAGTGACTTGTGTCACTGCCAGGCAGCGGCTTCCATAGCCAGCATGAGATTCCTCACATTCTCTTCCCTTTTTCCTGCCTTGATAATTATGGAAGCATGGGGATGCTGTTACTTAGCCTGGTTTCCTGAGTGAGGAAATGTTGAACTGACTTCTCTAGACCCCACTCCCCACTTGTATGCACACTCAGCTGACTGCAGGGGCATATGCCTGAGGGAGAAACTTCCTTGTGTTATGCCAGATTTGGGGGGTGAGGTTATTTGGTGAATGGCTCTCAGTCTTCAGTTTTTGGACCCATTTACACTCTTGAAAAAATATTTTTGAAACATCCTAAGAGTTTTTGTTGATGTGTGTAATACCTGTATATTCTGGGTTAGAAATTAAAACTGAGAAATTTTGAGAACAGTATACATAGCATACATTCCTTTAGCCGTCAGAGCAATGTTGTACATCTGTTAGTAATTGAGAGTGAAATGGGAATAATAAAGTCAAATCATGTCAAGTCATTGTCATGAAAATGGTTTTGACCTTATAGACTTCCTGAAAGGGTCTTGGGGATTTCAGGCATTCCTAGAAGACACTTTAAGAACCACTGATCCAGGCCCTCTTAAATGATATGCCTGTCTTGATGATATATAGTTAAATAAAGGCTTGGAGGAATCTAGAACACAAATAAAGAAGGGAAAAAGATTTTAGAAATATTGCCAACAGGATGTATCTGAGTGTCATAATGCACTTTCTATTTTCGCACAAAGACAATTGTAAATAGTTCATTCCTATTTGGAAAGTCATTCCTTCTTTATAATAATAAATACCCATTTTAAATTAAATAATACACATAAAATTGCATTGTATGAAGCCACGTAACTGTGAATATTACTAACTCTGTGAAAGTTGGGTTTATGAACTTTCATGTTCCAGAAAAATTTGAAAGTAGGATTAATATGTGAAATTGTTTGGGTACAGGCTTTTTGGACAGCAGAGGTTTGGACAAATTGAATTATTTAAACTTATTCGTAAATGGCTGAGCCTGTATAAATTCATTCATTAGTGCTACTTCAGAGATTTTTAACTGTGGAATTGTCATACATATTGTCATGATAAAATAATTTAAACTTTTATTATGAAGCATAGTGACAAAATGATATAAAAATGACTGAACCTTGTTCAGGGAGACTTGGAAATTGTGCTTGATAGAAATTGCCTGTGATTCGATAACAAATCCTGTAGGTGAACTTACCATCACACATCTTCCTTCAGTAACCCCATTATATAAGATCACACATTTATTTCCAAAGATATGAGTTCTAACAGAATTTGCTAGTATTTGAAAGGCATGTTAGATAAACATTTTCTGAATTTAATGTTATATAGCCATGGAAAGAGTTATCAAGGAGATCTGGTGATCTTTATAGATTTGTCCAGCTATTGTAGTTAATACTTAAGCTTAAGGAAGAAGAAAGAAGTGGATGACTATTCTAGCTCTTTCTAGTGCTAGTACCTTCTCTCCTTTTCAATAAATATTTATGAAGCACCTGCTATGGGCGCACACAGTTTTTTATCCTAAGAGATAAAGAACATCACAGTTGATCTAAGTATGAGGAGGTGATGCTTTACTTGATAGAACAATTATTAAAGTAGAATAACGCACTGAAAGGAAGAAAATTAAATCTGTGAGTGACAAAGATTTAGCAAGGATTAATTTCATCTACTAATTTCCTACCAATTATGGTGGCTTTTAAGGCCTGGAGATCACTTTAGAAAGTCTTTGTTATTAGGAGACCCCCACAGGCTGAGAACACTTTAGTCTCCTAAGGATATTTGATAGATGCAATCAAGAGTTGGAAGTGGCCATCTGCCCAGCTGTCGCTGGCATCCACAGCTCTGCCCAGGAGGCTGAAGATACATCCTTCTCCTTTATCAAGTAGAATTGAATGGAGGGAGAGGCTCCCTTCACTGAAAGAGAATATCTTTCTAAAATGCCTATATTTGGTTCATACATTTTTACCCTGACACTGAAAAGAGAAATGCCATGTAATTTGCTTCATTTCAACTTTTCAGTAACAAAACCATATAGTGTGACTGGGATGGCCAGCCACATTTTCTTTAAATGAGGTAGACTTATTTAATTTATCTGTAATAATATTTTTAACAAGCAATAAGCCAAGTCACACTTTCTAATTTGAGTAATTCCTTCAGTCCCCCAGCAGATGGAGACCTGTAATTCTATGCTTATTTATTGGATGGTCATCTTCTTGCCCCAGGTGACATTGCTGTACTTTCTCTCTCTAAAAATATAATCATCATAATAATCCTTTGAAAACATAAAAAAGATGTAGTGTCAAGTTTTGCAGATGAATATGCCCTCTGCACTTCTCTCCCTCCTCTCCTTTGGCCTGATTAAAGGTTCTTATATATTCTTGCGTTTCATGAAGTCTTTTTTAAAATTAAATTAAACTTTTCCTGTCAACATTTATCCCCTCTGTACCCTCTTCCACCTCCACCCACTCCCTCTCCACCCCACAATCACCACACTGTTGTCCATGTCCATGAGTTCTCTCTTTTTTCTTTTTTGCTCAACCTCTCCTCCTTCAGTCTCTCCTCCCCCCCCTCACACACACCAGAGTTGTCTGCCTGCTCTCTATCTGTGAGTCTGTCTCTATTTTGCTTGATAGTTCAATTTGTCCATTCAGTTCCACATATGAGTGAAATCATATGGTACTTGTCTTTCTCTAACTGGCTTATTGCACTTAGCATAATGTTCTCCAGGTCCATTCATGCTGTCGCAAAGGGTAATCATTAATGACCTTCCCTAGTAGATAAGAATAATATTTTCTTTAATGACATAACCACCCCAAAGCAAAGAGCAGAGAACCTCCCGCACTCCAGGGAAGCAGATTTCAATCCAATGTGATCATTTCACAGGCCACAACCTGCCCATGTTTTGATTCTGAGTAAATCCCAGAAGTCAGATTTTTTTCAACCACAGATTTTCTGAGGTTAGCAGAAGAAGTAGAAAGAGGCTATCTCTCCTCATTTGCCTCTTTACGTGCCCACCCCCACAAAGATGGGAATTTTAATTTATTTTCCTAATCTTAATTTATTGGGGTGGCATTGGTTAATAAAATTATATAGGATTCAGGTGTACAATTCTATAATACAGCATCTGTATATTGTAGTGTGTATTTATCATCCCAAGTCTAGTTTCCTTGCATCACCATTTATCCCCCTTTACCTTTTTCTACCTCCCTCTACCTCCTTTCTCTCTGGCAGTCACCATGCTGCTGTTTGTGTCTATGAAGATTTCTTTTTTTTTTTTTTTTTTGCTTAATCCCTTCACCTTTTTCACCTAGTCCCCTACATCCCTCCTCTCTGGCTGCTGTCAGTCTGTTTCCTGTATCTATGAGTTAGTTTATATTTTGTTTGTTAGTGTATTTCATTCATTAGGTTCCACATATAAGTGAAATCATATGGTACTGTCTTTCTCTGACTGGCTTATTTCTCTTAGCATAATACCCTCCAGGTCCATCCATGCTGTTGCAAAGTGTAAGATTTCCTTCTTTTGTATGGCCAAGTACTATTCCATTGTGTACATGTATCACTGGGTTTTTTTTTTTATCCACTCATCTACTGATGGACACATGGGTTGCTTCTATACTTTGGCTATTGTAAATAATGCTGCAATAACATAGGGGTGCGTATATTTTTTAAAAAATTAGTGTTTCAGGTTTTTCGGATATATACCCAGAAGTGGGGTTGCTGGGTCATAAGGCAGTTTCATTTTAAAATTTTTGAGGAAACTCCAAACTGCTTTCCACAGTGGCTACACTAATCTGCATTCCCACCAACAGTGAACGCAGGTTCCCTTTCCTCTACATCATCTGTAGCACTTTTTATTAATGATTTATTAATTGATTTATTAATGATAGCCATGCTGACAGGTATGAGGTGATATCTCAGTGTGGTTTTAATTTGCATCTCTCTGATGATTAGTGATGTTGAACATCTTTTTATGACTATTGATCATCTGTATGTCTTCTTTGGAGAAGTGTCTATTTAGCTCTGTTGCCCATTTTTTTAAATTGGAATGTTTGATTTTGGTGTTGAGTTGCATTATTTCTTTATAGATTTTGGATATTAACCCTTATCAGATATATTTTTGGCAAATATGTTCTCCCATTTAGTGGGATGCTTTTTCATTTTGTTGGTAGTTTCCTATGCTGTGCAAAAATGTTTGTTTGATGTAGTCCCATTTGTTTATTTTACTTTTGTTTTCCTTGCTCAAGGAGCTATATCAGAAAAAATGCTATGAGAAATGTCTGAGATTTTACTGCCTATGTTTTTCTACTAGGATTTTGTGGTTTCAAATATAACATTTAAGTCTAATTAATTTTGAGTTTATTCTTTTGTATGGTGTAAGAAAGGGTCTAGTTTTATTTTTTGCATGTGTCTGTCTAATTTTTCAACATCATTTATTGAATAGATTATATTTACCCCATTACATATTCTTTTCTTCTTTGTCAAATACTAATTAACTATAAAGGTGTGGGTTTATTTCTGGGCTCTCTATTCTGTTCCATTGATCTATATGTCTGTTTTTATGCCAGTACCATGCTGATTACTATGGCCTTGTAGTATAATTTGATATTCTATATTGTGATTCCTCCAACTTTGTTCTTTCTCCAGATTGCTGCGGCTATTCGGGGTCTTTTTATTGCATATAAATTTTTGGAATATTGTTCTATTTCTATGAAATATGCCATTGGTATCTTGATAGGAATTGAGTTGAATCTATAGATTGCTTTGAGTAGTATGGCCATTTTAATGATGTTAATTCTTCATATCTATGAACCAAAGAGGTGAATTTTAAAATAGTCTTAGTTTCAAGGGGTCTTCTGGTGCAAGTGATTTTTGTTAACTTATACCATTCAGTTCAAGAGAGTTAAAGAAGAGATCTCTAAGATTTCATCCTTGACACATTCATCAAAACCTTTCGAAATATTAATTGTTGTGAAGCCCTTTAGGGACATGCTACTAGTACTTCTTGCCTTTCTTGCTATTTCTACTAATCAATGTTGAAAAATGACTGGTTTTCAAATTCTTAAGTCCAGTGTTTTCTAAGCTGATGAATTTTCCTCTAATACATTAAAAAGAAAAGAAAGATAAATTCCCTTAGGTCAGTGGTCAGCAAACTGCGGCTTGCGAGCCACATGCGGCTCTTTGGCCCCTTGAGTGTGGCTCTTCCACAAAATATCTGTGCGATTGAAACATACAGTGCGATTGAAACTTCGTGGCCCATGTGCAGAAGTCGGTTTTCGGCTCTCAAAAGAAATTTCAGTCGTTGTACTGTTGATATTTGGCTCTGTTGACTAATGAGTTTGCCAACCATTGCCTTAGGTAATTCATGGGAGTAGCTACTAACACTTAAGAATTGGAACTGAAAATTCGACAACAAAAATAAACACAGAATGCAACTAACCAATCAAATGAATAAAAGGAAATCCCACATACAGTTGTGACCAAAGGCATTTGTCCTTAAGGAGCTAGTTTATCGTATTTTTGTATTATCAGGCTTTCCCTGTAATTTGAAGGTGCAATTTACATAGGAGACATTTTCATTTACTTTGTAAGTTTTTGTAAGAGCAAATGAAATGATTATTCAACAAATGTCTATTGACTTGTTGAATGAGTTTTGAGAATAGGATACATCCAAATTGAATTGATCCTGCAATCTAGAACTTTATTTTATGATTAGAGTGCTTTTTAAAGAAAAAGGAAGATCTCTTCATTTTGTGCTAAGAATTTATAAAATACAGAAATGTATTAATATTGTGACAAATCATAACTGGGTTGTGGGCTCAATCTCCAGTGTGGGTGTGCAGAAAGCAGCTGATTAATGATTCTCTCATTGATGTTTCTATCTCTCCCTCTCCCTCTTCCTTCCTCTCTGAAATCAATAAAAAATATATTAAAAAATAGGGTGACAAATCCCAAAATTTCAGTGCTTTAGCACTGGATACATTTATTTCCCATTCATATCCAGCAGTCACCAACCTGTGGTCCCAGACTACTAACTGGTGGTCCGTGAGGTCTGAAAAGTTGGTGGTCATTGGTTTAAGGAAACCTTTGGAGCAGCGGTCATCATCCTCTTGCCAAGATTTGAGGTTTGGGGGTTGGGAACCCTATTCCACACAGACACCAGGATGAAAAGAAATCTTCCATCTTTAGCATGCATTCTCCAAGATTGTCCTCGTGGACATCTACATGGCAAAGGAGAAAATCTGTGGAAGATCGGTGGGAGGTTTCTGCCAGATTTGGAAGTAGAGAGAACAAAGTCCTATGGTACCTGCAGCCTGCAAGGGCAGCTGGGTAGTTTCCTTGGATGCCCAGGAGGAAGAAGAAAAGAACATTTAATGACTAGCTTGCAGCCTCTGCCACACTTGACTCTAGAGAAGTTTAAGGAAAGGTCAAGTCCTGGTAAATTATTGTAAAAGAAAAATATTTGAAATTGAATATAATGATGGCTTTTTGTTAATTTAAAGGAGTGCCATCTTTAAAAAGTCCAGTCAGTTGACTAAAATAAGTTTTGAGAGTTAACTTTAACTTTATGGTATTTTGATATAAAAGTCAGTGAAGAATTAATCCATAGCTGGTAGATCTTACAGATCCAGAGCCTTTGCTGAGCTTCATGTTATTAAACTATGCCCTAATATTTCTATAAAACAGATAGTCTCCTACCTTAACTCTAAGAAGATAATTTCCCAAATATAGCAAAGATATATGAGTATATATTTCTATTTAATTCAGTAAAGTAAATATCATTGAATAAATGTCAGCTTTTCCAGGGAAATCACTGCATATAACCTCTCTCGATAATATATTTATCAAAAAATCAATACTAAGAGTAAACAGATTTTTAATGCATTTGAAGAAGCTTCCTAATAAACCAAAATGCCACCACATAATTTAAAGCTATTGATACCAATAGGTATTTACAGATGACATCATAATAATTTTTGCAGATAATTCTTCATAGTGGTTTGATAAGATATATCAACTTCAATTTCAACCTTGGGCCAGGCAGAAGTACTTTATTGTAGAGGTGTGAGAGATCACGATGGCTTCTCTTTCTCTCCAGGGAAACTCCAGAGGGGGCAGAGCCCATGGCACTTCTGCTTTCGTCCTGTCTTTTTTCTGTTCAGTGCTTTTTAGTTTGCTTCTCTCCTATCTTACATCCCTCTGACAACATCTGTGCTTAACTTCCGGGGCCATACCTTTCATTATATGGGCCTGTATTTCTCAAACTTTTGGTGCCCACTGATTATATAACTGACACATGATACATTTAAAAATATTTCTTTTTTTTTATTTTAGAGAGAGAGGAAGAGGGAGGGAGAGATAGAAATATCAATGAAGAGAGAGAATCATTGATCCGCTGCCTCCTATACACCCCACACTGAGGATCAAGCCTGCAAGTGTGGCATGTTCCCGGACCAGGAATCAAACTGGCCGTCTCTTGGTTCATAGGTTGAAGCTCAACCACTAAGCCACACCAGCCAGACCATGATACATTTTTTTAAAAGGTCAATCACAAATTTTAAAGTAAAATTTGAAAGGTTGTTTTAGAAAGTGGTAAAAAATAAAAATGGTTTATTTAAGATGAAATGATTTTGTAAATTTTATTTTCAAGTTATCTACATAGCTGACCCTTGAGATTTCTCCCTGCAGATTGTGCAAGGACCATGTCAAGGAACATGTCACAACTTAATGTTGAACTTTTGGTTATTTCAACTTGGAGATAATAATAAATAGATTCCTAAATCAAAATTTGGTTGCATTGTTTAGCTTTAGAAAATACTTTTTGATTCCATTGAAGTGTTAGGATCCTTTTCCTTCTGAATTATCATGGCACATATGTGGGTTTATTTTTATCTCCCAGTTATAGAGTGACAAGTGGTTCAGCATACTGAGTATGTTGCTGAAATACATGAATTGAGTTGGTCACATGAAATCATAGACTCTCTTTACTAGCATGGTCTGTGCCAACCAGGCCATGTCATTGTAGCAAGCAGCTCTCTTTCTCCCTGTACAGTGTGCTGGAAATTTGGCTGGAATTTGGTAATTTCCCCATTCTCACTGTTTTATTTAATGGTGGATCAAGATCAGGAGGTTTATGATATTAAGTCTGTCTGGTGTGTCATGGGCTGAGGGTGAAAGCACTAGAGGGCCCTGAGCTCAAGCCTCATACTTGGACTTTCAACATTATCTTCACGAAAAGATCAACTTTAGGGCATAGAGACACATGGACAATATTGAAAGTAGAAAGTGTTCATCATATGGCCAAAATATGTCTCACTGCTAGATCACATTGCTTATAGTGTACCAGAAATTAGTATATTTAATCTATTTTATTATCTTATGGATGACATAACTAACATGCATTGTAATATTTTATGTTTAAAGCATTCATATGTTACACATGTGAAATAATACAATTTAAAATTATATCTTGGCATCTCTGCATTTTTATGTGCCAGAGATCTCAAAAATAGCATTGACATGGAACCCTTTTACCCTGAGTTGCTCTGTGCCAGCTGTTGCCCATGACCAAATCAGAGTGTGGGGTGGTTCCAGGTGCAGCTCTGAACGCCTTAGATGGAAGCCTGGCCAAGGCTCCAGGAAGATGACCTCAGAGCACTCTTCCAAGTCTGCATCATGACTTAACTAAACAAGCTTCAAATTCTCTATTCCTGTCAAAGCACCAAAAGCTGTAGAGTTATTCTCCCTTCTTACCCCACCTGTTCTAAGACCTGATTCATAGATTACATTCAGTGGTCATCTGGCAGGTCTGGTGGAGAGCAATTGATATTCCCCATCATATGACTGATTTTGTTTTTTCTTTTTATTTACTTTTAATTTTTATTGAACTTACCAGGATGACATTGGTTACTAAAGTCATATAGGTTTCAATTTTCTTTTGACATTGTGTTTTGGTATTAGATTGATGGCCAGAGTGTTGCTGATATAGGAATTCTGCTAGGAGAGTCTTCTGCTTTCTCCCTATGCATAATAACATTCATCAACCTTGCAGCCAGCTTCAGGAGGGTCTCAAAGTGTGATTTGTACATTCTTTTTTCCTTTGAGAACAATTTCGAATGGTGCTGCTGTGATTGAGGGCCCTCTCTTTATTTCATGACAACATTCTTTAGGTTTATAGGAGACATTAATGCACTTTTTTTTCTGGAAAATCCCTCCTGGATTACTCAGAGATGCCACTTGGATATTTTTTCAAACTTCTTGTTGTGCTACTGTTTGTACAAGTTTTATGATGTTCACTTACTGAGAATTAGAGGCAAGTGCATCACACACAGGATAAGTCAAACCTGACTTTCAGATACTAATCATCGTTCTTGCTATTTTCACTTAATCTATTTTGGCAAATTGTCTGAAACCATCACTCTTTCAGATGCTATTGTACCAGCACATACTAACTTACATTGCATATTTGCATTATGGGTTTTGTTTATCAAGATATTACCATTTTGAATGATAAATTTTGTTACTATTTTTGTCACTACTTTCTGTTTTAATAAATACTTTTGAAACCTGGACCCATTATTACATAATAGTAACAAAGATGATAGATTTAACAGATGTGATTAGTAGCATGATGATGACACAAATGCACATTCACCACTCTGAATTGCAGACTTCACTAAACTTGGCAGAATGAGCTGGCTTAGTGCTTGTGGGTGGCAGGTGCATGCAGTGGTCATTCGAGTCCCAGACAGGACTGCAGATCTGATGATAGGTCCCTTTGAGTTTTGAGGGAGGAGAAACATGTGCATTACCTTTCAGATGAAGCACAGGCTTCCATGCCCGTGTGTACTTGCAGCACATTGCTCAGAAAGGACGAGTGGGAGCTGACTAAGTCCGGAGAGGGGAAGTCAGAGCTCACGTCACTTTCTATCAGGGACAGTGGTGTTAACCACCAAATGGAGTGTCTCTGATGCACTGGGCCATTTGCAGGAGAGGGGAGCAGACCAGAGGCACTGCCTTCCATGGAGCTAATAGGTGTAGCTGCTCTTATTACAGTAGAGTCCAGGCATCCCTGGATGCTACTGTCAACCTCCAGTCAAATTAGGGTATCCAAATCCAGACCCACACCAGTATTATCGTAACACGGCCGTCATGGTTTCCCATTTGGTGACCATCTCGAGGGCAATGTTCCTGTCATTCCCCTCTGGATGCACTTACATAGCACATGTATTATTCTCAGGAACCAGAGAGTTTTTAGTATCCTAACAGGATAACTGTAAACAACATCATTATTCTTCTATTTCAAATCTGTGAAATGTAAATGAAATGGCTTCAGGCCCCTCTACTCTGCTATTGACACATCACCATGGATCACGTTGGAAGACCACTCACTGGCGGATCTCCAGAAAAGAGGTAAATGCTTCCTGAGGCCAACTGTCACGGACAGAAGGGCTGCCATTCATCTGTCTCTGACCTTTTGCTGACCTGAGTCACTTGGTATTTAGGTTCTCTAAAAAGAAGATGAAATGCCTCAAACTCCAGTCAAGTGTTCAGGGCTGGGCTTTAATCAGCCTCCTCCCCCATCATCCTTTTGGCTGGCCCGAACTCCTTGCACGTACCTGGTCTGGCCTGTCTCCAACACCTTTGCTACCTCCCCTGTGAAGACCCCTCTCCTCTCCTAATGTCCCTACATGTGTGTTCTGTGCTCCTGCTACTTCCTGTGGAGATTCCTATGGTGCTGTCCTTCCTTCTTTGCTGTCTGTAATGTTCTCACATCTTACGTGGTGTTTCCCTAAGACCCAGGGTGTTCTTCCACTCAGAGAAGCCGCATCTTTGGCCTGTAGGTTTGGTAGTTTAACACGCAGTGGTCCTCTGTAATTGAAGATGACAGCTTTGAGAAGAGTTAATTATGCAGATCATCCTCTGTGGCTTACCAGCTACTTAACAGTATGTGAACTATGGTAGGTTTTTAGGCTATTGTCTGGTGCCTAGGAAAGTAAGTACTTAATTGAGCATAGCCCTTACTTCCTTTGTCCTTCAGATATAAGGAAGCAACACCAGGGAGATTGAATACATCTCAGGAGCAGCAGAATTCCTGGGACTTAGCCCCCTTAGAAGCCTTTTGCCTGACGAGAGCTGAGTGGCTCCTGCAATATTACGCGCAGCCCAGTGGGTTTGTTAACTATAGTCTTGGAAGTGGCTAATCCCAAGTGCAGGGTCAACAGCGGCTATTGCCACAACTATCAACCCTGCCACTAACAAGGACACTCTCCAACTGCGTATTCTTAACTTTGCCACCAGAACTTGATTTTGACATTGCTGTCTGCCTGCCTGCAGATGTCTGGTCCTACTTTCACTAAAGCAGGTGTGGACTCTACTATTCAATTTAGGACTCCAGTTAGATTCATAAAAAGGCCATCCTGTTGTCTGCCAGTTGTATTTACCCCAGGGTTAGAGAACTTCCTTTCTTGAGTGATAGAAATGCAGGAGTTGTGATGTGCTATCTTAGCAAACAAGGGGGTAATAAAATACCAATGAAGGTTTATAGTTTAAAAAAATTACTGAGGTTGGTTGCACAACAATGTAGACATATTTAACACCACTGAACTGTGATGTCTAATCTTAGGCCTCACATTTTATGTATTCCACCATTAAGAGTTTCTGGATGTCTGAGTCAAATTATTATTTATGTACTAGAGACCCAATGCACAAAATTCGTGCAAGTGTAGGCCTTCCTTCCCCCAGCTGCCAGCACCGGCTTCCCTCTGGCACCCGGGACCCAGGCTTCCCTTCAGCACCCAGGACCCAGCCTTCCCTCTGGCCACTGGCAGGCACCTGGGACCCAGCCTTCCCTTTGGCTGCTGGCAGGGACCTGGGCTTCCCTCGCACCCCTGGCCTCGTCCGGAAGGATGTCCAGAAAGACATCAGGTCTAATTAGCATATTACGCTTTTATTATTATAGATTGTAAAGGAATCTGGGGGAAAAGGCATCTGTACCTGCAAAGTAGTTGTGTGCATTTGTTCTTTTTCATAGTAAACCTAGGTATTTTTGTGATTTTAACAGACAAGAACTGCCCTTCCCCCAAAGGAACAAAAAAGTGCATCACTACATTGAGAAATGAAAAACAGACAGCATAATCTGCTGAGACTCTGGTTATTAATTTTTGGTAGTTTTATGTGTTTAAGGAAATAGGTATAAATATTTGAATATATGTAATGTTTTACTTAATTTTTACATTTGACTCATATGGGTGGTGTCTATGCAATTTTACTGTTTGTTACATGGGTACTATAGGTTTTGCCTCCAATAATTACTCTTGAGGTACAGGTATGGCCTTTTATTTTTCAACTCAGATTCTTAACATTCTTTTGTAAGTTTAAAGATAAAGTAGTAAATCTTTCCAGCTATCCCAGGAAAAGACGTGTTTTCCTGTTCTCTGGCATCTTATGCATATTCATAACATACTGAAGTCTGTCTGCCAAGAGGGTTGGGAGGAGCTTGAGTAAAGGCATTTCCCAAACCTAATATTTGCTAGTATTTCTTCCTTCATTTCTATTTCATTAAATTTGTGAAATAGAAACAAAATTGACAGAGTGGAATTTAATTTTCCATTTTTATGTCTTTTCACACTCCCTTGAAGAATTAGAGATGTGTGATGAGGTGGTTCAAAAGCAGACAACAAAAGGCAGAGCGGAGAAGCAGAGAGTGGGCGCGCTGGCTTAGGAGGCCCCCATCTTTGAAACCAGAGAGGGATCTGGCACCAGAGGTGAAATAGATTCATTGGGGATTCTGAACAGTGAATCCTGGACAAAATCTAACCACCTGGAGAAAGCATAACCTGCATCTCCCAAGGAAACTAGTAGAAAATGAGCCTGAATTTGGTGACTTTAGATTTCTTTCCTGCCATGTTCAATCTTACTGCATGACAAAGAACTGAGATTGAATTGTTGAAATTATATGTGTAGTAGCAAAAGATTTCAGCTAATCTTAAAAAATGTTTTTGATCAATTGGATGTACAGTTAAATTCTAAATATGAGAAAGGAGGAATTTCTTGGAATACAGAATATTTTATTTTTTTTGTTAGTATTATGTCATAACTGTCAACTAAGTTTTCTTCAAAATGTAAGTCTCTAATATTCTATAATATTAAAAGTGAATATAAACTGAGTATAAAGATATTGACTTCTGACTTGTAGTATTTTCCTGATTGGAAATTGAAAGATTACTGTAAATCACAGATTTAAATATTAGTAATAATAATAACAGCTGCCAGTGATGGCTATCTGCTCCAAGTCTGACTGCTGTTATGTTTTCCCATGCATTTAGTTCATAGTGATCATTACCCAGTTCATGAACTGCTAATGGACAGTTAAGGACCCTGGGACTTAGGAGGCCAAGGAAACGTATGGCAAGGCTTCTAGCTTTACCTGAGTTCAGCTTCCCACAATCACCTGTATTCCCTGGGGCACTGTGAGGAGGGGGTGGGTGAGAGAGCAAACTCCCTCTCAAGTAGGCCTGGATTCAAGTTTCTCCTCTGGGGCTTGGGCTGTTACTCAAGCTTCTCTGTGTCCATCACCCATCTGTAAATAATAATAGTACTGTCTCTAAATTTGGGTGCAGTGAGTCAATGCAAGCTGGAAATGCAACCTAGGAAGCACTCTCTTCTATGGACAGCTGCTGGCACCCCTTTGCTCCCACTGGCTCTTGACCCCACTGACACCACTCCTGGGTCAGGCAGGTTGCAGGATGCATTGAAGGGGGGGTGACTATCTGCAGCCCCTCCATCCTAGATGCAGCCAATTTATTTCCGTCTGTACCACACCCATGTCCTTGTGGCCACAGCACATTGGCTCAGGCCCCAAATCCTTCCCTTCTCCATCATCCCTGTCATACTTCCCACCCCAGACAATCCCTGTTTTGACTAAATACTAGAAAATCTGAGTGCTTGTTATTTTTGCAATGAGGATAAATTTTACTAGAGCCCTATGTAGGAATTTTGTATTTCCCTTAGAGTTTAGGATGGGAGAGAGAGGGAAGATGAGGGTTAGAACAGAAGAGGGAAGCACCTAAGCACTAGCCATGCATTTCCTAGGAAATCCTGGAGGCTGGTTTCAGGGGCAGACCTATGATAGTATATTCTTGGCAATGAGTTGTCCAGAGAAATTCAGTGCTTCTGAGCTTAGGACATGGTGACTTTGGAATAATAGGAGGCAGGTGGAGTCTGAGGCAACTGGAGAACCCACTGGAATCAGTACTATCTATTCTTCAGCATCTATAGGAACAAAAGACCCCACCATGTACCTACCCCCTTTCTTACCCCTTCCTGCCTTTCCTTGCCTCCAGTCCCTGTTCCTCTTAACCTCAAAAACTGCCCTCTGGCAAGTTGGGATAGAGGTATAAATAGGTCCCCAAAATGTAACAAAACTGCATTTCCCCTGCTGGAATCATAATCTAGTAGTTAGGTTCAGGAGCACGCTTATTACAGCGCTAACCGTGGGACACAGTGCACTATGTGGACTCATTATGAATAGCCTGGGGATGCGAATTACATGAAGTGCATAGTTTCCATAAGAACATTCATTATGATTTCTAGGTAGCCTGCTTACAAATTAATTCTTGAGCAAAGCCTGTTTGTTGCACTTGACTCACAAAGCATTAGAGGTGCAGTGGAAATAGTGTGAACTACGTGCCTTATTAGCCTGAAAGACACCTATTTAATAGAGAGTGTGTGTGTGTGTGTGTGTGTGTGTGTGTGTGTGTGTGTGTGTGTGTAAGAGAAAGACGGAGGGAGGGAGGAAGGGAGAGGTTGTGATTTGAATAGACATTTGGAAGGTACTGTCTCTGAAGTTTGGTGGAGGGCATCTTTTACTTTCATTGAGGATTGCTTTTTTTATTATTTCAACTATTCTAGTGACTTTTAACCTTTTTAAAAATTATTCAATGAGGTTGTAGGTTCTTTCTGGTCCACTGTGTGCTCTTATTGCTCTCTTCTACCTCTCCTTTCCATAAGCAGGAGCATGTCTTATCAGCTGCTTTTCTCTTTCCAGTTGAGGTACCTAGTGGCCCATTAATATTTGTGTGACCAAAGGTGAAGAATGATCTTTCACAGTGGGAATTCAGCCTCTTAGATCTTCAGCTCCAGGGGGTTAGTGCAGGAGAGGCCTGATCTGCCTAGGAACCTCCTGCAGCTGTATATGAAATGGTGGGCTCTTTCCCTTCCCTTAGGGGACAGAATATGATGAATTGTCATGGAAATAAATCTCTACAAAGCAGTATGGGAGAGCTGTGTAATCTGCCTGGAATTTAAAATTTCCAGTTGCCAACTTACTACTGAGTGTTAAAAACTGAGACTTGAAAAGGTTTTTTTTCTGTTACAGTAATACTTGTTCAAAGTGAACCTGCTTATGAAGGAGAAATTGAGTCTAGATGGTCTAGCTCTTTGAAGAGGGAGCTTTAAGTACCACTCCACAGAGTGTGAATGGGAGGTGAGCTGATAATGAGCAGCAGGAGTGCAGAGGTCCATGGGAAAACTTGTCAGCCTGAAGCTGGACTAGAGCAGAGAGCAGGGTGTTTCTAAAGCTTGACGGAGCTTATTTGTAGAATGCAGCTAACAGTGTTTTAGCCCCCTCTTTCTGAGACATTATGCTGATGAATTAACCCCTGTGACTTACATGTGGTTGCAGATTATGCCCATTTCGGTTAGGTTTCTCTATAAGAGGGTTTCTTATTCAATTTCCCCATAAAATAATCATATGCTAAGATCAGGTTGCCATGGTTTTGCATGGGCATGAAAGTAGAAGGAAGTAAGGAGTTGGAGGAGGGGATAGAGAAAAAGAGAACGAGAATGAAAGTGAATGTAAAGACATGTAGGGATACACTAGGTACGCATTGGTGGGTTATGATCTCGAAGAGGAATTTTGCATAAAAACTTTGCTCAGGCCCCAGCCAGTGTTTCTCAGTGGTTGGATTGATGGCCCACACACTAAGGGGTTACAGATTTGATTCCCAATCAAGGGCACTCACCTCAGTTGCAGGTTGGTTCCTTGGCTCAATAGGGGCATGTGCTAGAGGCATCTCTCTCTCTCTCTCTCTCTCTCTCTCTCTCTCTCTCTCTCCTCTCCCTCCCTCCCTTCCACTCGCTCTAAAAATCATTGGAAAAAATATCCTCTGGTGAGGATTAACAGTAAAACAACAACAACAACAACAAAACACTTTGCTGAGATTTACAAAGATCAAAAGCTTGGTTTCAGTAGCCAGAATCAGTCATTCATTTATGGGCTCTCCTTCCATTCCATATTTTAAGTAGTGAGAGTCCTTTAAATGCAACATTTCTAGAGCCACAAAAGAAATAGTCGACAGTTTAAGAAAGAGGACTGGGCTCCAAGGAGCTTTTTATCCACCTATGGGCTATTGTTCCCTCCATTCTGCTTGGAACTTCATGAGCCCTCTTGACTGAGGACATGTGCCTTCAACTCTGCACATTTTAAAAATAAGTTTTTTATTGATGAGAGAGGGAGAGAGAGAGAGAGAGAGACATTGATCAGCTGCCTCTAGCATGTCCCTTACTGGGGATCCAACAGGCAACCCCAGCATATGCCCTGGCCAGGAATTGAACCTGAGATCTTTTGGTGCATGGGACAACGCTCAACCAACAGCCACTGGCCAGGGCTGCACACTTTTTTCTATTGTTTATTTGGTCCTTTCTGTTACTTTCTTTGTTTTCTTCTTTCACAATTCAAATAGGCTTATTTTTAAACTTCTTGCTTATCTTAACTTTTCTCTCTCTCTCACTGTCTCCCTCCCTCCTTCTCTCTCTGGTGAGAGGGAGTTGCCATGTAGGATAATTCTTTGGCTCTGTCTTCTAAATTACTAATGTATTTTTCAGCTGTATCTTTTTTCCGTTTAGACCAAATATTGTGTTTTTCATTTAAAGAATATTTTTTAATATTTTCTAAATCACCATTTTAGTGCTACTTCCACTATTTGTTGTGTTACTGCTTCTCTTTTTTGGTGTTTGTTTTCTTCACATGTTTAATAACTTGTGGTTTTCTCTGCATATCTCTACTTGAAGTTTGATATTTCCCAATTCATAAGGCAATATTTCTCCAGAGATTGTGGGGATGGGTACTAGGAGGGGTATTTGGTAGCGGCTGTGCAGATCCCTGTTCCTCCAGGATATCAGCAGCCTCCTCTGGCAAACTTGCTAAGACCTGCCATGGGCATGCACTGTGCCAAATGGGTTCTCTTTGTGGGATTCAGAGACAGACCTAGAAGAATGGATGTGAGGGAATGCAATTGAAGTGCAGGCAACTGAATGGACAGAAGGGAAACCTGCATTATTTAGTTCAATAGAGAGGGATAATAATGATAATAAAATAATAGTGATAGGGAATGAAATCAGTTGAGACTTACATGTATCAAGTATAGATAAGCTTTTTCACTCCATACACTGTACCACCATTTATCTAGTTGTTCAAACGAGGAATTGAAGAGAGGTCTCAGCTTCTTCCTTCCCCTCATCCAGGCCATTAGTAGTTCCAAACTTCCTTCTTTCTAAATATCCTCCAAATCCATCTACTTCTATCTCCTCTTCTACCATTTCTTGTCTCAGTTATTGATGAAATAGCTACTAAATTATACTTTTGTTCTGTGAAGACAGAAAAATAGATTGTGGGGTAAAGTAATACATTTGGTTGGGGGCATGTTTCTGTCTTACTGATAGTAAATTTTTTTCCTAGTGATGTCCAGTGTATGGTTTAAATAGAGGACTAGTATTTGAGAAACAGTTCATAGTGAAGGCAGCAGAATTGGAAGAGATTATAGTTTAAAGTATGGGAATAGACTTAATGCTTGGAGGGAAATCAATACAGAGAAGTAAAATGAAGTTTTAGTATGAAACCATTGAAAACACTTAAATGTATGGGAGCATCTGCTACATTGTTTAAAAGATGTCAGTGTATGTTATGTTTTCTCCCTTTGAAGGAATTCTAATTGAACAGATATAAGACATGGTGATATAGATATAAGACTAGGTGATATAAGACATATCTGAATGAAAAATTCAGTAACACTGACTAGTGCAAAATGAGTGATAGGTGCTTTTGGGTCCCAAGTTATGTTCTGCAAGATTTAATAGCTTCATCAAAATCAGAGAATTCTGTGACAAAATAGTTTGACCATTTGCTTATTCTAGAATTTCCCAAATTTATTTCATCTGAATATATACAATGCCCCCCTTCCCCCACCAATTTAGTGGTATCCTGCAAATTTTGATAAGTGTATTTTGGTATTTTCTCAGTTAAAAACACTTTATAATTTACTTTTGATGTTTCTTTGACACTGTTATTTTGTAGTGTTTTAGTGTATTAGAAACACACAAATATTTAAGTATTTTCCAGATATTTTATATCATTGAATACAAATTGAACTCCATTGTGGTCAGAAAACATTTTGATATTTTTTGAGTCCTCTTTAAATTTATTTAGGTTTATTCATAAACCTGAATATGAGCTATTTTGGCAAATGTTCTGTGTATACTTGGAAAGAAGGTGTATTTTGATGTTATTGGGAGTAGTGTCCTATTAATGTCAATTAGTTTAAGCTGATTAATAGTGTTTTAAAATCTTATTTATTAGTACTGATTTTCTGTGTACTTGCTCTGTTAATTATTGAGCAAGGGGTATTGAAATACTGATTGTAATTGTGGATTTGTTTATTTCTCTTTGTAGGACTACCATTTTTTTTCTTTATATATTTGGACGCTCTAATTTGGGGTGTAAAAATGTTTAAAGTTGTTATATGCTCTTGGTGAATTGGCCATTTTATAATTATGAAATGGCTTGCTTTATCCCTGATAGTATTTTTCATACTGTGAAATTTATTTTATAGATACTGTAGTTTTCTGTTAGTTAGTAGTAGTTACATATTTTTTCATCCTTTTACTTTTAACCTACTTACATCTTTGTATTTTAAGTACATTTATTATAGGTGGCATGTAGTTGAAACTTGCTTTTTAAAAAAATCTAATTTGCCACTCTGCTTTTTAATGGACATTATATAGACCATTTACATTTAATGTAAATATTGATATGGTTAGATTTAAATTTATCATCTTGTTGTTTGTTTTCTGTTTGTTCCATTTATTTTTTGTTGACTTTCCTCTCTGTTTTCGTTTAAATTGAGTATTTTTTATTCTTCTTCTTTGATGGCTTTATTAGCTATAAATAAGTCTAATAATATTGATACACATAATTAACATATTACAGGCTACCTTCAAGTGATAGTATACCAATTTAAGTACAGAATAAGAATCTTCCATAGTGAACTTCCATTTCTCTAACCTCAGCCTTTTAAAAAAATTTTTATTGATTTTAGAGAGAGAAGAAGGGTGAGGGAGAGAGAAAGAAACATTGATGTTGAGAGAGAAACATTGATCAGTTACCTCCTGTATACACCCTGACCTAGAGACTGAACCAGCAACCTGGGCATGTGCCCTGACCGGGAATTGAACTGGCAAACTTTCAGTGTCTAGAAGACACTCAGCCCACCTAACCACACTGACCAGGGCTCTACCCTCAGCTTTTACTGTTATCATCATACATTTTACTTTTACATCTTTTGTAAACTCCAGGTACATTGTTATTACTTGTATTATACAATTTTCTTTTAAAGAAATTTAAATAATAGGACAAAATCTTAAATATTTACTCATACAGTTTCCTTTTCTGGTGCTGTTCATTGCTATATGTAGGTTCATAGTTCCATCTGGTATTTTTTCTGACTAAAGTACTTTATTTATAGGTTATAGTTTGTATTTGTGATGAGTACTTCCAGCTTTTGTATGTCTGAAAATATCTTTATTTTCCCTTCATTATTTTTGAAAAATATTTTTGCTGGGTGTGGAATTCTAGTTTGACAGTTTTTTTCTTTCAGTATTTTAAATATGTTGCTCTACTTTCTTCTCTCTTGTACTGTATTTGATGGGAAGTCAGCTTTCATATTTATCTTTAGTCCTCTATAAGAATTGCCTCTTTTTTTTTTGCCTATGGCTGCTTTTGAGATTTTCCTGCCCATCACCAGCTTGATGCAGTTTGATTATGATGTACCTTGACATGGGTTTTCTTTATTTATTTCCAGATTTCTTATGCTTGAGGTTCATGAGCTTCTTGGATCTGTCAGTTTATAGTTTTCATCAATGTTGAAAACTTTTGCTTTTATTTCTTGAAATAATTTTTCTGTCTGCCCTCTTTCTCTTCTTCTTTGAAAGGGACTCCAGTTACATATTTATCATGTCTCTTGAAGTTGTTCCACACATCATTGATACTCTGTTAATTTAAAAAAAATATTTTCTATGTTTAATTTTGCATAATGTCTATTGTTATGTTTTCAACTTCATTGATCTTTTATTCTGCAATGTTTAAACTGTAATTATCCCAGTCTAGTATAGTTTTCTTCTCACACATTGTGGGTTTTAGCTCTAAAATTTCTACTTGCTTTTTAAAAATGTCTTTCATGTCTCTACTTAACCTTTTGCACATATATAGTTATAATAACTATTTTAATGTCCTTATCAACTAGCTCCAATATCTATGTAATTTCTGGGTTTATATTGATTGATTTATCTCCTTATTATGGGTCCTAATTTCCTATTTGTTTGCATGGTGGATAACTCCTCCACCATGTTCCCCCATTCACAATATAGATCAGGCAAAGGGCCAGGGCTGAGGAATATATGGGGTGGTTTACTCTGCCTCCTTTTTTATGTGCAGTCAATGTAAGAACACAGCCTGTGGCAAGCGCTGGGAGACCGCATGGTTGGTACCATGTGATCAGATGCCAGACACGGTGAAATTTACATTGTTGGGTATTTCTGTAAATTCTTCAGCTTTGTTCTGGGATGTGTTATTTGGAAACAAGTTGATTCTTTTCCACCTTGCTGTTAAGATTCCTTAGGCAGAACTGGAGCTGTATGCAGTCCAGGATTATTTATTCCACACCAGTGAGGACAGATTCTCCTGGGTCCTCACAATACTCTGTGCACTGGGAGTTTTTTCAGAATGGCTGGTGGGAACATGCACGGTCCCTCCCCCATGTGGACATTGCCGTCTCTAATCCTCTTGGGTAAACCTTTTTCCAGATGTAGGTAGTTTTCTTACATGCTTGTGCTGAGGGGTACTGTGCCGTGGATCTCCAGAGCTTTCTCTCTGTGCAGCTGGCTTTTTGCCAATACCCTCTCCTGAAAACTGGAGCCACCTTAGCGTCTCTAAACTTTCTCTGCTTAGTCCCTTCAACCCAGGGAATCTGCGGGGCTCTGCCTGAATCTTTCCTCCTTGTTCACAGCCTGGAGACTCTCTCAAGGAGTAATCTGGGGGAATTTTAGGGCTCACTTCATTTGTTTCCCATCTTTCAAGGATTGTTGTTCTTCAGTTCCTGGAATTCAGTTTCTTCCAAACTGTTATTTTGTATATTTTGACTATATTTTATCTGTTTCACAAGAAATGGTAAATCTGGCTGCCATCACTCACCCCATTGTTGTGCAAGCGGAGTTCCCTCTGCAGTGTTTTTCAGATTTTGAACATGGAGCCCTTTTTCCAAAGAGTGTCTGATTGAACTAGTATTGGCTTTGGAAAATGCCAGCGTAATAAAAGAGAAAGTTATATTCTGTTAGTTAAGGAATATTTCTCTTATATGTTAGTCCTTAGAAGCTGGAGTCTCAGAGGAGTTGGCATGACATAGAGAGTTGACATAGAGATCCCCCCCAATCTCATTGTCTTCAAACCAGAAGAATTTTTAAAACAGTAATATACTCCTCTCATGCAGTTATAATCTGACATGCAAAGTTTTCCATCTTAAGTTGCAATATGTATAAAGAATGTAATTTCCAATAAGTGATAGATATTGATATTCTGACATGTTATAATTATTCTCTTTATCATCTGGAATCTAAATACCATAGTAACTTCAGGCCCATATTTTTCATTTTAAATCATGAGGAAATTCTTCTTTAACATTTAGAAATTTTACATTATTTCTCTTCCTTCTTGATGTCATATTTTCATTCCACTTTTTCCACTGAATTTATTTCTAATGTTATGTGTTTTTGCTTCTTTGACACATTTATGAATCACCCTAGCTTATCTATATAAAAATAAAAATATAAATTAATTCCATGCTTTAAAAAACTTCTCATGATCATAAAAATTCTGTTTTAAAATAAAATTCATTTTGATTGACTTGGCATTGTAATTCTCAGTAGCATGCAGTTGATCCAAACAGCAAAAATATATAAAGCACAGATAAATAATAATTCAGCATACTTCCTGGCTGCATAGCCAAGTTGATTGGAGCATCATCCCTGTACACCAAGATTGTGTGGGTTTGGTCCCCAGTCAGAGCACATACAAGAATCAACCAATGAATGCATACACAAATAAATGTCTCTCACTTTCTCTCTCTTTTCTTCTCTCTCTAAAAGTAATAAAAAAAAAACCTATTTCAGCATAATAATTGAAATTTTATTTGAAATGCATCTCCTTAAGAAGAAAGGGTATTTTATTTTTTCTAAGTGTATTTACCTATGGATGATAATTATTTATTTCTAGAATAAGGCCAGATAAATAAGTCATATTGAAAATCCAAGGTAATTATGACATTAGGCAAACACATAGTGGTAACACCTGAAATATTTCTGGATTGTGTAAAATAAGTTTATCTATATAAAGAGGAAATATGCAAATTAGGCCAGGACTCCATAACAGGTCACGCCCAGACAGAGGGAGGTTTCGCGCTCAGGTGAGGCCTGGAGTGGAGATGGAGACAGAGACAGGTGGCGGGCCTGCAGCCTCTGCGGCTGAGCGCAGGCCCGGAAAGGAGACGGCGGGCCCGCCTCCTGTGGAAGCTGCGTGGCTCCGGCGGCACACTGCGGTTCCCACCAGCTCCTGCGTAAGCAGCGGGTGGCCTACTGTGCACGATATCGCACCACGGGCTACTAGTATAAATATAACGACATCTGTCTTCTGTACTTAGTTTATTTGAAGTTTTATAAATTTCTGAGACAACTGAACTTTTTGCATGGAGGTGGATGAACAACAGAGCATTAAGTACCAGTTAGGGCTATTTTTGTACTACCTCTGCTCATTTTTAATAATTGACAGTTGACTACTATATGAGGCTAAACTTGCACAATGGGTAAAATATAACATATGGATTTTATTTTAACAAAAGTATTTTTAGCTTTGTGAAGGATTTTAAATGATTGATTCAATTTATGAAATTATTTCCCTCCTGCTTTTCTATCTACTCTGTGAAATAATACATACCTGTACAGGGATATACTTTGGCTATTCTGTTGTCCTGTAACAGGATGATGGATAGAAACGTCTCTGTTAGGATAATTGGGGTCACATTGTAAAATTGGACTTGTCCTTGCACCATGCGATGCTCAAAAGTCTTGGAATTTGGGCGCAGGTCCAGGGCAGCCTGTCATGTGCTCCTCTGAGCAGAGTTAATCACTCTGCTGGTCTTCACTTGGAATGAGTTTCCAGGAAGCCGGTAGGGACCTAGGCTACTGATCTCTCTATCTGAGCACTTTAAGGATAAAAAGGCTTCATGCCAGAAAGGAATGCTCTGCCAGGCAGATGGTATGTGCAGACACTGGTGTCCTTAACCTCATGCTGCCTCGTCGAATTGGCTGGGGAATTTTAGGAGTTATTCACTCCTTCCCCTGGAGGGAAACCAGTTTGCTTTTATCTTGGCCAACACCCTCTTTGGAGGGAGCTTTTAACTAAAGTTGTCAAGGAAAGATGTAACTTACTTCCTAGGGAATATGATTTCATAGAACAACACTGTTTCTTCTAAACTAACTTAGATTTTTTTTTTAAGGGACTTGGTGAAAAGTAGCTGAAAGAATAAAGGAAGCATTATTAATTGGCTAGATCTGCATATTATTGCATCTGGATGAGAGCTTTAAAATTCACCCAGGCACCTTCACTTCTTTAACTTCATTCAATTATTCAAGAGCAGTTTTGACTCTATCTGTCCGAAGATAAAATTCTTTGTGTCTCACCCTTCCGGCATGGAATGACATCTTAGTCCCTAAGACACTTAATTAAACTCTTACATATCTTGTCTTGGCACCCTGGACTCTGGGCTCTTTTCATCTTTTTATTTACCACAGAACCTGACACACAGTGGATTCTGGGAGAGAATGAATAAAGAATTGTCCTAAGCACATCTGAAATCATGCTTATACTTACTAGCTGTGATGTCTTGGGGGCAGTTATCTTCCTCTCTGGTCCAGGTTTCTGTACCCCAAAATGGAAATAATCATAACCTCTACATACAGAATTTTGGTCAACATTAAATGTCTATGAAGTACTTACTTGATGTCTGTGCCCATGAATGCTTAAATAACTGCCGTTCTTATTGCTATGGGTGGAGTGAATGCAGGAATCCACACATGTGTCCTTACTGGCATCCCTGCTGGAGATGTGAGCAGACCTCCTGCCCACAGGGAATTCATGTTCCAATAGAGAGACACGCGGAAACCCGTGGCAAAAGTACAGCAGGGTGAAGGCTTCTATTAGGAACCCAAGAAGACTGAGGAGTGAAGGGTTTCATTCATTTGAAGGTTAGGATTGAGGAAGTGTCACAGGAGAGATAAGGCCTGGGCAGTGAGTTGAGAAAGGAATGCAGTTTTCTAGACAGTCAGTGTGGTACAGTAGAGGAAAGATGTTTGAGGGATTTCAAGTGGGTTAGTACTTCTAGGAAATGGCATCGAGAAGGGAGAAGGGTTGCGAAGTGCTGGGAGAGGGGATTAGAGTGGCAGTGGCTCCAGACTCTGAAAGGTTCTGTAAAGTAGAGGGTCATGGTCAGGTATTAATTTGTGCAAAACTCATACCAGATGAATCTCCATCTCTGTTGACCAAGAACATTGCTAATTTATACTTACCACTGTCCCTTAAAGTACGGTGAGGCTGTGTAGGGTCTTGTTGGAAGAGAAATGGTGGGTCTCCTATAGGACCCTTTGATATGCTCCCCTGCCCCCCTAAACCCACCAGGATTGCCATATACACACACATCCAGGCGCTGTGCTGCATGGTAGCAGGAAGTGTTCTCCTCTGGTTAGACCTCTTTGGAGCCTGAGGCCCGCAATGCAGTGTGTCTCCAGGTGTCCTCTGTGTGCCTCCTGCTCTCTCCCTGGGTGAGCTCCCTGCTGCTCTGCCAGAGCCAGGCTGGTGCACCCCTGCTGGGATAGTAATGAAAGACTGGATTTAGGCTGCACCAGCCCACTCCTGCCAGCCAGTATCCCCAACTTAATCCCAACTTAATCAAAGGGAGTTATCTTAGAATGCAGACTCTGCTTCTTCGAACAGTAACCGGTGAAGGTACTCACTCTGCACAGTTGAACCTGCTTTGCTCTTATTTTTGTGTGATTCCCGAGGAAAGAGCACTTAGAATCTGTCTGCGACAGACACTGATATTGTATGTAGAGGAAATTATGATGACAGGGTCCCCAGGTTTCCTGCTGTAAACCCACCCCTTCAAGGTGTCCCCCAGGTCCGAGAGTTCCTTCCCTGGGGAGCCCTGCCACCTCTGTGCAGACACTTTCCCTCCAAGACTCCATGTTGCCAGGCTGCTGATCCTCTGGGCACAGCCACCATCACTGACTTCTGTCATGAGAGCCACTGTGGCCTGTGGGAAGGGCAAGTGATTTCCCTCTGGCTTCTCCATCTCAAGTGCAGTCAGGACCTTCCCACTGATTCTTGGCAGAGATTCATTTCCAACCTGACTTTGCCAGAGTTCCGCTGCAGAGGAGGGAAGTGCATGGGAATCAAGCAGCTGGTTAGGACCTACTCATGGGACTCCTGCTGGCGCCAGCCTGCCTCCAGTGGCAGGGCCCAGCTTCCCTCCGTGCCTGGGAGCCCTCCACAAGGCAGCCTCTCTCCTCCCAGTCCATATCAAGGGGACTGTTGGCTCTAGAAAGGAGAAGTTCTACCTCCACATTTCGTACTAGGACCGATCTTAGAATAAACAGTGGGCAGAAAATCCACCGGGAAAGGTTCTCCCCACTCTGATACCTCGGTCTAGCTTCATGGCCCCAGCAATGCAATTCCGTAATAGACCAGCGTGGACCCAGCGTGGACCCAGTTCCCACAGTCAGGGTTCTTTGAAGTTAAACAATACCTGTGAGGTATATGAACAGTCAGTACAAGGTGGGCTGTGCCAAGCAGGAACAGTTCCTTTTCACACTGTCTCTATTATAATTTAGAAAAATGCCATGGGAAACACAAAGTAGGCCTTCGTGTTACCCAGCAGGTTAATGTGTTAAATCAGCCTGTGTGAGTGGTGATATAAAGTAGTCCTTTCCTTATTTATGGGGAAAATGGATAGGCGCATTTCAGAGTATTGCTATTTTGTAATATATTAGCTTGAGATGTGATTGCACTTACATTTTCTTCATCAGGTAACTTATTTAATTTATATTTATTAACATCACCCTGACTGTGATCTGCACTTTTAACTATATTTTCCCTTTCTATAAACCTCAGTACTATTTTGTCCCCACTCAGTTTCCTTGCGAGCACATAGTATATCCAGAGCTGTTAAGGTGAACTCAAAAATATTTCATGTGCTTCAAAATGCCTGGCCTGGGCTAGAATGTAGAAACATTATTTTCTCCCATTGAGATGGATTTAACTAATAATAATCTCCAGCTACAATATTTTAATTTCTAGTGACCAAAAAAAGCAACATCAGTGATAGAATTAATCAAGTTGTGTTTGACTTGGAAGTTTCAGTTCTGAACGGTTCCTTATAAACTATGTATTTATAGAGTTATATTTATCATTTTGACAGTAGTCAAATAATGTTGCATATAAAATAAAGGCATCCATGACTAAATGTTTATAGGTGGGCTTAAGTCACTCATCCTCTTGGTTTGATGTGGCTGAGAGTGATAGAAAGTCTCTGGACCACATGTCTGTTGGCAAGGATGCTGTTTTTCTAGACGGAATAAGAAGTCGGAAAGACTGCAGTGAAAGGGTGTATTATAGTCGAATGGAGAAACAGTGTTTCAGAAGCCATGCAGGAAAACTGGATTGTGGAACCCGCCCTGCTGGTACTGCACTCGCTATCACACCTGTGCTAATTCTACATTGTGTTCTTGAGAAGATAAATGAAGTAATAGGTATGAAAATATTTGTGAAAGAAAAACTGTTACACAAATAAAGAACCACTTTTCATCTCTTTTTTGGCCTAGCAGTTCACATCCAGTGCTGCTCAGTCCCCAGTCAGTATCAAGGAGGTGCAATGACTGCAAAGTCCACATTTTATTTTGAAACCAAAATGAAAATGGCTTTCAGATTGCTTGCCATTTGGATTATCTGGACCATTTTAATCATAAATAATGAAAACCTGAATATAGGTGATAATTATAGTGATATCTTTGTGACAGTGTGTATGGTTCAAACCATGTCTATGTTGAGAAGAACAAACAAAACAATATAGATAAATGTTAGAGACATTTGTTTTCGTTCATAATATTTTCAGGAATCCTGAAAACCAGAGTACATACTAGTAATAATTATATATTTACCTGCCTTAACATTCAAGATGACACTCTTTTCACATTCAAGACAATAGAAGCATGTTTTATTTCCAGGAAAATACTACTATATTCTACTTTAATCAAGGTATTTGTATTCCAGAGATAGATGGTTAGAACTAGATTGCTAATGTAAAGTGGCATTTTTATATCATGGGTTTGTAGATAATGTAGAATGTCAATTGAAAAATTATACGTATAAGTAACCAAAACACAAGTTTGTGTTACTAGTATGTTCTTGGAATTTTAACATCAGGACTTAGATACTAAAGGTATCTTAAGTGAATGTGGCATGTAACTCTCAGAGTATCATAAAGGATCTGCAAGGACAGTTGTGAGGCTCTTTAGCAGATGTAACTGTGGGTCTCATGAAGTAGAATTCTTTCATTTGGTTATAGGAAAGAAGACTAAAACTTCCATGTGTTAACTTGCAAAATTTTTCTATTTTTAGTGGAAACTAGACTGCCTAACCAGGGTCCTTTCCCCCTTGAAAGTTTGCATTTTTCTCCTTTTCTTTCTATATATTTATTTATTTACTTACATAGCTGTCCACGTTTCCCCTTTAAGTTGGTGTTGATCATTTTAATAATTGAGTATTGATTATCTTCATTTTTATGTTTAGGTGGTGATAAAATTATTTAACAAATATTGCCTTATACTTTATAGAATGAATGTTCTAGTATACTTGAACCTAAATGCAATGCCTCTTTTCTTTTGACTGTTGTGAGTTGAATCTCATGAATATAGTTCAAAACACTTCATTGTTTTATTAAATTTAATATAATAGGATGTGTTGTGTTTTGCTCCCCATATCCATTCCTCTTCCTTTCAGTAATAAAACCCACATTTCCTTTGGACCCCACCCTTCTTGTGGGACATGTCACACAGGGCTGCCCAGAACCTCAGCTTCCTCAGCCATAAAGATTAGTTCAGAAGCGGTAATCTGACTTCAATATTACAAGTTCATGTAGTCTCATGTCCCTGGCCATCATTACTTATTTAGAGACATAGATCATCCAGTAAGAGTGCATCATGAGATTTATGTCAGGATACAGTCCCATTGCTGCTGCCAGTTTTCCTGGCTGAGAAGAAGCAGCCATTGGAGGGCAGTGCTGATGGATGGAGATACTTGAGTGGAGGCATCGTTTGAGGCCTGCTTTTCACTCTGCATCTGAGAGCATTTTTATCCCTGGATCTGTTAGTTACATGAGCCAATATATTTCCCTTTAGAATTAGCCTAGTTTGATTTGAGTTTTCTGTCACCATGAAACAGAATAGACTCTGCATTTTGTTTGTTTATAGGGTAGGTTGTGGAGTTTATATTGAATCTCTCATTTCACTCATATGTGGAATCTAATGAACAAAATAAACGGATGAACAAAATAGATCCACAGACATAGAAGCATGGAACAGACTGAAGACTTTCATAGAGAAGGTAGGGGTGAGGAGGTGGAGGAGAGAGATTAACTGGGGAATTTATATGCATACTAGACGCCTAGTGCATGAAATTCGTGCACTAGGAGGGTGTCCCTCAGCCCAGCCTGCACCCTCTCCAATCTGGGACCCCTCGGGGGATGTCCAACTGCCAGTTTAGGCCCACTGGCGCCTAACCACTTGCCTGCCTGCCTACCTGATTGCCCCTAACTGCTTGTGCCTGCCAGCCTGATCACCCCCTAACTGCTCCCCTGCCAGCCTGATTGACGCCTGACTGCTTCCCTGCTGGCCTGATCGCCCCCAACTGCCCTCCCCTGCAGGCCTGGTCGCCCCCAACTGCCCTCCCCTGCCAGCCTGGTTGCCCCCAATTGCCCTCACCTGCTGGCCTGTTGGCCCCCTACTGCCCTTCCCTGCTGGCCATCTTGTGACAATGTGGGGCGGCCATCTTGTGATGATGTGGAGGTGGCCATCTTGTGGCGGCCATCTTGTGATGACATGGGGCATCCATCTTGTGATGACATGAGGGCACGAGGGCCACCTAGGCTTTTATTGGTATAGATTACACTTTGATTTGTTGAACAGTCGACTGGTCACCTGACGACCGGACACTTAGCATATTAGGCTCTTATTATATAGGATATGCATGGCCCATGGGCACAGACAATAGTGTGGTGAAAGCCTGGGAGGGTTGGGTGCAGGGTGGAGGGGATCAATGGGAAAAAAAAAAACAAAGGGGGGACACGTTTATAATACTTTCAATAATAAAGATACATTAGAAAATAATAAAATAAACTTAGAAAAACTTAAGTATAGTAATAGGAATTATAAGGAATTTATTTGAATGTACTAGTATTTTGTAAAGTTCCAGACTAGCATTTAGATAGACTTGTAATATCAGGTGGGGAGAATTCAAGTTTTTTGGAAGTTCTGGACAATCACAATCTTCAATGTTACCGTAGTTCGTTTTTAGGAAAATACATACTCCTTTCATTTTCAACAAGGGCTGGATTTCAGTTGTCAGCCATTGATTATCTATACTGGAAAGTGGAACAATGGTCTTAAATGCTGTCAAAGGATATTTATATTTTACTTTGAAATAAAACCCTTGAGGAGCAAGTCTATTTTTCTTATGTCAGTCTTAAACCAACAAGAAATATATTTGTTTCCCGAACATTTCAATTAACGGTCCAGCAGGATCACTGACTGACAGAGGAAAGCTTCCTCTAGTTTTAAATTTTGTTCTAGATAAGTTACAAGGGAAAAAATTATGATTATTAAGAAATAAATTACTCATCAGAAGACACATATCCACATATGGTCATTAGGCAACTTCTTCCTTTGATGGTTTCAAATCTTGAGGCTCTTGGGGAAGATGCCCGGGGGCAGAGAGAATCACTAGGTAGGTCTACCTCCAGAAGTTCACAGGGAAAGTAATCCAGATTACCGTTCTGTCAGGGTCTGCGCTGGAAAAGCCACTGGCAACGCGTCCATTCATGTCAGGCAGGATTCAGCTTCTTATTCAGACTTCAAAGCTTGCTGTGGCAAGAAACTGACAAATGGTCAGAAATGTGCCCTTAGTCATGTGCCTCTGTGATGGTGTGTTTTGTTCAAAGGATAAATTGGCTTTAGATAGTGGGAAGCCATTAGAAGCATATGGTGCAGCAGTTGGCTGCAGACTTTGTTTGTTTTGTTGGAATTCCAGAAGCTGCTACTATTTGGCTTTGACATGCCCTTGAAAATCCAAGATGCTTTGGTCAGTGTGCTTATTGTATTAAACTTAATATAAATTTTATTGGGATTTTTGTTACATAAGACAGGCTTTCTTTACATTTCAAATGGATCTGCTATGAAAGGACAGGATGCAATTTTTAAAGTACCACAATGAAAGTAATTGGAGAAGCTATGTGCAGAAATCAGTCTCATTACTTTATAGCCACATGGCATTATATTTAGTTCCTTGAGCTGAATTCTTCCATATAGAAGGAATTTCTGTCATCACTGAAGCTCCTGGCAAGTTGTAAGTGATCATAATATAACCAAAAGTGTGTAATTCAGAAGAGATATATGGGGCTATTCTGGAGCTTCTGTTCTGCTTAGTGCTTCATTACAAGAACAAAACAGTTGTATTTCTAACTTTAGGTCAGACAGATTAGGGCATTTGGGGCTCAAATCATTGTCTAATGAAAGGCATGGTCAGCACTTGATTATTCAGAGAGCAATTTGCAGATTACCCAGCACCAGAGTTGCTTAAAATACTCTGGCATTAGTATAATCATGAAAATAGCTAGTTGCCTAGAAAGGGAAGTGACTTCATGCTGTTGATGCTATGAATGGCCTTTGCTGGGTGATTTGAGAATGCTGTAGGATGTCAAATTGAACTCTAGGTTCAGAAAATTTGTAAAGTGAGCTCCCCTTGGCTTAGAAGTGGGAGTTGGGAAAAGAGCAGCACCAAAAATGAAATGTATTTAACTTACACTTTGAAATTCTTATCCTTTGGGCATAGTAAAACCAGACATGTACACTGTTTTTTGTTTTGTTTTGTTTTACTACCCTAGGTTAATTTAAACTGTTTCTGATGTTATCAGAGTATATACTACTTAAGCTTTCTAGAATCTGAGAAAGGAGTCACTATAATGGGTTTAACACTTAAGAGTTAGCACATATGGAGCATTTACTCCTTGTTCAGCATTGTGCTAAGCACTTATGGGCATAATCTCACGTAACACAACAGCCTGATGAATCAGATGCTCCTTTTTATCCCTGGGATGGTTAAGGTCAACTTGAGTAGGCAGTGGTGCCAGTTGTTTGGTCATACACCAGTCTAGATATTGCTGTGAAGATATTTTTAGATGTGGTTGACATTTAAATTGGGGGACTTTAAGTAAATAAACGTTGAAATCAGTAGACTTTGAGTTAAACAAATTATCTTCCGTAATATGATGGACGTCATCCCATCCATTGAAGGCCTTAAGAAACAGCTGTCCTATTGAATAAGGAATCCTCCTCAAGACTGCAACACAGAAACCCTGCCAGTTTCCATCCTGCTGCCCAGTGCAGTTCGGATTTGCCAGCCCCCACCATTGCATGAGACAATCCCTTAACATCTCTCTCCAAAACATGCTATTATAAAACCAGTATGTACTGCTTTTTTGCTTCTCTGGAGCACTCTGACTCATACAATCCCCACTTTACAGATATAACTCATCTAAAGTCAAGTCACACAGTTCATAAATGGGAAACATGAGATTGGAACCTGGATTTTTAGATTCTGGGGCTCACGATCTTGACTGTTAAATGTTCTGGCCTCTTAAAAACAAAAATAAAACAATGAAAAACCCTAATGTGATTCTTGTTTCAATGGACTTTCTCTCATTCTGAGTGTCTTCATTGTTACTGACAGATTCTGCTGTTACTGAGCATCAACCAAAGGCAGAACACATGGTCTTTTTGGTTTATTTGTTTACATTGTTAAATCAGGGAAGAATTATTTTATATCACCGTGCAGTGAAGAAAATAATTACCTCTTTTCCACAAGAATCATAGATAACTGGATATGCTTTTGATTGTTTTTCTGTATTTTCTATAACTAGTAAGAACAGTTTTTCTGTAGGATGTTAGGATATTATTTATAGCAACCAATACCCTCAGTTGCACCCTCATGCTTCATTGTGAGATTGTGGGCCTCCCCCATGCATCTGTGATCTGCAGCAATAACCTGTATACAGTGTGATTATTACCCTTACAAAGTTACAGTTGGTTATTGTGTCCTTGTCCCACAATGCACTGGAAGGCTGGAGCCATGCTTTATTGAGCCTTTCCTGTTTGCCCAGCAAAGTGCCTAGCACTGGAAGGCACTCACTAAATGCTTAGTGACAGACTCCTGCCTGCTATTCCCTGTCAGAAAGCAGTGCCTTGCCTTCCTTGTCTTTGGAACGCCACTCAGCTGTTTCTGAGTACTTGCTGCCTGCTCCTAAATCTAATCTCTAATCTTCCTGGGGTTTCTGGACCTGTATCCGATGTCGGTCCCTCTTCCAAATACTTTTCTTTTTCCTTATTTCTACTATATTTTATCTGACCTCTGGGATTTTCTGGGTAACCTACCTCTATTTAATCTTTTTACCTATTTCAGATGATCACTTTTTTTCGAAGGACAGAACAACCAAGCAGGTCTAAACTATGAATTTTTGGAAGTCCCCGTAGAATTTAATTTGAAACTAGTTATTCTGTAGTTGCTTCTTTACAGACAGGGTGCTACTTTGCATTGGACATAGAAGTGTGTCCTAGTCCACTTGCTTGGTTGTAGTTCACAAAATTCAAATATAACTTAACAGTAAAAGGGAACTTATTGCCTTGAGTAGTTTGTAGGGGGTGGTGGAGTATGGCTTTAGGCCCCGCTGGACCCAGGTTCTGCCAGCCAGGCTCTGTCTCCTTTTCTGTAGCTCAGCTTCTCCCTAATGCTGTGGCTTCATTCTCAGGCAAGTCTCTTCCTACTGCATGAGCGATAACTAGTGACATCCTCAAGTTTAGCTCTCTACAACTCAGGATAGAAAAGGAAGTGGGACCTCCTTTCTCCCTTTCAGTATCCATAATACACATTTTGTAGAGAGGACCCAAATCTAAATGATGTGCTCACCGTTAATTACCTTTAGGGGATGGAGAATTCCCATTTGCCAGCCTGAGGCATCTGTTTACCTTGATTGATGAACTGGCCCAGACTCAGTGCAGGTGGTGAGTCCCCTCAAAGGGGGGACGCTGGGCAGACGTAAGTGTTCTGTGTCACCGAAGAGAGAGAGTGGCTACTCACAGAGAGTTAGTTCAAGAGAGAAATGGACAAAGCAAATAAAGGCAAAAGCGTCGTATCACAGGTCCATAAGGTTAATGACTTATTGAGTCAGAATCTGTACCCAAATGCAGTACCTTTCAAAATATGTAGACACAAGGTTGCTTCATAGTCATATTGTATTTACCTTCTTTTGTGTGAGTTTCCTCCTCCCAGTCCCTTTCCACTTGGCAACATGCCCAGCCTATAGGAGGCATTACATAATGATCTGCTGGAGTAAACTGGAACCAGAGTATCAAGGTTTATATTTGCATCCCTACCTAAATAAGTAGAATATTTCAGAGTAAGATAGTCCTGGCATCTCTGAGAGATTTGCTCTTTCTGTAGTCAGAAGCAACAGTGTGAAAAATGCTTTATTTAGTTTAATTATGCAGGTCATCTTGCTACTGATAGACCTCACTCATGCAGTAATAGCCAAACCACCATATTTCCCACGGAAAAGAGATGTGGTTTGCTGTCATCTAATGTCTTTATTTACATTAAGTTCTGAATTACAAGGAATTGCTTACAAATAAAATTTGCTTTCAAATGTTACCACTTTACACCATAAGAATAAACCTACTGTTTCTAACATGAAATATTTTCATTTTCTTTTAAAACTGTAGTAATTTTATTATGTGAAGTAGCACATTAACTTCTGGAAGTTAAATAGCTTTCATTGTAAATGTGGTAATTTCCTTATAAATAAACTATTAAGTATGATTCAGCCCTGATTCTGGTTTAGAAATTTGAACGTTCTTTTCCTCTCCATTGCCACAGGGGAGCATATGGCTGATTCACTTGATCTGAGATGGCATCTGCCTCATTAATATTTACATTTTTATGGACTATATTGTACCCAGAATGATTCTGTCTTTCCCCTCTTACCTGTGAAATGAATTTTCCTCCAGTGGCTGACTGTTATGTTTTGCCCATTTCATATTGGGTGAAAACCATATGTCTAGGGTTTTCATATGCAGAAAGTCTCAGAGATTTCAGTGGGGATAGAGTGCTTTAGGTTATCAAGAAAGTGCTCTTCTCACGGAGAAGTCTGCTGTGTGTCTTAATGAAATTCTCTCCATGCTTCCCCATGTACCCCATGCTCCCTTTCTACCCTTGCAATCTTTATTAAGCAAAGAGAATAAATCCTAGATTTGTCTGTTTTAGACATTAGAAGTATAGTTGAAATATTCAGATCCAGTAGATCTCTAAAAAATATCCATAACTCTAGCTCCTATTCTTGAGTAGGAAATAAGTCGATGCTATCTGATCCATTCTTCTGGGCATGCTGGTACCAACTACAAGGTGGTTTTTTTAGCTTTCAGTCTTTCTCAGCTTAAGTGAAATGAATCGAATTGAGTTGTCTGTTAACATGTTTCCTTGTGGCTATGATATGGAGACTTTTTTGAAACACCTTAACATAATGAGGTGCCAGTACAAACTGTGGGGAAATAACTTAAAAGAACAGACTGACCACGATGCAGAAATCGGCATTGAGTTGTGTCTTTTACTCAGAGAAGGTTGAAAGAAAAATGTGATAGTGAAAGGTGACAGATTCAAGAGAGAAACGTCCAGTATAAACCACAGAACTATCTTTAGGAATGCATAGTATGAAAAATACTACTAACATTAATATTTATTTTAATAATAATAGTTTGCTAAGCCTTATTGAGGTTTTACAGAATACAGTAGAATGCACTCTCCTAAATACTTTCAAGTACCTATGACATAGGTAGTAAAATTATCCCCATTTGACAAGTAGTGAAATGGATGCACACGTTGAATAACTTGCCCAAGGACTAGCAGCCAAGATTTGCCCCCAGGTCATCTTCATATACAGATAATTCACATACCCTTGCATCATCCTGAGTAAGAACTTGCATTATATACTGATGTTTATAATAAGTTTGCCTCCAAGGTACATTTTAAATTGTTTGTAATATGGGAGAAAATGAAATGGGAACTGAAGCTGTTTGTTCTTGAGCAGTTAAATGAGAGCATGGGATTCCATTTCCAGCAGTGGCCAGTTGGCTTGCTTGGGGCCATTGTTCACTTAGAACAACTAGATAATCTGGAAGGGTCGAGAGTTATCAGTTTGAAAGCATTACAGTTTGTGAGACAGCAAGTATTTGTAGTGCTAATATCCCAGTCAGAAGGCAGCCCCAAAAAGAGATGAGCTCCCCCTTTGGTGAAACTTTTCTCCTTAAAGCATTTACTGAATGGAAAGTGCCATCTGGGAGGCTGAAAGAGAACTGGATCTTCTTATGCAAGACCCTGAAGTTTTGGAATCCAGGTCCTGCTAAAGAAGAAGAGACCTGGTAAACAATCTAAGCTCCCCATTGGGGTCGCCACGGGTTACACAGAGGGAATAAGAGTGAATCTGAAAGAGACTAGTTCTCTCAGTGATTTAATAAAGTAATCTCTTCCTAACCCATTCATCATCCAGAAGCAAAAGTAAATTCTCTCTGGAGGAAAGTAACATAAATTGCAGCTTCAAATTTTCTCTGTAATTTTTCATTTACAGTGTTATGCAATTAAAAATAATCAGGTACTCCAAAGCACAGGATTTAACTGAAAATCAACAAGACAAAAAGCATAACAATATTAAACCTTTGGCGACCCAGATATTGGAGCATTTTAACTTTAACATAGCATTAATCAAAGACTTTAATATATCTGGAAGTGCAGAAGGAAAAAAGGATGGAAAACACAAGACATGAGAAATAGAAGCTCTAATTTCCAGAATTGGAGGTCCCAGAAGGAAAGAAGATAGGTAAAGGGGCAGAAATAATATTTAAAGAGAAAATGACAAAAGTTTATCCAAAATTAACAAACAACTGCACACTACAAATGTGAAGAAGATTTATGAACCTGAGCATGATAAATGCAAGGAAATTTTAAGCACACTATAGTCAAACTGCTAAAAACCAAAGACAAGAAAGTCCTAAAAGCAGCCATGAAGGAGAGGCATGCCACCTTCAAAGGAGCAATAATAAGATGGACAGCTGCCTCCCAACAGAAATGACAGAAGCTAAAGCCATTGGATTGACATCTCCGAAACAAAGTTATTTGTATACCAAAAAGGAAAAGGCTGAGGAAATTAATTACCATACAATTGCACTGAAGGAATGCTAAAAGTGTTTTAGGCAAAATGAAAATGACCCCAGATCATTTTGATGAAGATGCAAGAAACAATGAGGAGTTAGCTGCAAGGGTAAATCTAAGTAAAAACTGACTGTGAGAAACAAAAGAATTAGTAGATTTGGGGGTCTCACCTGGACATTTATAATGCATGACAGCGGTAGCACATACGTCAGGAGTTAAAAGTGTTTTAAGTTTCTTGAGTTTTTCAGAAGTGGTATAAGTACAAATTGATCTTGAACTTCAGTAATTCAGGGAGCCATATGGTAATCTCTGGGGTAATCATGAAAAGAATGCAGAAAGAATGTGTAAATAACAAACTACTGGCATGAAAATTAAAATAATAAAAATACTCAATCCAGAAGGGGACAGTAAAGGGGAGAAAAAAACATACACACAAAGAACAAGTGGCTCCATAGAAAATTCAAGCCCAAATATAGCTATATTATATTAAATATACACAAAGTAGAACTTCTCTTCCAAGGCAGAGATTGTCAGATTGGACAAAAAGGACAGGGGGGAAAATGCCTGTTTGCTGCTTATGAATCTTAAATATAAATAATAAGTGTGAAAATAAAAGGCTGCAACCCCCTAAATCAAAGAAAAGCTGTCATACTAAACTGAAGTGTTACTACTGAGGTGTTACTACTACTTCACACTGCTAAATGATTACAACAGGAAAATATTACCCTTCTAAGTATTGTCTACCTAATAGCATAACTTCAAAATGTATAAAAGACAGCATATTACGCAAAAATCTGGCAGCTTGACTATTAAGAACAGAATTTGCCAAAGGCAGAACAGATAGGTGCCAGGGCATTGGAAAAATGTTGATACTGACTCCATCGTTATGTGGCTTTCATATCCAGCCTGTGCCATTCCTTCCCACAATCCCTTTTAAAGGAGCGTGATGTTTTCTGTCCTCTCAATCGTGTAGTTGAGGAAATGGACCATAGGGCGCTGTGTGAGTTGGGAGAGAACAGGCTTGGTCTGCCTTTCCCAGGGGTTGAAGCTGATGCTTGGTTGGGCCACCCTGGGAGGTTAAGTCAAGAATTGGTGGTAAGGCTGTGGGCTTTTGTGACATTAGTAGAAGTAATGAGTCTAGAAATAAAAGGCTAAAGCATCCAAGGCGAATGAGAATTTCACCTTCCTTCTTTCCTTGGTATTTCACCCAGGGCATCAAAAATGCGAGTGTCAAGAAAATAGTACTGGATTTCTGAACCTTGCCTTCATTTTGTTTCCCATATTCCAGTTCTCCGTTGCCTACTGAAACATCTCCACTGACAAGAAGTGATGGAGACATGGGTGTGCCTTTGGAAGGGAAAAATAGAACTTGAAAAACAAGTATTGAAAGAGATGAAAATAGTCTTCTTTACCAAGCCCATTCTCATTAGAACTGCTTTTGTCCACCAAGATAAAAGAGTTTCAATCAGGGAGCAGTTTTTTCTAACCAGGTTTACAGCTTTGAACATCAATGAAAACTGATTTTGTAAATTGTTAGTCAGTGGGATTACGTTTTCCGTCTGGTTGTCTTTTCATTCCAAGAAGCCTCGCTAATGAGAGCAGGTGCTGGAGGGAAAAGGAGCCATAAAATTATCTCTCTGAGGCTGTTGGACCTAGACTGCTGAATTGGCCATTTGTTAGGATGCATTTCAGGATTTCCTCCTGACGTTCCACAAAACAGAAAATTTAAACAGCAATATTAGTTTTTATGCACCATAAGAGAGTGAAAGAAAATCATTCCTTTAGCTAAAGGCAATAATGGATATAGATGCTTTTGAAGAAATTGTTGTCTACCATTTCTCAGTAATTTTCATTCTTTTACTGTGTGACCTCTGGTTTTTATTGCTGAGATACAGGAGAAATAAGAGTATAATAGGGAAAGAATTCTATGAACTTTCCATTCTGGTCTCATGCTTCTTTTTCCCTCTCTTGGCTGAAGTAGAAATAATGAGGATCTAGTATATTACTTCTTATACTTCTGCAAAGGTTCTGCTTAACTTTATAAGAATCAAGTGAATTTTCCATGTAAAATCTTGACATATCTTTTCAAAAAAAATTTAGTGTAAAAAATGTGATGGAGCCTAATTTCATTTTACTTGAAATTCCATTACAAAATATAAGTTTGTAGTAGAAGATACTGGCAACTACTTGAAAAAGCAGGTACTAGAACAGAAATAGTCTTTGATTTACTTCATAACTTTAAAATACTATTTAACGATGAAACTAATATCTGGGAGTGCACGCATGAGATTGTTAGCCTTTGTTCACCTCTGAGGCATGGAATTAAAGGTTTGCAAGAATGGGAGACTTTTAATATTTTACTCTTTAATTTTTGGAAATGTTAGAAATTTTAAACTAGTATATAATTTTTAAGAAGGGATTTTTAATGACCTAGAAGTTTTCCTTTGTAAGCATTACGTTATTATATAAGGAGCATGGAAGAAAAGCCTCATTTCTTAATGCTTCATTCAGCAGACCAGACCTTTGATCTTGCTTTGACAGATTTGTTGCCAAGGAAGTAATTTTTAATAAGTAACCATTTTACATGCATGTCCCTGGAGGTGACATCACAATATCCTTTGCCTTCAGGTACCAGTATGCCCACCAACTTCCCTAGGCAGTGGAGCATTTCAATGGAGAAAGAGAAGAGCTGACTACTTGCCTGTGTGTGCATAGCCTCTTAAAGTGTTAGAATGCTGTGCATTGGATCTTCACTTAAAGTTCAGCTGTACTGAGCATTGTCCCATACATTATGTGACATGCTTGGCAAACAGTAATTAATGAGATCTGGTCCCCTGTAGCATTGCAGGCATGGGGTTCAGGACCTGTGGCTTGGGAAATGTGTCTCATCTACATCTCCACCCAGCGCCCCTTTGTCTTATGGGGTTGCTCATACCCACAAAGGTCCCCTCGCTCACTTCCTTTTGTGTCTTTTGTGTTTGGGGGATGAGGTGAGACCCACACAGAAAGGAAGGTGGCCATGGTATGGTCCTGGTCACAAAGTCTCAGTAATTGGCTTGCCTTTGTATCCCATCTCCACTGTTCTGGTGTCCAAATAACTTTGGGCAACGTACGTCCCCTCACTAAATCTCACTGTATCATTTATAAAATGGGAATAATAATACTCAACTCACTTTGAAGTTTTTTGTGACTAGGTGAGTTTTTGCCAGTCAATGGAGAATGGATCAGCTTCTTAATAACCAAGCTCCCAAAAGGTTTGTGTAAAGTTAAATTCCAGTTTATTATTTTGCAATGAAAAAAAATATAACCATAAATCAGAGAAGACTAAGTTCATCTGGCTAACATATTGACTACTGGGAGAGACATTGCATATTTTAGGAACACAGATTCAGAGTAAGGAGAATTAGTAACACAATTCAGATGTTTCACACTCCCCAGGAATGTGGTCGAAAGTGTCATCCTACAGTGAGTAGGTCACTGTAGAAAAAGTACAGATTTGGAAAGCAGATGCCCCTCAAAATAAAGTGATCAAATTAAATTATTTTAAAATATGTTTTTATTGGTTTCAGAGAGAGAGGGAGAGAGAGAGAAACATGGATGAGAGAGAAACATTGAGAGGCTGCCTCCTGAATGCCCCCTACTGAGAATTGAGCCTGCAACCCAGGCATGTGCCCTGACCGGGAATGGAACAAGCGACCTCCTGGTGCATGGGAGGATGCCAACCAATTGAGCCACACCAGCCGGACAACCAAATTAAATTTTTAAAAAATATATTAAAATAAGCAGCCTGGGTCTGTTTGGCACTGTGATTTTGTTGCAGAAGACCAAAGAAAACCAAGGACGCTTCTGAGAAAAAAAGGAGGAACACTGTTTAATACGCCAGCGGACTCAGGGAACAGCCTTCCAAATCTGAGTGAAGGAACATGCATCGGGCCCTCCCTTATATCTCTCTCTGTGGTCCTTGTCCTGCAAACATGGATCATGCTTCCGGTCCTTTTTGCGGGCCTTGCAAGAAGGCCCCCAGGTGTTGGGGGTCTCCAGGCCATATCTGATGGTCTGGCCTGGCGTCAGTGTTAATAACCCTCCCTCTGGGCAGTGCACTGTCCACAGCCCAATGGCCTCTGTAACCGGTTCTGCAAGACCAGTATCTGGGAAAGAGGTAGTGACTTAATTATAGGTTATCAAGAATGTACACTGAGCTTGCTGGCTTGGATTCAGATCACTAGCCCCGAATAGCAGGGTTACATTGGAATTAGCCCTTTTTAGCCTTCTCAGTATAATAACCATACCAGCAAGTACACTTACAACTGGGACACCAGCTTCAAGGATTCTGCCTGAAGTAAACCTTCATGCAGTGGTTGAATATTATATAAAAGAATGATGACAACAAATGCATGGTTAATTTGCTAAAAGAGGAACGAGGCTCTGCCTGTGTTTACATTCAGGCTGGGTGGGAAACCTTTTTCTAAGGCCCTGCTTTTGAGGGGACCCTGGGCGAGGAAGAGGTGGCGGACTGGTGGAATTGTTTCACATTTGATAATTTTCCCATTCTTGTTGAATTGCTAGCATTTCTATCATATATCTTATGTTTTCTTCTTTTAGTTTGGGAAAAACAAAGCAGACTCAGATAAACAGATGGGTTTAAGTGCTCAGTGAGGGCAGAACCGGGGTCTCATTCAGCCTCAGGTCCTAGGCAAAGTACCTGGTACATGCAACTTGGGGAACCCAACTGCTAAAGTCATAGAGCCCGTGAGCCTTTCCAAACCAGCATCGCCTACTCAGCCTCTTTCCCTACCTTTTCCAGTGTCTATTTTGTTCCCTGGAATACTTGTATTTAGTAGAGACAACGTTTACCCACTATCCTGGGAAATTGCCTGAGATATATACTACAGAGGAATCATTTTACTTGGCATATAAGGATCAGTGATTTGTACCAAATTTGTCCATGGGTCATGATGCCCTTAAGCATGGGAGGCCCACGCCTTACTCTATCTCAGTGGCCAGTCTTTCTTTTGCAAGCTATCTCTGTCCCTACCCCTGCTATTTCAAAGGAATTAAGCTGACCAGTGTTCTCAATTGTGTTCCACTTGAGTCCTCTTTCTTATTAATCTCTGGCTCAGATGGCAAACACATCCTTTACAAATATCTCCTCTGAGAAAGAAGCCATTTCTGATCTGACCTTCCAATTCCATCCTTCCTCAATTATTCTCTCCTCTGTGCTTCCCCTATGTACCCTACATTCATGCTGGATTCCTAGTTACGCCTGAGACACATCTGCATTCCCCCACAGGATGCACTGTGCTCCCCAAGGCCCAGGTCCCTATCCTCTTTAGCTTTGAATCTGACCCTTAGCTCAGTGTCTATACCATTAAGAAATGTGTTCTGAGTGACTAAATGTCTTAATTTCTCAGCTTCTCAGCCTTCCCTTCATTTTTTTAAACTGAAGGTTTCTAGTTCTGGAAATCCCCTAAAATATTTATGCTTTGTGCTTTTAAGTTTCTGCTTATAAAGTAAACAGAATAATGATTACAATGAAACACACTCAGTATTTATAGTAATATGAAAACCAAGTGAGATTAACAATTATTCACTGAGAATTTTCACGTCTTTAATATTTGAATGCAATCTGGCTTATTGCAGCTAGGCTTGCAAGTGACAGTGTAATATTTTAAAATATTTATATGTGCACATAATAAGCATTTTCTGCAGCTTATTTTGGATAAATTGAAATGAGCCTAAAAACTCTACAAAATATCTGCAAAACAAGTGTAAAAACCAACACACTTTGAATGCTCCTGTGAGCTAACTCATGTTGAGGTGAGACTGGATTCTCCTTCTGAGCATGTGGCCTGTTTTGGTGAGGTCACAACATAAGGAGGATATACACATAGATCCTCTGGTGGACAGAGAGCCTACACATAAAGGTCTTCTATCCTTTACTTACAACCATGCACCCTCCTTCCACAGAGGAGGTGGGAGGGTGGATGGAGACCGTTTGGGGGTGTGTGTGGAGAGAGAGAGAGAGAGAGAGAGAGAGAGAGAGAGAGAGAGAGAGAGAGAGAGAGAGAGAGAGAGAGACCTCATGTATCCAGGAAGCCAAAATCCTGATTTAAATAGCAATACTAACCAGAAAAAAAGCAAAAAGGAATTTGTAGACTGTATGTTTGATTGAATATTAGGGAGCAAACCTCTCCTCCAGATTTATATCTGGGTTCTTGGAATTCTGTGTTTTCTGAAAACATCTTTGAAAAGCAGTGGTCTTAAGGGAACGGGAATCTTAGAAAGGCATGAACATTTAGAACATGGGTTCTTAATTGTTTTGGGACCATGGACATCCTTAGCAGACTGCTTCTCAGAATGATGTTTTTAAGTGCATAAAATCCAGAAGATTTTAATGGAACCAATTAAATTTAAATGGAAGAATCTAAATATTTAAAAAATATGATATAATAATAACAATGTCTTTATATATCACTAAACTAATAATGAGTGCCTCGATTAAGTTTGGTAATTTCAAAGTAGTTACTATAACATGGTAATATGATATGAAAATCTCTGTGATTTTCTAGTGACAAAGTTGCAAGTACTGCTTATAAAATTGTGGCTTGTTGCCTACACTGTGTTTGAAGGAAATACCTCATTCAGTTAGGAAGTATTGAAAATTAGGAACTAATTTTGTTCTCATCCAAGTTCATAGGATTTTATCCATGAACTCCTCCCAGGGATTTTTCTGGCTTAGTTGAAGATATTCTTAAGCAAATGAATGGAGTGACAAGGCGGTAGAGAGGGTGAGAGAATAAAATGGGTGAGGAAGGTGAAAGATGTAGTTGACTCTTGTGCTGGGCTAGTTCAGTTAAGACTGTTAATGCTGCCCTTATGATATGAACAGGCTGAGTGCACTTAGCATGTGTGACTAAGTCTCTGAATAATTTCACCTTCATTTGAATATAAGAGAAAAAGATCCCTCTTTCATTAAATAGAGAATCATGATATGCCCAGCCACAGGCCTTGGTGTACAGCTGGCCTGGATAAATTGCCTGGGGATTAGGGAGGCAGGGCCTACAACCTCTCTAAGTACATTAGGTTATCGAAAGTCACCGAAGTAGAAACTGGCCAGAAAAAATGAAACATGCACGTAGGTACTTGCTCAGGGAGATTTCTATGGAAACTCTGTTCAGCTTTCTACAACCATATTTACCATTCTGGCATTTGGTTTGTAATGGGGAAAAGTTTGGCAATAGCATTAGTAATCAGAATTTTACCCCCTTTTACTTAAGTGCTTATCTTTTTTTTAAGTATAAAAATGTAATATAAAGTGTGGGTTTAAGGTAGTTTCATGTGGGTAGATGTATGCTGAGGCTTGACATTTTTTTAGATTTTTAATCTTCCCAAAGTAAGAAGTTATATGTTCTTCCTAAAATGGCTGGTAAGTGGTAATTATTAAACTGGTGGCTTTTTTAGGAATTTTCATTTCTCTGAGCATGTTCTACTGAAAATATATATTGCATGCTTTCTATGGCTTAACATTTTGACATTTTGGTTATCCTACCACTGGTAACATTTCATGACTATGGATCTAGGAACCCTTTTAGTTAAAATCTCACAGATACTTAATAGAAATTGTTTCTAACTCTTGATTTACTTATGCCCTAATTATTTGCCTTCTTCTTTACTAATTGTATGTATCTATATATACACATCTAAGGGAGACTTCAGATTATTAATAGCCTAATATCCAGACCCATATTTGTTCAGGGTTGTATGATAATTTGTGACAAACTGGACCTGGAACAGAATGCTGTGGCTTTCAGCCAGTTATGCTTTTAACACTACTCACTTCTCAGGAATAAGCTGAGAGACTCAGATGTCATTCATCCCATGATTACTCAACGTGTACTATATTCTTGGCACTGCGGCCAATGGGATAGATATGGATGGTGAGAGAGAGTGCTCTGCCTCAGAGGCATACAGACAAGCAGGGTGAGGTGGTACGTGCTAGTGGGGGCTGTGGTGTGGACTGTGTGGCACCAGCTGGGAAGAGCAGATGAATCAGAAGACCTCAAGAGATCATCCAGAGGGTGCTGTGAGGAAAGAGTAGGAGTTCTCCAGAGGATTGGGGTAGAGATGGGAGGAAGGAACAAGTTGTACATGACCTTGGAGGTGCAGTGTGTTAGGCAATGATGAATGATTTTTGTTGGTGGAACATAACGTTTAAAGGAGGATTACCAGAAGCTGAGGCTGGGTTGGGAAAACAGAATGCTGTACGAAAAGTGGACCTCTTTTTCTTGGTTCATTCATCTCAAGCATAAATATCTTTTCTATCTGTATGAAATATAAATATATGTTATGGCCCTTTAGGTGAGTTTTTGAAGGAAAGAGTTTGTCTCACATAAAACAAGGAGAAAGTTCCAGAATGTGATGTGCAAAATCTTGTAGCATGTGTGAGCTGAATGTGTGTGGGAAGACTGCAGTGGTTTGTATTGTAACATGGGAAGAGTGCATGGTCCCAGAAAATATAAGCTTGGAAGGGAGGGCCTGCTGATTACATACTAACATCAACTCTCTAACACCAGCTGGATGTCCTAAAGTTTGGTTCAGAGTGGCTCTGACTCCCCAGAGTCAGCACAGACCCCACAGATTAGGGACAAAATCCTTTGATTCTGACACTAACTATCCATGGTTAACATCAGATTCCAGGAGTCAAAGAACGAGCTCCCCCAAAAGACTGCCTTTACTTCAGATCCCAGATGCAAGTAGGGTTTCCAGGTCATCCACATTTGTGCTCATCTTGGCTACAAATTTGAGGATTCCCATGACCCTACTTCAGGTTTAGTAATTGACTGGAATGACTCATAGAACAACAATAAAAACGAAACAAACAACAACAAACAAACAACAACAAACAAAAAAACCACTGTTCTTGCAACTAGTTTTATTATAAAGGATACAACTGAGGAACAGTCAAATGGAAGAAGTGTTGGGGAAGGTTTGGGGCAAGGTGGCAGGGCACACAGAGCTTCCATGCCCTTTCCTCATAAGATCGGGCATGCCACTTCCTGGCACATTCTGTGGACACCAATTGGGAAGCTCCACTGAGCTTTGGCACCCATACTTTCAATTGAGGTTTTGTTACATAAGAATGATCAATTACATCATTGGCTGTGAGATTGAACTCAATTGCCAATATTTCTAAAAATGTCAATCCTTTAATCAGGTGGTTTGTCTTTCTCGTGACCAGGCTCCATCCAGAAGCTATTTAGGGGTTCCTCCCTGAGTTAAGGCATAAACATCACAAATACACACCTGTCATTCAGGAAATTCCAAGGGATTTTGAAGCTCTGTGCCAGGAACCCTGGACAGAGACCAGATCTATTCTTTTCGATTATACCAGTGATGAACTATAGGTGCCATTCTATAACATTCTGTATAGTGTAAAGATGTTCTCTGCATTTGCCAACAAAATATTAACATTTTATGTTAGTAGTTAGCAGATTACCCCAGAACCTACCTGTTTCAAAAGAAATAAGGTCTTTCAGCAAAACCTTTCCAGTTGAAGGTTATGAAGGAAGAAGCAAATGATATTTCTTTCCATTTTTTTATAATAAAAGTTATATATGTTCTAAATCCAGTTTAAGATTGGACTGTGACTTTATCTCCTTAAAGGATAAAGCAGTCACCTTGTCTGGCATTCTTTAATTTGAAAGTGGGAAGTAAGTTGCTTTGTATAAGGACTTTTTACCCTGTGCCTAGGACTCACTTTTGAACGCCAGATTTTAACAACATCCAGCCTTTTGGTATCAGTATTGGAGCCTTTACCAGTAAGTACCTCTTGGGACCATATGACTTACAGCCATCTAAAAGTGAGAATATCCTTTTATTTTGAATCTTTTGTCCAGAGCCATCCAAAGCATAAGGGAACTAGTTAATGCTCTACATTCTATTCAGGGAAATTAATTTTCAGTAGAAAACTCTCTGGAAACCTTTGTGAGGTTGTTTGCTTGGATAAGACCAAGAACTGAAATGACTCATGAGCAGCAGGAGGACCTATGAGGTCATGAAAGTCAGCTCACCTGGTGTCTGACGATGTGAGGTTGTTCTGTAAGCTCTTTACTAGAACTAGCATCAGGAATATTCTAAAAGCGAAGCCTCCGGTGTCTTCCTATAGACTAGAGATTGGGCCATGTGAAAGTTCATCTTTGCCATGTCATCATGAAAGTGAATGTTTTGAAATGAAAAGTGAAACTGAAGTTCAAATTACAACACAGTATGGGTGTCCTTAGTATGTAGTTGTCTGGAGAGCTGAATTTTCAAGGTCGCTGGCAATGGACCTCCTTTAGTAACAGGAATTACCTAATCACTGTTAGATGATACTAATTTTGAACTCTATCAGGTACCCCTCTGCTTTGATGAGCATACTCTGCCCTGTTGTTGGTAAGTGAAGGTCATCATGAAGACTATAATGGCTTCCCCATAGTCCTGCTGCAGAGTAGTGGCTTAGTATACCCACAACTATGGTACTTGAACTTGTCTCAACTATCTTTTATTTTTATAGTGTCTTCCCTTTTGGCAGCTCTTCTTTGTCTGCTTTTAGCAGTATCTTTCTTTCTTGTAAATTTTTGAAGATTCAGAAACCAGATAACATTTGTATGTATGTGTGGAGTATAGGCTCCAAGATATCTGAATAAGTGAATGGACTTGGGAAATTCTGTTTGGCTGTTCAAGTTTTTTTTGTTTTGTTTTGTTTTTTGGTGTGCTTAGCTTCCTAGGACTTAACTTTTCATGTTGCTGATAAATAACTGAATGCTAGATAGAGAGTGTCCCATCCTCTTGTCTTTTTATTTCACTGCCTACCAACAAATACAAGGTCTGATAGATAACAAGTTTTAAACCAATTGAGCGATTTTCATTATAAAACTAGAAGCCAGGTGTACGAAATTTGTGCACCGGGGAGGGGTGGGGTGGGAGGACCTTCAGCGTGGCCTGCACTCTCTCACAATCTGGGACTACTCAGGGGATCCACAATCCAGGGCCACTGGCTCGCAATCCGGGACCACTGGCTCCTAACCACTTGCCTGCCTGCCTGATCGCTCCTAACCACTCTGCCTGCCTGATCACCCCTAACTGCTCGCCTGCCTGATCACCCCTAACCGCTTGCCTGCCTGCCTGCCTGAAAATCCCTAACCACTCACCTGCCTGATTGCCCCTAACCACCTCTGCCTCGGCCCCCACCACTGCGGCTTCATCCGGAAGGACGTCCAGAAGGTCGTTTGGCTTTCCGGTCAAATTAGCATATTATGCTTTTATTATTGTAGATTATTATATGAACATTTAAGTGTTGTTTTCTCTGAACAACATTTAAGTATTCTTTGTCTTGAGTTCAGTTTTCTCCTCTGGGTGTGGAAATAATGTTGCCTAATGAAAGGTTTAAGGATGCTCTCTAAAAGGCTCTCTGAAAGAACTCTCTCTGGCAGCTAACTCTCAGGGATAAAGTAGCTTTCAAACCCCTTCCCATAATGGTTAAAGTATCTAATGTGGTTGTGTGCCACGTGGGAGTTCAACTCCTTGGAAGACCAGTATGGCCACAATGTTACAGAGAGGAAGGGAGAGGGATAGAGAGTTAGAAACATCGATGAGAGAGAAAACATCGATCAGCTGCCTCCTGCACACCTCCTACTGGAGATGTGCCCACAACCAAGGTACATGCCCTTGTCCAGAATTGAACCTGGGACCCTTTAGTCTGCAGGCTGATGCTCTATCCACTGAGCCAAACCGGTCGGGGCTTGAAAGTTTTAGAAAATCAAATCATCAAGCTGCAGGAACCAAGTATTTTAGTGGGAGCCACTGTTAGGTCTGGAAGAACTCAGTTACTCTCCTGGAAAGATATACTGTACAAATGCTGCTCCTCAATCACACCTTGATTTCAGTAGTTGAGCCACTGAAGTTTGCGCAGTGAATAAAGGGAAGCACAAATATTCCTTCATCCTTGTATATGTGTGGGCTTTAAAATTTCTCAGTGATGGACCAGTTTAGTTCTTAATTTAGCCTCTTAATTTAGTTGCATTAGCCTCTCTTTTCTGCAGTGCTTCTCTTAGTGTTTGGATATATCTCTGACATCTATATATATAAAAGCTCAGCGACCAGAACAGTAGGACAACCAGAACAGCTGGTGGCGATGACACACACTGCAGCAGCCAACCAACCTGATCCCAGTCCCTGATCGGCCCCCCAACCCCGGACGTCCTGGCCCCCGGTTGGCCCCCGTCCCAGCCCTGATCGTGGGCGGGGTGGGCCGGCTCACTGCCTGAGACCCCTCCCTCTGGCTAGCCCTGCCCCTGATTGCCTGCTCCCGGATCGGGAGGGGGCCAGCTGGCCCACCGCCTGTGGCCCCTGCCCCCCACCAGCCCAGCCCAATGGGCGCCCGTCGGGGTGGGCTGGCTGGACCCTACCCATGCATGAATTCATGCACTAGGCCTCTAGTATACTTATAACTTCGTATTCTAAGTCTTTGATTATATGGTGCCTTCCCTGCTAGACTTAAAGGGCCATAGGCTTGTCTTCCTCATGCTCAATATTAGTGTCTTTTACTTGCAGGGAGCCTCATAAATGTTTGCTGGATGAATAAATGCTGAACCACTAGTCCATTTTCCTCCAACTGCTGGCCTGGCTAACTACTCATTCTGAGAGACTCAGCTTAGAGATCACTTCCTCTAAAGAGCCATCACTAACACCCACCTTCCCAAACTAGCTTTAGTGCTCCTTTCTCTATGCCCTAAATGACTGTTGGAATAGCTTTATCACTGCTTACACCATTTCAGTATAACTATTGGCCTACCCCACTAGAATTAAGAATGGGGCTTGAGTCTTACTCAGCTTTGAATTAGTGGTGCCTAAAGCAGTCCCTGGCACTCAGTAGTTACTCTATACATGTTTATAGATTTAAGGAGTGAAAGAAGATAGGATTAAAATGTGGAATGTATTATGGAGATACTTGCAAAATACATAGTTTGCTCTTTCCTCCTAGGGTTTTAATTATCTATAATAATAAAAATGTAATATGCAAATTGACCGAACAGCCCAACGGAACGACTGTCCGGACAACCTTCCGGATGACCTTCCGAACGAAGCCTGGGCTGCGAGGGCCCAGGCAGCTGGGGCTGCAGAGGCCTACTCTTGCACGAATTTTGTGCATTGGGCCTCTAGTATAAATGATAAGGAGCAAAAATGAATGAAAAAATACCCCTACCAGTAAGATATATACAGTGATTTTAAAATATATACATTGCCATTTCTTGTTTATAACACATTCAGGTAGTTTAGTCCACAACCTACCATATGCCAAGTAATGCACAAAGTTGGGGATATAGAAGTACAAAATTTACTATTTTGCTTTTTTGTCAGGTAAAATTCAGTTGTCAGAATAATATGAAATCACTGTTCTTCTGCATCATGTGGTCTAAGAATCATATTGACCACCATCAGCTACCCAGCCTGACAAAAATTTATTTGATTTTAACTTGAAATGTCCTGTTTATCTTTCCCTGCTTCTCTAATATCACTGCTCTAGATTGCTCTACTATTCCTAATATTTAAGAGTTAACATAAAAATTGTATGATTGTGCATTTATAATTTATGTTGCTTGGTAATCCTATTCAATGTGTTTTTATCTGTTTCTCTATGTGAATTAAGAGCAATGCCTTGTATAAATTAGTCACCGGACTATTGGTTAAATAAAAGAGAAAGTAGTCTTGATTTGAATAAAAATACCTATGATAATCAATATTTTTCTTTTCTACATTTCATCCCATTTCACTAACAGCAGTCAAGAATGTGTTAATTATACAGTAATAAATGTTTGGAATGATTCTTGTGGTGACTCTTGACAAAACATTTGAATGGAGCACTCTTTGTTGTTGTTTTTTTGAGGAAGAAAACGTAGTGTACTTAGCATCATTGACTACCTCTGTAATTCACCACAAATGTTTCTGACCCCCAGCTACATTAGTACTTATCAGATAATGTTTGTCTTCTCTAGGGTTGTGTAAGCCAAGGAAATAGGACATCTGTTTTGAGTAATTTGACCTTAAATCACATTTTTTAAGAAAAGCCACATGAGTGTTTTTATGTCATCTTATTGCATTAGGAAGCAACAAGAATAAACAGTATCCTCTGGGCTTCTGAAAGATCCAGAGGTTGATCTAATTGTTTATATGATATTAAATGGCTCATTTTAAATTCATCTTTCTCAGTGAACCTTGGTAGTTTTGAAAGAAATAGATGTATTCTTATCTCTTTATCTTGTACTTTGTCACTAACTATTTTGTTTACTAAAGAAATAAACAATAAAACTTACTTCAGCTCCACACTGTTGCCTAAGCATGGTGGCTTTTCATTTTTACTTTTAAGGAAGAGAATGTCTCATGGGATTTGAGAATAAAGTCATTTTTTAAGAGTTGTAATTCAAAGCTGAAGATGACCCTAACAGCTTCTAGTGCATTTTTTGTTCCTCTATTTTTAATTTGTTAGAGAGCATATGCCACAAATATTTGATTATATGCCTTTGTGATATGCTATAAAATCCTGATTATGTGTTGGGTTAAAATATTAACCCTCAAATGAGACTGACTGGATTTAAACCCTAGTTTTCTGTGTGACTTTGGGGAAGATTTTTAACCCTTTGCACTCACTTGCTTTTTTCTCGATTCCTTTATTCTAATGCTAACTGTGTCGAGTCACACTCGACATCCAAGTGCAAAAGGTTAACCCTTCTATGCAATGATAATAATACTTTCTCAATGGGTTATAGAGGGGGTCAAATGAAAGAATAGATATACAGTGTTTAATAGAGAGTGGTCCATAGCAAATCTACACTAATAAAAGAGAAAGATGCAAATTGACCACACCTTTGTGATGCCCACCAGCCAATCAGGAGCAAGTATGCAAATTAAACCAACAAAGATGGTGGGTTAATTTGCATACACAGGCACCAAGTGGCCTGGGGCAGGGCGAGACGCTTGCATCATCCCCATGGCAATGACGAAGGCATTCCACACCGTCCCAGCAGCTCCGGGCCTCTGGGCAGCGTGGGAAGGCAGAAAGGCAGCTCCTGGCCATAGCAAAGGCAGAAAGGTGGCTCCGGCCTGAGCGAAGGCAGTGCCAGCAGACAGGGGTAGGGAAGCCCATTCTTGAATGAATCTTCGTGCATCGGGCCTCTAGTACTTAATAAATATGCAGTGACAATAGCAGCAACAGTAGTTATAATGCGATGGGCAGTCATGATGACTCCCTGGGCTCAAACCCACTTTTGCATTAACCAATCTGCTATTCTTTGAAGTCATTGGGCCACTATATGTAAAACACTGACCATTATCATTAATAAATAAAAATATTACTATTTTCATGTCTGGAGCAATTGTTCAGTATTTATAGCCAATAAATCAAAACACTGGAAAATTAAAAGTAAATATGCCTTTTGGTAAGCAACCTGACTTATAGGCCACTATTTTGCAGAAATAAAAACATTGGTGTGTTTATATGAATGTTTATTAAACATATTTTGTAGTAGCAGGCATTAAAAATGTTGAACTGGGTTTATCCTATATAATAAAGAGGTAATATTTAAATTGACCATCACTCCAACACACAAGATGGCCACCCACATGTGGACACAAGATGGCCATCAGGGGAGGGCAGTGGTGGGTGATCAGGCCAGCAGGGGAAGGCAGTTTGGATGGACCAGGTCTGCAAGGGAGGGCAGTTGGGGGCAATCAGGCCTGCAGGAGAGGGCAGTTAGGGGTGACCAGGCCTGCAGGGGAGGGCAGTTGGGAGGGACAAGGCCTCTAGGGGAGGGCAGTTGAGGGGGACCAGTCCTGCAGGGGAGGGCAGTTGGGGGCGACTAGGCCAGCAGGGGAGAGCAGTTAGGGGCAATCGGGCCCACAGGGGAGGGCAGTAGGTGCGACCAGGCTGGCAAGGGAGGGAAGTTAGGGGTGACTGGGCCAGCAAGGGAGGGCAGTTGTGGCTTACCAGGCCTGCAGGGGAGGGCTCTTGGTGGCAATCAGGCCAGCAGGGGAAGGCAGTTATGCATCGATCAGGCTGGCAGAGGAGTGGTTAGGGGGTGATCAGGCTGGCAGGCAGAAGCAGTTAGGGGCAATTGGGCTGTCAGGGGAGGGCAGTTAGGGGCGACCAGGCTGGCAAGGGAGGGAAGTTAGGGGTGACCGGGCCAGCAAGGGAGGTCAGTTGGGCCTTACCGGGCCTGCAGGGGAGGGCAGTTGGGGGCAATCGGCCAGCAGGGGAAGACAGTTAGGCGTTGATCAGGCTGGCAGGGGAGTGGTTAGGGGGTTATCAGGCTGGCAGGCAGAAGCAGTTAGGGGCAATCAGGAAGGCAGGCAGGCGATTAGTTGGGAGCCAGCAGTTCTGGATTGTGAGAGGGATGTCTAACTGCCAGTTTAGGCCTGATCCCACCAGGGTCCCTAACCCTCAAGGGGTCCCAGATTGTAGAGAATGCAGGCTGTGCTGTGGGACAACCCCCCCCCCCCGTGCACAAATTTCATGCACCAGTCCTCTAGTATATCTATATTGACCTAAAAAGTTCCATGTTATATTATTGGGTAAGGGATAAAACTAGAGAGGAACATGTCAGATTATTATTCTTTGAGAAAACATAGGAAATGGCTAAAAAAAATACTTCATATATGTGAATATGTGTCTGCATGTATAGAAAGAAGGGCTTTGAAGGAAATACACTATGAGCTCAGATAAGTTTGTGGGTGTTTGAGTGAGAATGGGCAAGAGTGTTTAATTTTTCCTTTGAAATTTTTTTTTTTTTTTTACTTTTTACAGTGGCATATATTATTTTCGTTATTTAAAAAAAGTAAAGGAAAAAGTCAAAGCTCAGAGAAAGAAAGAACTGGGACTATGTGTAAAAGAGAAACATCTGGAAGGATGCTTAAAATTTGGTTATTTAGTTCTTTGCTATTGTAAAAGCTAATATATAGAATTTTCTCTGCAATTTTTCCAAGTACACAGTTATTTTTCCTGTGAGCAGATCAAGTCATCATCAAATGAGTACATTTTAAAAAGAGCTTAACAAAAGCGAATCATTTAAATTGGCTAACATTTAACCTATATAAATTTGACTTAAAAGGGAAAAATAGCCCTTGCCTGTGTTGATCAGTGGTTAGAGTGCTCACCCTTGTACAGAATGGTCACAGAATTGATCCTCAGCCCTGGTCCAGGTGCATGTGGGAGGCAGCCAATAGATGTGTCTCTCTCACATCTCTTTCTTTCCCTCTCTCTCCCTCTCTCTCCCTCATTCCATCTCTCTCTCTCTCTCTCTCTCTCTCTCTCTCTCTCTCTCTCTCTCCCCTCCCTCCCTCCCTCCCTCCCTTCCTACACCCTCCCCCTTTCACCTCCACCTCCTACTCCCTCTCTCCCTTCCACTCTAAAAATCAATGGAAAAAATATGCTAGGGTGAGGATTAACCAAAAAACAGCAAAAAAATAAATATGCTGGAGAAGGGTAACAAATCAAAAACCTCTTCAGAATTTCATGAAAGATGAGAAAATTATTTTAAAACCTTAGGTCTTAGGGGTATGAACTAGATGGAGGGCAGCATGGAGGGGAAGTGGAGCATTTGTAATACTCTAAACTATAACATATATATGTGTCTGTACATATACACACACACATATATATGTATTTTTTTATTGTAAAAAGTTTTACTGTATTCTGAAGGGGAAAACCCTACAAACTAAATAGTGGAACTTGTGTAAAAGTAATTTTCTGTCCACCAAGCTTAGAGATACAGTGATAGAATAATATATCTGAATATGTTTCTGGATCACCTACCTCATTGACTAAATCAAGATGTACTGAATTAAACAGTTAAATTTCCTTTACTGATTAACCTTAAGGTTTTTTTTTGTTTTGTTTTTTTTGTAAAATAAAAACGTGGCCATTGTATTTTATTTATGGTTTACAGTTGACATTTAATATTTTATTAGTTTCACATGGACAGCATAGTGGTTAGACATTTATATAACTTATTAAGTGATCCTCCTGATAACTCCAGTACCTCCTCTGACACCATACGTATAGTTAGTACAGTATTATTGATTATGTTCCTGATACTATGCTTTACATTTCCATGACTGTTTTGTAACTGCCAATTTGTACTTCTTAATCCCTTCACCTTTTTCACCCAGTCCCCCAACCTCCCTCTCTCCTGGCAACCAATAGTTTGTTCTCTATGAGTCTATTTCTGGGTATGTGTGTTTTTTCTTGTTGATTTATTTTATTTTTTTAGATTTCCCATATAAGTGAGACCATATAGTATTTGTCTTTCTCTCTCTGACTTATTTCACTTAGCGTAATACCCTCTAGGTCCATCCATGTTGTTGCAAATGGTAAGATTTTATTCTTTTTTATGGCTGAGTAATATTCCATTGTCTATATGTATCACAGCTTTTTATATCTATTCATCTATTGATGGGCACTTTGGTTGCTTCCATATCTTGTCTATTGTAAGTAATACTGCAATGAACATGGGGTTACCTATATCTCTTCAGACTAGTGTTTTTGATTTCTTCGAATACCCCAAAATTTTTTTTTTACAAAGAAATCATAGAACAGACAGTATTTTCCAGCTAAGTCACTGAAGCAGTTTGTCTAGATGACACACTGTAATATAGTCAGTTTTCACTAAAGCTTCACTTTTCTTATGAGAAGAGAGCACATTACTTTTCTCAATGGAGAAAACCCCCTGGATTTCTTCCATTTTCAATGAGCCTCTTCATATCTTCTTTGTCTCATATAATACCTGTGTCACGAAACTCTTTCATTTTTTTTTAAAGAGTTGTTAGTTGATAGTTCTAAATTCACAAAATTGGCAGGCACTCCAGGTTGTAGTTATATAAATGTTACTAAATTTAATGTGTCTGATCTGCTAATTTGTAATTTTTTTTCTAACTATGCTGAATACAGAATATTTAATGTATGATATACATCTAATCTGTGAGGTTCTTGCTGGAGGAATGGGTCCAAGTTTTACAGTTTGTGGTTCTCAAAATGCCCAGCACATATAGGCACTCAGATGAGCCCTGTCATGGCTAAAAGTGACTACTTAAGATGAATGAATCTGTTTCGTTCAGCTTGGTATTTTATGAATAATTAATAATACCCATTCAGTTATCATCTGAATCACTAAATTGACAATGGTTATTTAATATGAATGTCTTAAAGCGAGTGTTTTATGAACATTTAGGCATATGAATTATGCTTGTTATTACTTGTATAGCACTTTGATGGATGTGGAATGCCCTCGGGGAGAACAGAGCACATGTACTAACTAGTATGACTTGTAAGAAGTCCCTCATCCGATGAGCCCATCAGTGCTCTCCCAGTGAGAGCACTAACTGGACTCTAGGAGGGAAGAGGCTGTGCAGTTGCGTAGACGAGAGTCTCACTTGGGCTGCCTGGTGATGTGGTGTTAATTCTTTGCCCTCCTCCTGTATTTTCATGAGGATATTAGGAACATGGCAAAAATTGGTGCAACAAACAAATGGTCTTGCCCAGGAATTGTTGAGAAAGGACAAGAAAGGCAAGAAGATGGAGGGTAAAATAAAAAGGGAGGATAGGACATTTGGGTGAAGAGAAATTTTTTATTAGAGTTTTCTTCTCTAGTAGTTGCAAAGAACGTATTTGTACTAGGGTGAAACGTTTGAAAGGGCGTAGGAGAGGCCGTAGCTTAAGAAGGATGCATGACATCTGGTCTACAGAACATAAATGTGGCTGTGAAGACAGCCGCTCCTCAGGCTGCAATGGGTGCTAATAAGTATTTTTAAAGTGATAGTGGCTGCTCCCTGCAGAGGCTTTGTTCCCTTTGAGCTTTGCTCCCTGAGTTCATTTATTTCTCCACAGGTTTCATCTTCCCTGTTTCATGAGGTTTCTCATCAGAAAATACATATTTTTTAGGACCATTGTTAGTACTGGCTGAGGGAGCAGGAGGAGGCATGTCACATGGCATCTTGATATTTGAGGGATGAGATCAATTTGAAATTGCAAATTAAAAATGAAAAGCCTTCTTACTAAGGAGGCAGAGCCCACTTTAGATATTGTTGGTTTTGGTTATTGGGGAGGAGTTGCAGTCTGGCCTTAAAGCACTCCTGGGCTGTGAAATCAATTGTGGGTTGCACTCAGCATTTATTTACTTATTTATTTTGCAAAATGAAATATAGTAGAATAGGAGATGTGAATATAATGCACAGTCACATGGTAAGAAACATAGTGACACTTTTTTTTCATAAAAATTGTGTCGGAGTATGTGTCTGTGTGTATAAGTGTTATGTATGCACACATAGCATCACACATGTATACGGGGTAGCAATATGCAATATTTTTTGTGTTATGAGTAATAGTCAGAATGTTTGGAATATAATTGGTTGTAGAGCATTGCCTTTGGAGTTTAATATAAAAAATTCAAATTCCCCTTGCCCTAACAGACATTGTCAGTCGGACCCTTTGGTGAGTTAAGTATTGTCTGTGTTTCATCAGGTCATTCTTGTTGGGGAGAATTAACGAGATGGAGTTTATGGAGCACCTTGCCTAGGCACTGGGTGTCACACTTTACCATTTCCCTTAAGGACAGCCACGAATGCTGTGATCCCGCGTGGCCTGGCCCACTGAGCTCTCTTCCTTTGCTCCTTGCCTAGAAGCCAGTTCTTTTCTGAATTCAGAGCCTCAGTGCTGTCTTTTCACTCACCAAGACTGTGATTGCCTCTTCCCTGTGTGTCCACCTGCTTCCTACACTTCGTCTCCACCACTTTTCGTCATAGGCAAGGGGCTTGCTTGACTTTATAACCATTATCATTGGGTTAAGAAACCAGAGAAATTTTTTTCATTCCATTTTTCAATTAACGTGTCTCAGTGTTCTTCTTCCACTGTTAAGAAAAATACATAGATTGGGTACCAAGAGTGCTATACCCCTATAACTTTAAGGCTGTGCCACTCAGAGTGCTCTTGAGATGAGAGGTGGTCCTCACATTGTTCCTGCTCCATGGGCAGTATAGAAATTGAGAGAAAGTCTTTAGAAATTTTTAGAGGAATTTGGCAGAGTAATTTTATGTTTATTTAATAACGAATTTGTGCTTGCATGTTGCATGTATTTTTATTTTCTTTTTCTAAAAAATCCATGTTTATTGTGCTTTACATAAACTTGGTCTGAGATGCATTAGGAATTTCAAAGCTGCTCCTTTATCATAGATTGTTTGAGCAGCACTGCTCTAGATACCTTCATTGTTACAAGCGGAGTATCTATGTAGGTGAGAGGAAGCCCACAGGCCATGTAAACTAGAGTCAGGATATATGCTAGCAAAGATGGGACTTGTAAACTTTTTATGGCTTTTGGACCTTCAGTTCATAAATGTGAAGGCATGGTCATTGAGGGAAAAAATGAAGATGAAACAGCCAAAGGGAGTGAAATACTAAGGATCTGTGCACTTTTATTACAACTAAAAGGCTTTCCAAAACTGGTTTGGCTCAGTGGATAGAGCGTCAGCCTGCAGACTCAAGGGTCCCAGGTTCGATTCTGGTCAAGGGCATGTACCTTGGTTGCGGGCACATCCCCGGTGGGGGGTGTGCAAGAGGCAGCTGATTGATGTTTCTAACTCTCTATCCCTCTCTCTTCATCTCTGTAAAAAATCAATAAAATATATTTTTAAAAAAACACAAAAACTAAAAGGCTTAAAAAGTGAATTTTATAATGGCTTTCAAGTTTATAAATGCTTCTTCTCTGTCAGCCAAAGTATTCGATAACACACATCATTGTCTCTTCCTGATGGATGACTGAAAATGCTCCCTTTTTTGTTGTGTGCACAAAGTTTCTCAAATGTAGCAAGAGAATTCAGCCAGTTTCCTCAGCCTTTAAAAATCTAGAGCCTCTACCATACCAATGCAAATTTTAATGATGGTGTAGAAGGGAATAACTAATTATACATAGTTATTGCTGCTGTAGCAAACAATGATGGAAGATAGCCTTATCAAAAGCATTTGCCAGTGGATATGATTAAGCTAAATTTAATTCACCCAAAGATTCGAGAATGCGAACACTGCATGTTCTCATAACAGAGTTTTCCTTTTCAAAAAAAGGAAAATAATTATTCTTAGCGGACCTTCAAAGTTTGCATGGAAAGACTGTTCCTTTTGAAGCCCACTCCATTATGTGGAGCTTTTTTCATTTGCCTGCAGTGTTAAATTCTCTACTTCCATACTAGGATTTAAGAGTGTTTTGTTATCTAAACACAAACAGAACTTCTGTGCTAATTTGAATTCTGATTTCTTTTATTTGCCCAGTTGGAGTGTTTTTTTGTAGAGGAAAAAAGTTGAGGTAAGGAAATGCTTACCAAGGGAGACCCAATTACTCCTTGAGAATTCATTTCCTCAAGTCAAAACATTGAAGTAGAAGGTGAAAATTAAACATTCAGCCATATAGGGATATTTAAGAAAAATCACCCTCTTAGTCTACAATTGAATATAAATGTTTTGAATTTTTTAAACATCTGGCTGGTGAGTTGACTTTTCTTTCATATCATATAGGTGACACATTCAAACAATGAAAAGGCATATCTTTCTTCCCACTTCCCATTCTCTATGCACAATTGTGAACTTCCCCAAGGATTCTGGGTTCCTAGACTCTGCTAAACATAAATGTTCACATTTTCTTCTCTAAACTCACCATAAGACAGTAGTACAGCACTGGCAGAAATACAGTATTGGCTGAAATGTCACCTTCTATACTTTGAAACCATGAAGTAAATTCTCATGGTCACACAGAAATAAAGCTTCCCTTCCCAAAGCTTAAATGTAGGGGCAAGATTGAGTTCAATACTTGATTCATTGAGTTTTGTAATGCCATTTGTAATACTAATGGTCCTCTCTCATAAAGAAAGGGAATTTTAAAATTATCACTGACCTGAAATAGGATAGGATCAGGAAGATTGTGATGTGGACAGGTAGAAATCTGTAGAGCTAAATGCTAAAGAATTGCAGAAAATTCAGAGAAGTCATGCATTTAGTGGAACTATGAGGAAACAAAATAATCATAATGCTAATAACAAACATATTTTGAGCTTATGCTGCATGGCAAGCATTGTCCTAAGTGCCTTTCTATGCATTAATCATTAATTGTGTGGGCTGCATAGAAATACCACTTGAGAGACTCCAGAGGAAGAAAAAAGGGAGCCTTTCAGGGGAATGTCCCAGGGGATAGGTTCTCATTAAAGAGAGACACTTCCTCTAAAAGGCTGTGTGTGTGACACCAGAGTGATGCTCACCTGGTTTCTGGGCAGGGGGAGGAGAGGTCTCTTGCCTGTGACTATGGAGATAGCCCAGACAGAATTGCTTTCTGTGGACCAGAACAAGTGAAGGAAGAAGACAGTGTGGAGCAGGTGTTTTCACCAGCTCTATACATGTGTGCTTGGAACATCTCTGACATTTTACAAAATCACACACAGTGATAGTTCCTGTGAGGAACATGGGGTTGAGGCAGACCACTCACAGTCTAGGCAGTTTTGTAGCCAGAGAACCAATAAAAATAGTAACAACCCCAATCAAAACACTGGCCCGTTGACTCCCATTCACTGGCAGTTAGAATCCCAGTGAATCCATCCTTAGCCCTGTACCCGAGAGCTCCAGCCTCCTTCTCACTAACCGGTCCTGGAATTTGTTCCCTTCTAATAGGGACCCCTGTCTGCCAACTTAAAAATCGGATCCAGGGTTTGTCCTCTTCATCAGTCCATGCTCTTTCCTTTTTTTAAAAATATATATATTTTTTTTTATTGATTTTTTACAGAGAGGAAGAGAGAGGGACAGAGAGCTAGAAACATCGATGAGAGAGAAACATCTATCAGCTGCCTCCTGCACACTCCTTACTGGGTATGTGCCCGCAACCAAGGTACATGCCCTTGACCGGAATCGAACCTGGGACCCTTGAGTCCCCAGGCCGATGCTCTATCCACTGAGCCAAACCGGTTTTGGGAGTTCTTTCCTTTTTAAACTCAGGAGGGAGTCGAGTTTCTTCATCCGTTCTTGTGGTTTCCAAGACAGCTTAGCAGAGGAGAAAGAGGAATGGCTCTGGAAACCACTAGTTTTCTTCTTGCCACTTCTTAGACTAAGCAAAAGCACTGCTCAGGATTTTTTTCGTTGTTCAAAAGCTACCACATAGCCTTCTATTTAAGAGAAAATTTGCCCCTGATCACTCTGAAACTATAATGTCCTATAAAAAGATTACACACGAACCAATGGTACTTCGGTCTTACATGGATGTCACTCCCCTATTTGCTAATCCTATGTCAACTGTATTATAGAAGATGCCATGTGACAAACAGACTGGATTCTGGCTCAAAAGGGGGAAAAAGAAGAGTATGAAAATTAGAATCATTTGAGTATGTAACATAGACTGTCACCTGACATCAACATAAACATTTCTGTATGCTTTCAACAGCTCAGAAAGCTGACAGCCTTTCGTGCTGGGATGGAGCATATTCAAGTATTCGAGGAGGAAAGGCTGTGTAGCTAAAAAAAAACAACAGCATTTTAGGGAGCCCTGGTCATTTTCTGAACAGAATGTTAGGAAGTTACCAAGTTTATGCCAAGCTGTGAAATGGGATTTGTATGGTTCAGCTTCACCCAAGCCATCTAAACTAGACTTCACAGGATTTGGGAAACGCGGACGTTTGCCATCCTTTGCATGTTGTCATGTTTGCCACCCATGGTTGCCCAAGTTTAAATGATGGAAACATTCCAGGAAATGATGTTGGCAGTGTGACAACACTAAAGGTTTTGGTGATTTGAAGATGACCTCAAGGCCATGTCATGCCTCAGTACACATTGTAGCTATGTTGCAGGTAACAGAGCCCCAAATGATTGAATATGAAATAAAATTTCTTATATTTTACTAAGAGCAGAAAAGTACAGTTTTACCAAGAGCAGCAAAGTACAAAAGCCTGCTTTAGATTTCTTATGGGGTTGGTCAATCCTTTGTATTTTGAAGATATTTCTACATTTTGTAGTATATAGCTAACCCAAATCATTTCAATGGCATTCTCTTGCCACTTGTTCCCTTTCTCTGTCCCCAACTCTTTCTTAAATCACATTTCAGTTTTTCCTTATTACTGGAATATATGTTCCATAGATAACCCTTCCCTTGTGGCTTAGCTTTCACATTTACAGGTACATAACATTCATCTCTTGAAAAACTGCTCCATTTTCAAATAGCGACTGTAATTTTCCTTCACTGTTATGAAGGGGTTTGTTTGCTTCGTATATGCTCAAGCAGCACACAGAGAAACATGGGGTTATTGGAGTGTGGCAGGATGAGTAATGGGCTGGAAACTCAGAGGCTCAAAGTTCTGGTTTTGCCACTAACTCATCCTAAAGTCTGGGTAAGCTGCTTCTTAATTTCTCTATGAGATAATTCCTATCTATCTTAAATGGCATTAACACTAGTTCACCTCCACTAGGGACACTGGGAGGGTAACAGCCATAAGCAAACATTTTCTAATACTGATCCTTTAACAATAGCTTATTAATTTGTAAAGGATTTATCTACATTTGTTTTCTTATTTAGTCCTCCCAATTCTCTGGGAAAGGTAGTCCTCTCATTTTTCTGTTTAGGAAATCACAGCTTGTAGATAAGATAGAAATCCCACACTTTTTCTAGTATTGTGTATGTATATTTACATATGGGTGTGGTGTATAGTAAAATACATATATATATACATAAATACATATATATATATATATAAATATATATATATATATATAAATACACACACAAAAATGTACATATACATGCCTCCTTGAAAATTATGCATCACAAGAGGAGCGTTTAAAAAGGAATACATGCTTGGCTGGTGTTGCTCAGTGGTTGAGCATGACCTATGAACCGGGAGGTTACGGTCCAGTTCCAGGTTGGGGCATGTGCCCAGGTTGCAGGCTCGATCCCCAGTGGGGGGCGTGCGGAAGGCAGCCAATGGATAGTTCTCCCTCATCATTGATGTTTCTGTCTCTCTCTTCCTCTCCCTTCCTCTCTGAAATCAATAAAAATGTGTTTTACAAAATTAAAAAAGAATATTCAAGGGCAATCGTCTCCTCACCAAGTAGAAATCATGAGTTCAAGCACACCTGAGTAGTATTTTACTTTTCATCTTAATACTCCCAAGTTTAGGTGTTTCTCCTCAGAGTTTCGGTATATTTTTCTCTCTGCTAAAGAAGACTTATAATGACCTATTTTCCCTTTCATTTTAGAACACTTTGCTTTTACCTGTCTTTATGTGATATATAAAGTTCCTATAATTATTTTAGTTGCCATTTCTGTTGATCTTAAACATGGGGAGGGCCCATATGGCACAGTTAATGCCGGGGTATCTGGCAAGCTTGACTCCATGTGGAAACACTTTTATGGATGGCTTAGTGCCATGGATTCAAAGATAGAAAAAGCTCCTGGAGACTTCTGAAAACGACCATCCTCAAGATGGCCTCAGTATGCCCAGTCATGAAAACACCCCCACTATCAGGAAGTCCGTTGTTATACCAACGGGGGAGGGGTGGTGGGACTGGACTGCACAAATTTTATTACATTGATTACAAGGAGCATCATAAGGCCAATCAGGTTCTCTAAGATTCCACACATCAGACCAATCTGTTCTCTTTCTCTAGGTTATGTGAGAATCTTAAAGTGGATGTGATTCCCAAATGGTGGTACCATTATATAATGTATTGTTGTTCAATAGAACTTTCTGAGATGATGGAAAAGTTCAATATTTCTGCTGCCCAATATGGAAGCAACTAGCCACATGTGACTATTGAGTTCTTGAAGTGTGGTGAGGGTGGCTCAGGAACTAAACTTTGAATGTTATGGAATTTTAATTTAAATAGCTACATGTGGCTTAGTGACTACCGATTGATCAGCGCATGTCTGCAAATTATGCTCATTTCTGTTACTTAGGAGACTAATTTCAGTGACATCAAAGGAATTTTCCATTCACTGATCTTGAGGATACTTTGGGGGTGAAAAGGTATGAGAGCGATGGGATTTTCAAAGCCTAGGTAGGTGCAGAATTTCAGGGTCAACCCATGTAAATGATGGTGGCTTTTCAGAAGTGACCAGAAAGTTGTGTTTCAGATTGTGACTCTCCTTTGATTTTCTTTTCTCAGGTTCTTTCATGTTGGTGAACACATCTGGCAGACCTGAGGGGCAGAGAGCCCACCTCCTTTTACCGCAGCTCAAAGAAAATGATACCCACTGCATTGATTTTCACTATTTTGTGTCCAGCAAGAGTAACTCTGCTCCCGGGTTACTCAATGTCTACGTGAAGGTCAACAACGGGCCTTTGGGGAACCCTATCTGGAATATATCTGGAGAGCCGACACGCACATGGAACAGGGCAGAACTGGCCATTAGTACTTTTTGGCCTAACTTTTATCAGGTATGCTCTTAGTTTTCATTTCATGTTTTGATGCATCCTCTAACTTCTAAAAATCTACTTTAAATGGTATCATCAGGGAATGTTTAAGAAGTGTTGTGATTGTTATACCAATGTAAGGAAAGCTTATGCTATTTGATAGGGAGTGTATTAAAGCTTTGTTTGTAATATTACCTTGAGAAAGGAGTAAAAGACACAACTCAAACTTGCTTATACATATATTAGCAGTAACCTGCAGCAGGGCAGGAAGTGCTCTCTGCAAGGATATTGTACTTTCTATATTAAGTAAACATTATCTGACTCAGGGAGACAGAGCACTTGATTCTAAAAGCAGCAGCCCTTCGTGCATCAGTGGCTCGCAGGGGTAAAGGAGTCATTACGAAGTGAGCCCCATGGAGAAAAGCTAGTGAGATGCAGGTCCCTGCTCCAACCTCATAAGCAATGGGAAGAAAATGCCTTATGTAGGCGGAGTCTTCGTCAGGCGGGAACTGCTGTCCTTGCTGCTGTCATTTGGGATGTTCTTTTGAGGCCACTCCAAGTTCTCATTTAATGTAACAAGGGTGGAGATCTAGGAGAAGTTAAGAAGTGGCACAAAAGCAATCTTGATGTCACATCCTGATCGTGGGAGAGTTCCTGTAACCCAAGCGCATCCTGACGGTGTCAAAAGCGGGAAATTGGTAACGATGTCATTTGGTGCTCTCTCTCCTTTGGTCCACAGCGCTTTTCCAAATAATCTGATATTTAAAAATAACTCCATTTCAAGCTATGAGGATGCATTAAGAGGATTGTGATATTTTGCTTTTATCTTAATTCCTTTGGCTCACTGAGGAGCCAAATGCATCATGTATCCAAGATCATCTCTCATGTTTGCTCAGGGAGGGGAAAGTGGGTCATCTCATGCCTGCTTTTCATCTGAATGACATGAATTCATTCCACAGGTTGGTGTTTAATCGAAAAGATGCATCCATTCCTCCATCTTTGGATTTGATCATGGGAGTAAATGGGCTATAAATTTATTGCTTTATTTATTTTTGTACCATATACCTATAACAATTTCTGGTATTTAATGAGTGATAAATGTTTCTTAAATGGAAATGAAGGGTTAGTGAAAGCTGTTAGTTCACATATAAATTGTTAAAATTTTTATTTGGAGTACACTTTGGCAATATATTTTAAAGGTGTTAAAAATTTAGCAACCTAGGTGTTAGGAATTAATTCTAAGGAAATAATGAAGAGTGGTTGCAAATAATTAACTATAAGGATATTCAGAGCTGTTTATTTGTAAAAATGAAAAATCATAAACAGTATTATTTCTAATAGAGATTAATTTGTGCTAGTTCAATACAAAAATTTATTTTGTAACCATTAAGAATAATATTGTAGAGAACCATTTCATGATGAATTTGAGCTTATGTTTTTAAATGGAAAAACCCTATGTAAAGCAGTATATTAAATCTAGTTGTTTAAATTAGGGTTAAGGTTAGGGTCATACACACACACACACACACACACATCACACACACACACATATAAATATATATATATATATATAAAACAGGTAATATGCAAATTAGCCGGGACACCAGAGGAGGCTGCACAAGCAGGTGGGCAGGAGGGGACTGCGTGTGTGGTGAGGCAAGCCACGGATGGTGCAGGCCCACAGAGAACAGGGCCTGCCAGCCGTGTGTGCTAGCAGTCCTGCATCTGCACATGAGCTGCAGAGGAAACACCTTTTCTGACCGCTCATTGGCTAAGCTTCCCATACGCCATTCTCAGTGTTCTTAGTAACTTGGGTAATAAGAATCCAAGAAGGTGACCTAGGGTTTTTCCACCTCATTCCTGGAAGAAAAAATGAAGGTCCGCTGCTGGATGGGGCTAAGAAATGGCATATCCTGCCCTAGCCGGTTTTGCTAGGTGTATAGAGCCTCGACCTGCCAATTGCAGAGTCCGGGTTTGATTCTGGTCAAGGGCATGTACCTAGGTTGCAGGCTTCTCCCTGGACGGGGCCCAGGTCAGGGTTCATGCAGGAGGCAACCAATCAAAGTGTCCCTGTCACATTGATGTTTCTCTCTGTCTTTCCCTCTCTCTTCCATGCTCTCTAAAAATCAATAGAAAAATATCCTCAGGTGAGGATTAAAAAAAAGAAAGAAAGAAATGTCATATCCTATGAAAGAGACATCTTGAAAATGCCTAAAGAAATTTGTCATTTTTTCATGGTGAAGGGACTGGAGTTCGTGTTGATGAAAACACCTTGGTGGCTGCAGCTGCCGGCAGTGGCAACAGCAGCAGGGTGATGGGGGTGGTGCCTTCCCCTGATCAGTCCAGTAGCCTCCTGCAGAGGAATGCCAGACTGTGGGGAGTGGGCCTAAGCCATCAGTAGGACATCCCGTGAGGGCTCCCGGATTGAAGAGGGTGCAGGTCAGGCTGAGGGATGCCCTTCCAGTGCACGAATTTCATGCACCAGCCTCTAGTATATATACTAGATGGGTGGTAAGGAGCAAGGGGTCCCGGACTGCTAGAGCACTGGACTGCTAGAGCACCACTGTAAGAGGGATGTCTGACTGCTGGCTTTGGCCCAATGCCCGGGGGATCGGGCTTAAGCCGGCAGGTGGACATCCCCCAAGGGGTCCCAGACTGTACTGTGAGAGGGTGCAGGCCAGGCTGAGGGACCAACCCCGCCCCCCCCCCCCCCCCCCCGCAGTGCACAAATCTTGTGCCCCAGACCTCCAATATTTTTTTTTCTAGAATATATATATATTCTACAATGTATGGTGAAATAAATATATTTTAAAATGGTATCTCCACAGATAGTGTTTTGATTTTTTTTCTGCCATCTGTCATATTTTAAATTTTCCCCAATGTACATGTATTGTTTTACTTATAAACAAAAAGGACAAAATCTAATTTTTCTTCCTGAGGAAAATATCATATTTAATGAATACCTTATTTTTTATAAGTATATTACGATCTGTGATATAATTAAAAAATATGGTCTCTGGGGAAAAGTTTCATCTTTCATAGGATTAAAATGGAAGCAGGGAAATGGATTTGGCTAGGCCGGGTTTTAAAGGGCTTTTGTCTGGTGTACAAGGGAAAGAGCTGAATGTCTTTAGAAACTCATTTTGGAGGAGACTGTCTAAAAGTGGAGAAGGCTTAGTTCTGTGATGTTCCCACTGCCCCCTGGAACCTGCGCTGAAAAGCTCTTTCTTAGGCTTCTGTTGGATAGAGGCCAATGGGACACAATTCTGGACAAGGTCAGAGGGTATGTCCTGCTCATATGTGCCTGATTTTCTTCTTTCTTTTTGACGAGGGCCCTCTCTGGCTGATAGATAACTACCTTCCCAGTTGTGTGCTCATAAGGTCTTCCCTTCACATGTGGGGAGAGAGTTTGCCCTGGTCTTTATCCTCTTCTTCTAAATACACTAATCTCATTATGAGGGCTCCAAGTTCATGACCTCATATAAACCTAATTACCTCCTAAGGCTCCATCTCAAAATACCATCACATTGGAGGTTACAGCTTTAACATATAAATTTGGGGTGGGGAGGTACAGCATTCAGTTCATAACAGCATTTAACACACCAAGTTCAGACCATCAAAATTTAAGACTTTAGGAGAAACCAAGATGGCGGCATAGGTGAAACACCTAACCTGCAGCCGGGCACAACAATTTCAAAGGCACAACTAGAGGTCAGAACGGACATCGTCCAGAACCACAGGAGAGCTGGCGGACTGAAATGCCCACAGCTGGGGGGAAGGAGAGGGCCACGGGGACAATCGGGGGAGCCGTAAAAGACTGAGGTATGGAGAAACTGGCGGAGACACGAGCGCGCGCGCCTGCGGGGAGGATGGAGCCGGAGAGGAGGGGGCGGCTGACGGCCTGGCCGGCGTTCACTGGCAGGAAGGAGATAAAGGCTCCGGAGTGCGCTAAGCACCGGCTCCGACTGCACTGAGCGCCAGTTCCGGGCGAAACCCTGGGAAGCCAGGCGCAGGCTGGGGGAATGAATCTGGGCTGTGGGGCGCAGGCACAGAGGAGCGGGGGAAGGCAGAGCTCCAGAGGCGCGCACGGGAAGGGGCGCAAAGGACGGACTGTTGCCTGCGCCACTGAACTGCCCTAGCGGGAAGGAGACATAAGCTCAGGACCGTGCTGAACCCCAGTTCCGACTGCACTGAACCCCAGTTCCGGGCGAAACCCTGGGAAGCCAGGCGCACGCTGGGGGAATGAATTTGGGCTGTGGTGGCGGAGGCACAGAGAAGCGGCGGCTCCAGACGCGCGCACTGGAAGGTGCGCAGAGGACGGACTTTTGCCTGCGCCACTGGGTGGCCCTGCTGGGAAGGAGACAGGGACGCCAGACTGCGCTGAGACCCAGTTCCAACTGCACTGAAACCCAGTTCCAGGCGAGAATCTGGGAGTCCAGATTCATTAGGGGAGGGACTGGACTGTTTGGCAGTGGGCGAAATTCCAGGGCGCGTTTCTCTCAGAGGTGTTTGCAAGGAATACAGAGGGACACAGACACAGGAGCCTCATAGGGCGGGGCTGACAGGAAGCCAAGGTTGTAGGCTCCACCCTGTAGCTCCGCCCCAGCCAAGCTGAGCAGAAGCTTTTTCCTGCTGAGTGCCTCAGGTAGTGGCTGACCCACACTGCATTGGAGACCCAGAAACGAGGGCATCTAGTGGTTGGTGGGAGATGACACCAGATTTCAATCACTTGCATAAGGGAGGCATTCTAGAGGCAGACTCAGTGAGCGCCAAGGCATTGCTGCATCAAGACCCGGCCCACAAACATGTCTCCTGCACAGCAACTCTTCCTATATGGACAAAGAGGGTCCTCACGGCCAATTGGCCTGGACGACAATTCCTCCCAGTGACACCAACAACAATCAAGACTTAACTGTACAAAGGAGGACCAAGATGGAGAAATAGGGCGGCAGCCTGATCGTTGCCTACCACAACAATATTGAGACTACGACGGGAGAGCAGAGCAGACACCAGCCAGAAAGACCGGGGGGCTGGCTGAGCAGATGCTCTACAACTAGAATAAAAGAGAGGGGTACGCAGGATGATGCTGATGCCGGTGACCCAAAGTCCACACTTTAAGAACTATGGCTCAGGCGACACAATGGCGGCCTGGAACGTGCTCGGCGCAGTTCCCCCGGCGGTCTCCGGCTGAGGGGACGGCTCCACTCGCTGCCGAGCACGGACAGACGAGCCCCTGGGAGACATGGGGTGGGAGACTCCGTGCTTGCTGACCTCCAAGTCCTTCAAGAATCTCAATGCCCCGAAGTGGCCAGGTGCGCACGCTCAGCGACTGGCCACCGTTGCAGACCCAAGGGCCGACGCAGCGACACCGGACCAGCCCACCGCCGGGCACCAGGCACACCGGAGCCTTGCCGAGCCCGCCGCCCAACGAGTTCTGCGGCAGCCGCCCTGGAGCTCTGAGAAAATGACCGAAGGAATTGCTGAGAGGGAATTGACCAACAGGAATTGGGATCAAGAAGACGAAACCCCGCTGAGACCCGAGTCCAGGCGAGCCTGCGAGCCTCTGGGCTCAGATGTGGTCACACGCCTCTGGGTCTAAGTGAGGCCTCACGCCCCTGGGTTTGGGTGAGGCCACACGCCCCTGGGTGCAGGTGAAGCTGGATTCCGGGTTCGGGTGAGGCCATGTGCCCCTGGGTCCGGGTGAATCTGAACCCTGGGTCCGGGTGAGGCCGTGGGCCCCTGGATCCGGGTAAGGCTGGGTCCCGAGTACGGGTGAGGCCGTGAGCCCCTGGATCCGGGTGAGACCACGCGACCAGGGGTCTGAGAGAGGTAATGCGCCCCTGGGTCCGGGTGGCTTCGTGCACCTAGGTCCAGGTGAGGCCACGTGCCCCTGGGTCTGAGAGAGGCCACGCACCCGTAGGTCCGGGCGAGACCATGTGTCCCTGGATCCGGGTGGGGCCTCGTGCACCTAGGCCCGGGTGGGGCCGCGTGTCCCTGGGTCTGGGGGAGGCCAGGCGTCCCTGGGTCCGGGTGAGACCGTGTGTCCCTGGATCCGGGTGAGACCTCGTGCACCTAGGCATGGGTGAGGTCACGTGCCCCGGGGTCTGAGAGGCCAAGCGTCCCTGGGTCCGGGTGAGACCATGTGTCCCTGGATCCGGGTGAGGCCGCGTGCACCTAGACCCGGGTGAGCCCAAGTGGCCCTGGGTCTGGGAGAGGCCAAGCGTCCCTGGGTCCGGGTGCGACCATGTGTCCCTGGATCCGGGTGAGGACGCGTGCACCTAGGCCCGGGTGAGCCCAAGTGGCCCTGGGTCTGGGAGAGGCCAAGCGTCCCTGGGTCCGGGTGAGACCATGTGTCCCTGGATCCGGATGAGGCCTCGTGCACCTAGGCCCGGGTGAGCCCAAGTGGCCCTGGGTCTGGAAGAGGCCAAGCGTCCCTGGGTCCGGGTGAGACCATGTGTCCCTGGATCCGGGTGAGGCCTCGTGCACCTAGGCCCGGGTGAGGCCACGTGCCCCTGGGTCTGGGAGAGGCCAAGCGTCCCTGGGTCCGGGTGAGACCATGCGTCCCTGGATCCGGATGAGGACTCGTGCACCTAGGCCCGGGTGAGCCCAAGTGGCCCTGGGTCTGGGAGAGGCCAAGCGTCCCTGGGTCCGGGTGAGACCATGTGTCCCTGGATCCGGGTGAGGCCTCGTGCACCTAGGCCTGGGTGAGCCCAAGGGGCCCTGGGTCTGGGAGAGGCCAAGCGTCCCTGGGTCCGGGTGCGACCATGTGTCCCTGGATCCAGATGAGGCCTCGTGCACCTAGGCCCGGGTGAGCCCAAGTGGCCCTGGGTCTGGGAGAGGCCAAGCGTCCCTCGGTCCGGGTGAGACCATGTGTCCCTGGATCCGGGTGAGGCCTCGTGCACCTAGGCCCGGGTGAGCCCAAGTGGCCCTGGGTCTGGGAGAGGCCAAGCGTCCCTGGGTCCGGGTGAGACCATGTGTCCCTGGATCCGGGTGAGGCCTCGTGCACCTAGGCCCGGGTGAGCCCAAGTGGCCCTGGGTCTGGGAGAGGCCAAGCATCCCTGGGTCCGGGTGAGACCATGTGTCCCTGGATCCGGGTGAGGCCGCGTGCACCTAGGCCCGGGTGAGCCCAAGTGGCCCTGGGTCTGGGAGAGGCCAAGCGTCCCTGGGTCCGGGTGAGACCATGTGTCCCTGGATCCGGATGAGGCCTCGTGCACCTAGGCCCGGGTGAGCCCAAGTGGCCCTGGGTCTGGGAGAGGCCAAGCGTCCCTCGGTCCGGGTGAGACCATGTGTCCCTGGATCCGGGTGAGGCCTCGTGCACCTAGGCCCGGGTGAGCCCAAGTGGCCCTGGGTCTGGGAGAGGCCAAGCGTCCCTGGGTCTGGGTGAGACCATGTGTCCCTGGATCCGGGTGAGGCCGCGTGCACCTAGGCCCGGATGAGCCCAAGTGGCCCTGGGTCTGGGAGAGGCCAAGCGTCCCTGGGTCCGGGTGCGACCATGTGTCCCTGGATCCGGATGAGGCCTCGTGCACCTAGGCCCGGGTGAGCCCAAGTGGCCCTGGGTCTGGGAGAGGCCAAGCGTCCCTGGGTCCGGGTGCGACCATGTGTCCCTGGATCCGGATGAGGCCTCGTGCACCTAGGCCCGGGTGAGCCCAAGTGGCCCTGGGTCTGGGAGAGGCCAAGCGTCCCTGGGTCCGGATGAGACCATGTGTCCCTGGATCCGGGTGAGGCCTCGTACACCTAGGCCCGGGTGAGCCCAAGTGGCCCTGGGTCTGGGAGAGGCCAAACGTCCCTGGGTCCGGGTGCGACCATGTGTCCCTGGATCCGGATGAGGCCTCGTGCACCTAGGCCCGGGTGAGGCCACGTGCCCCTGGGTCTGGGAGAGGCCAAGCGTCCCTGGGTATGGGTGAAGCCAGATCCTGGGTCCGGGTGAGGCCGTGCGCCCCTGGATCCATAGGCTGGGTCCCAGGCCCGGGTAAGACCACGCGCCTCTTGGGTATGGGTGAGGCCACGTGCCCCTTAGTCCGGGTGACGCCATGCCCCTGGGTTCGGCCGAGACCAAACCAGAGGGAGTCGGACCTCCATTACCACCATTTGTCCACCATCCAGAGCTGAGGGGTCAGTGCTGACATGTACACATAAGGAACTACTGGACAGTGAAATTGGGTCTCAAAAGAACTGTTGGTCCAGGGGGAAGCTCGCTACAGATTGATTCATTTGCCTGTCAGCATAACTATTATTGCTCATCTCACATTCAGTTCTTATTAGTATATATCTAGTGACATATGATCTCGCTCATCTAGGGGAAATGATGAACAACATAGACTGAGGAACAAGAACAGAACCAGAAGCAAGGAGGCATCGATCGGACTATCGGGCCTCAGAGGGAGGATAGGGGAGGGTAGGGGGAGGGTGGGTGGAGGGGGAGAGTTCAACCAAAGGACCTGTATGCATGCATATAAGCCTATCCAACGGTTAAGTTCAACAGGGGATTGGGGCATGCGTGGGGAGAGGGGTGGGATGGGAATGGGGGGATGTGGACAAATATGTGACACCTTAATCAATAAAGAAATTAAAAAAAAAAAAATTAAGACTTTAATTTATAAAGTCTTAGGAGATTAGTCTTTTAAAAGGAATTTTCAACTACACTGAAAGAAAGGTAGTACTGTATATCAAACTATTAATGATTTCCATGAATTCTTTTTTTTACTAATTTCTTTGGAATGAAATGTTCTGCCTTCTAATTGTAAACCTCGGACACTCACCCCACAACCACCCCCTCCCTCCCTCTGACTCCTCTCACTTTACTGAGCTGTATGTGATTTATTATCATAAATTGGGACTGAATTCTCATTCTAGCTTTTTGGTTCACTGAGAGATTCATTAGGAATAGCTTCATACTTTGAATTTAAAGGTGGATTTGTAGAGACTCTTTAATATAGTGTTGCTCAGTGTTCATGAACCTGGTAATCAACATCTCTAAAGGGCTTGGATCCACTAAAAATACACTTGCTCATTTAATTCCTGAGGTCTCCAACTGAGCATCAGCATTTAAAGTTTTAAAGGCATAGTTAAGGTAGTACTTCGCTTGTATTTTTGCTTTATCTGCTGGCTGGTAAACATACTGAAGTTGTTACCCTAATGGTAACATAAGCTATAAGGTAAATGGTACTCTGTAGATGATACAAGAGGAATGTCAGCAGGAAACTTACAGACTCTCAGCAATAGGTATTCAAATCATCATATAAGCACGGAATGCTGTTTCCCAATTGGGATGAGGAAGACAAGCTGTATTAACAGAGGTGAAGAAGGAAAATATCTACCAAATCCTGTTTCCACCCTGGCCTAACTTATCCTAATAGGAAATGATCAGGAGAAAGTCAGAAACGTAAGTTGTCTGTGTTCAGGCAGCACTGCCCTGGGGAGGGGCTTCCCTGCTGCACCCTGCAGTTCCCAGCCTGTGTCCTGGTGCCCTTACTGAGGAGACAGGCTGTCATATCCTAATGCTCTTAGAAACATGAAACCTGCATGAGTCTGTCTGCCTTTGAATTAATTTCCCATATAGAGTTTTCCATATGAAGTTCTGCACTAGCCTGAGGAAGTGAATCTATTTTATGTGGCTATTATATTTCCACTAGAGGCCCAGTGCATGAAAATTCATGCACTGGAGCGGGGGTCCCTCAGCCTGACCTGCCCCCTCTCACAGTCCGTGAGCCCTCAGGGGCAGGAGGTGACCCAGCGATCAGGGGAAGGCGACGCCCCCATCACACTTCTGCTGCTGCCACTGCCGGCAGCGCAAGCCTCGGCTGGCCCTGGTTACCTGAGCCTTGGGCCAGCCCTGGGCTGCTGGACAGCCACCATTCGAGGTTTGCCTGCACATCGGGCCAGCCCTGGGCAGTGGCCGCTGCCAACTATGACTTGCCTGAGTCTCAGTCAGTGGGGCGTGCAGGAGGACCTGAGAACCCTGGTGGGGCTGGGGGGATTCCGGCAGCAGGCATGCAGAGCGGCTGGCCCCGGCTGAGAGGAATGGAGGATACTCTCAACGACATGAGTTATAACTTCCTATTTGTTGTACACCACAGTCAGGCTTCAGCTTCATGGGGGGAGGAAGAGAGAGATTAGCAGCTTGTTGGAGGAGCCTGGGAGAGCTGTCAGTCAGTGGGGGAGGTGCAGGAGGACCCGAGACCCCGGTGGGGCTGCGGGGACTCTGGCAGTAGGCGCACAGAGCCGCTGGCCCTGGCCCTGCCCCCACTGTGGGTGCCGCCATCTTGTGACAGCATGATGGTCAATTTACATATTACCTCTTTATTACATAGGATGCTCAGGGACTCAGATCACCTCCCAGACATCACCTCTGCACTAGTAGTTAGGCTATTATAGTTAGCCAAGACACACTATAGAGATCTAAACAAATTAATGTAAAGTGAATAGATAATTATTAATTTTACTCATTTGGTACTTTGCTTCCAAAACATGCATTTTACACTTTTAAAAGTAGTTTTGATATAATGAGTTAAGATTGATGAATTAACTGTTTTTTAAAATATATATTTTTGTAGATTTTTAGAGAGAGAGGAAGGGAGAGAGATATAGAAACATTGATGAGAGAGAAACATCGATAGGCTGCCACCTGCACGCCACCTACTGGGGATTGAGCCAGCACCTGGGCATGTGCTCTGTCCAGAAACCAAACCACAAACCTCTTGGTGCATGAGTTGACACTCAACCACTGAGCTACACCATCCAGGCTGAATTAACTCTTTTAGAGTAATTGCATATTGCTTGAAACTGGGCACCATCAGAGTGTACTAAAAGAACATATGTTTTGGGTTAGACAGAACTGGATTTGAGTATCAGCCCTGTTTATGTCTAAACTCAGGTAACTAATATAAACTTACTGGGACTTACTTCCCTAATTATGGGACTAAATATAAAGGCTGTGCAGGGCATTAAGATGAAAGAAAAAGCACATTTGGGACATGCTAACCTCTCAATAAATGGTGGAAGTTTATTGAGATTAAGATTTGTGGAAGACAATAAAAAGGGAATCAGCTAATAGTGGAGCACTTCAGTTCCTACTATATCACTCCTTACAAAAGTTGTTTTTTATCTTGTAAGAATCTGAGTTTTGCAGTTACTCAATTTGGGGATGTTTCCAATAAAACTAGACACAACCACCCTATGTACTTCTGATAATCATAGTAGGATGTTTTGGGCATCTTTTGTTTTTGTAGTTTTGTTGGAAACATCCCCAAATCGAGTAACTAATAATATCCTCATTATGCATTTATAGAGTTTCAAAAACTTTTCTTAGTGGAGTAAAGTGTTCTTGCCACAGTCGTTATTTTATGTTGCTTTTCTTACCTATAGGAGAGTAGTATTCTACAGGTACAAATCCCAGTGATAACCTGCACAGATTACAGCTAATTTTGGGTTAATTACTATTCATTAAAACATGAACTGTCAACTATTTGGTGATTAACACATCTTTAATTCCTTAATTAATGTTTGTCTTGATTACTGCTACTTACAACCTGCCCCTCTGTTGGGTGAAGCAGTGGGAAGTGAGAAGTACCTGCTACCTGTTTTCATCAGGGCACCTGGGCTGCAGCACCTGCTTCCTTTGATTGAGGCATTGACTTCCTACCAGTTTGAAAATAGTATTTTACTTACTCTCCTAAGCACCCTCTTGCTTTATTGTGCTCGTTTAAAACAAAACAAAACAAAAACAAACAAAAAACAACACAAAGATTCTGCTTTGATTCTACTCTTCCCTCCGCTTTTCTCTGGGCCCCACAAGTTTTCAGAGGCCACCCATCCATTTCTGTGGATTCCTTACCTGCATGCACCCAGAGAGGCCGCTGGAATCCCACACTCACTGTATTTCTCCCTGCTTTGGAGTACAGTTCTTCTGAGTTTACCCAGAGGCTAGGAAGGCAGTGATCTTTAATGCCAGTGGTTACTCTGCAAAGAGAAAAGTGCTCAGGTGGCCTTGAAACCTCCTCCCCTATGCCTCTTGATAAAGGGGCTGGGCTGTGGGGGCAGTGGGCACTGACAGGAGGGAATGTGAGGGTAAAGTCTTGGAAGGATGACCATCTTCTTGTTTCAGAGCCTCCCTGTTAAAACAAATTCCTTTGGTACTGAAGGTCCTGGGAGAAGATGAGTGGATTCCAGCTGATCCCTGCTCTAAATTCTCTGTGCAGGGAGGACGGAAGGAGCTTGCCCTTTAGGGACGATAAACCTAGATTTACCTTTATCAGTCTGACATCTTCCCTGGTACAAGAGCAGCTGAGATAATAGGAACAACTTGATCTTACCCATCTCTTCACATTTAGCTCTAACTTTTACTCCCCACACAGCCACCCGCGTTTCTTTGCTGTGTCTGCCTCCAGCTCACGTATTTTACCAGAACTTCATGTAAAGCCCACCCTGAAAGGGAGCAGCGCCTCATAAATGTGCTGCTCAGAGCCAGTGTTTTAGATCTGAATAGGTGTTTTCCAAATCGTGGTCCACAATTACGAGCAATGTTGAAGCATATTAGTTGACAAAAGGAGAAGAAGCACTGATTTAAACAAAGTTGAACACACTCTGTATTGCAAGTCATTTCGGAGTCCGGGTATGTTTCCAAATCTCCAGGAGGGACAAATGGCAGGTACAGGTGCCCAGCTGGAGTTTTGGGCATCCATTTAGGCTTTTGCAGAGCATCTCTTGAGTCTAGTATTCCCTGGAGCACACTCTGGAAATACCGATATGTACTAATGGAAGAATAGAGCACTCCCTGACTCCATAAATTTCATACCTTATGGCCCTTATTCCAAGTGCAAGACAATTGAATTGCATCACTTCTTGAGGCTGACATGGGGAATTAGATGTGGCCATGAAATATAACTGGGTCTCAAGCAGGAAAGCAATTCTAAGCAGTTGCCCTGTCCTCTGCATTTTGTGCTTAAAAAAGATGAGCAGTCTGTTTTAAGAAATCAGTGGGGACAACAGGCTGTCACTTTAGTATGGACCCAGGGCTGCATTTAGGAGGCACATGGATTCACATGATGGTTTTTCATCTTCAAAGGTAATATTTTTTAAATGTATGTATTTTAAATTTAACCTCATCTCTAAGTTTTATTCTTAGTTTGTGCTTATTATTTGATGATCAAGAAAAATTAGTTCTTCTGGGTAAACTTCTTTGTGGTCTTTTTCTTGTGTTTTTCTTTTCTCCGCACTGCCTTAATTTTATTCTATATTTCATTTTATACAGTGTGTATTTGAGCTATGATTAGAAATGATTTGAAAAGAACATTAATGTTTTTCGAATTGTGAAGGGAAAAGAAAAAGAAAACTGAGGAAGTCATGTTTATTGGTTAAAAAAAACAGATGAATTCATTTAAGAACCACTTTAATGAACAGACAGGAGAAAGCACTGATAGTTCACTGCACTGTGAATCTTACCCTTTGAATGCCTTTACCTTTGGGAAAGTAGTAGGTTTTTACTTTACTTTGATAACATGTCCATATAAACCAATGCTTTAATATTTTATTCCTGTTTTTTTTAAGATCACACAATTTGTGGTTTTGCTTTGACTCTTTATCATTATAGAAACTCTTATTTTACCGTATATGTTTTTGGTGTTTATTTAACTCATTTGGAAAAGAAATAAAAGTAATGGTTTTGTAAATGGGTATGATCCACCTTAGCTCTTTATTCAAATCAAAACCAGGAAGGATCTACTAGATTATGTATGGGAGGACAGATATATGCCATTTAATCCCCTTTGTTCTAAGGAACCCACAAAAGGCTCCCACCAACATGTTTTCCATGGTGAGTATTTGGGTTGGTGAGCAAACTTCTTTGCTCACACATTGCAAGGGAAAGTAGCAGCATGGAAAGCTAATTTTGCTCTTCACTGAAGCAGGGAGGATCAGAGATGCTGCAGTGTTAGATTGCTTCCTGTCTCCTGTTTGGCAGGCCTCTGAAGGAGAGCCCGATGTCAAACCCCTCATAGGCCAACATCCAGGATGGCTTTTCCTGAGCAACGAGAGTCCATCGTTAACTGGTTATTTCTATCGACGAACGAATGTACAAACCTATAGGAAAGTTTTATGAGAGTTTATTTGAGCCAAATGTTTGAGGACATGCCTGGAAATAAGACCTCAGTGAATTGAGGAAATAGTGGAAAATTACTGTTTGTTTTTCCATTCCTTTTATGTTTTTTTAGAATCAAAGGAGAAAATGTAAGGAAGTACACGAAATCCGTTGGTGGTAGATTGAGGAGGTAGGAGAAAGCAGAGCAGAGAAATATCTAGGACTGAATAAAAAGCAAAATGAAGAAACGCATACTTCTTTTACATTGGTGGGTTCAGGACAATCAATAATTAGTATTTACAGCACATGGAGATGGTATGCAGACAACCAGATGACCATGAGGGGTTCTGTGGTCATGTGCTCGAATGCCTGCAGTTGTGCCTTTAAGGGGCCTATACAAGAAAATTATTGTGGCATTTCAAAGGTGTGTTTTCTTAGATGTATAAGACTAGCGGACAGGGCTCAGTTAAGGTAAAGATTGACCTTTGCTAAAGAAGCTGTAGGCCTGGGATGTGACTACCTGCCATGGCCACCCCAGTTAGCAGTTTATGATCAGACCATCCTGTGGATTTACTTTTGTCAGGCCTGCCTTGTGGCCCCCTTGAGCTTGTTGGGTGTATTACATAGCCCTATTTTCATTCACATTTCCTACCTGAGAGCAAATAGCTTTTCCCAAAGGCCATGGAGATACAGCATCTTATCTTCTGGGATTTTATTTGTTGAATAATTGAGTAAATGTTGGTCCTCTCAGTTTTACATTTGTTTACATCCCATGGCTACAAATAATATCTTGGAACCATTAGCAAAAATGAATATTGAGTCCTTCTTACATCCAAGTACTTTAATAGAAACAGGGACTCAGAATGAACCAACACATTTTAATACCATCGATTCTCATCATTCTCAGTTGTTAGGTTAATAAAGTCACAGCCACCACTGGATGAATGAATACCAAATTGTTGCTTCTGTGGAAAATACAGGATTAATTCTGCAACCCCCTGGTCAAGACATTTTCATCAGCCAGTCAATACATAACCTTATTTTTTTTGTTTGTGTTTCTCTTAAAGACACCTGTTTAAATTAACATCTATTGTTGATTCTTAACATTGAACTCAGCCAACAGCACTATGGCTCAGACCTGATTGAAGCTTATCTAACGCATTTTTTCTCCATAAGGCACATGACAGCATTCTTGCGCTGAGGAACATTAAACAGCACTCAACACTGCACTTGGGGCCATTGTAAACAGCAACATCGCCAATAAAAGGCAGAAAATGTGAAAAATGTGGCATTACATAGACTGGAATAAGGACATGTGTTTACAGTATAAGAGCTGAAACAGGAAGGCAGTGAGTTACTGTCTTCAGTCTCAGCTGGCATGAGTATGGTGGACAACTCAAGTTTTTTCCACACTGTACACATTCACAAATGACCATGAAAGCTTTGCAAGCATTGATTTGTGGGTTTCAAATAAATTAATGAGTAGGCAAATTCACAAATACAGAATCTGCAAATAATGAAGATTAATTATATTTTCCAATTAAGTCAGATCCAACAAAAGGTTTTGTAAGATTAAATACTGTGTTGTGGCAAATTACTCCTGAATAAGATAGGATGACTTTATGGTCTGTCATACTGAGCCACTACTTTAGCCACCACGTTAGCTTTCAACTTTTCAAATATAATAGTTAGATCCCCCTTATCTGTAGTTTCACGTTCTGAGATTTCAGTTACCCATGGTCAACTGTGGTCTGAAAATAATAAATGAAAAATTCCAGAGCTAAAGAATTCTCAGGTTTTAAATAGTGTGCAGTCCTGAGTAGCGTGATGACATCTGGAAGCTTGTCACTTGGTCCCACCTGAGACAAGAATCACCCCTCTGTCCAGTGTCTCCACACTAAAGACAATCCTTACCCACTTGTCAGTAGCTGCTCAGTTATTAGATCAGTTATCAGGAGGAGAGGGGAGAGAGAGAGGGCCAGCAAATTCAACTTTGATTATAATGTCCTATCTAATAAAAGAGTAATATGCAAATGACTGTCACTCCAGCACACAAGATGGCTGCCCCCATGTGGACACAAGATGGCTGCCACAAGATGGCCAGCAGGGGAGGGCAGTTGGGAGGAACCAGGCCTGCAAGGGAGGGCAGTAGGGAGGGGACCCAGGCCTGCAGGGGAGGGCAGTTGGGGGTGACAAGGCCAACAGGGGAGGGCAGTTGGGGGGACCCAGGCCTGCAGGGGAGGGCAATTGGGGGCGACCAGGCCTGCAGGGGAGGGCAGTTGGGGATGATCAGGCCAGCAGGGAAGGGCAGTTAGGGGCAACCAGGCTGGCAAGGGAGGGCAGTTAGGGGTTACCGGGCTAGCAGGGGAAGGCAGTTGGGAGTGACCAGGCCTGCAGGGGGTACACTTAGGGGTGACCAGGCTGGCAGGGGAGGACAGTTAGGGGCAATCGGGCCAGCAGGGGAGCAGTTAGGTGTCAATCAGGCTGGCAGGGGAGTGGTTAGGGGGTATCAGGCTGGCAGGCAGAAGCAGTGAGGGGCAATCAGGCAGGCAGGCAGGCGAGCAGTTGGGAGTCAGCAGTCCTGGATTGTGAGAGGGATGTCCAACTGCCCGTTTAGGCCCGATCCCGGTGTATAGGAACAAAAGGTATATATAGGGTTCAGTATTATCTGCAATTTCAGGCTTGGAATATATAAGGGAGGAACTACTGAAATCACAAGTTAGATTAGGTTAGAAAGCAAAGACATTTTTTCTAAAAATGTGTGTTTTTTAGTAAAAACAAACAAAAACATTTAGCTGAAATCTTGCTAAAACCAGAGAATATTGTGTAGAATGAGATCTAAGGGTTAGGTTTTAATAGTAAAGAGATATAAAATTTCAGTAGTTCAGGTGTTTATAGAAGATTTGACTGTTAAGTGAGTTGTGTTTTTTTTTATTTTTACTTTAAATGTATTTTATACAGTGTTTTGAGGTTTATAAAATAATTTGTGTCTATGGTTTTATTTTGGTATATTGCAATTATGCTTTTTTAAAAAATTGATAATGCCACTACATACTTAAGTGGGCATTTAAAACTCCACCCGTGTAATACAGTTGAAACAAGTCAGGCAAACAGGGTTTTTTCTCCCTGCCATTGCTGGAACACAGGAAGTGCAATAGTTTGGTTGTGACAAACTATTGCCCTTGATAAGTACTTTCTTGTTATCCAGAGTAATGGCACTTTGTTGGTGAGCCAAGCAGGAATGTTTTCTCTTAAAGCAGGAGGCTGGGTAGTAAATATTTCAGTCTTTGTGGGCCAGATGGTCTCTGTGGCAACTACTCAACTCTGTTGTTGTGTGAGAGTCATCCTAGACAACACGGAAATGAATGAGCATGGCTGTGTTCCAATAAAATCTTATTTATGAGCATTGAAATTTGAATTTCATAAAATTCTCATATGACAGAAAGTACTATTCTTTTTTAATACTCTTTCACCAATTGAAAATGATAAAAGCCATCTTTAGTTTGTGGGCAATACAAAAACAGAAGTTGGGGCCAAATCTGTAGTTGGCTACAGTTTGCTGACCCTTGTCTTAATATGTATGTTGTTAAAACTATGTTCCTTGCATCTATATTTCTAGGTCGAGTAGATGATTGCATTTCTTACTAAATCTGGAAGTAAAAAATTATGCATTAAAGAATGAATATACTTGTGTGTATACATAGTTTTGCAATATATATGCAATATATATATATATATATATATATATATATATACACACACACACACACACACACACACACACACACACACACTAGAGGCCCGGTGCAAAAAATTCATGCATGGAGGAGGGTTGTCCCTCAGCCCAGCCTGTACCCTCTCCAATCTGGGACCCCTTGAGGGATGTCCAACTGCCCGTTTAGTCCCGATCTAAACGGGCAGTCGGACATCCTTCTCACAATCCAGGACTGCTGGCTCCCAACTGCTTGCCTGCCTGCCTTCCTGATTGCCCCTAACTGCTTCTGCCTGCCAGCCTGATCACCCCCTAACCACTCTGCTGCCAGCCTGTTTGCCCCCAACTTCCCTCCTCTGCCGGCCTGGTCACCCCTAACTGCCCTCTCCTGCAGGGTTGATCACCTCCAACTGCCCTCGCTTGCAGGCTTGGTCCCTCTCAACTGCCCTCCCTTGCAGGCCGGGTGCCTCCCAACTGCCCTCTCCTGCTGGTCATCTTGTGTGGGCCATCTTGTGTCCACATGGGGGCAGGATCTTTGACCACATGGGGGCAGCTATATTGTGTGTTGCAGTGATGATCAATCTGCATATTACTCTTTTATTAGATAGGATAGAGGCCTGGTACAGGGGTGGGGGCCAGCTGGTTTGCCCTGAAGGGCATCCCAGATCAGGTGGGGGTTCCCTTGGGGTGTAGCGTGGCCTGAGCGAGGGGCCTGTGGTGGTTTGCAGGCCGACCACGCCCCCTGGCAACCCAAGTCGAGGCCCTGGTATCTGGAATTTATTTTCCTTCTACAATTGAAACTTTGTAGCCTGGAGCGGAGCCAAGCCTAGGGCTTCCTCCGAGGCTGGCAGCCATTTGTGTTGGGGTTATAATTGAAACTTTGTTGCCTTAAGCGGGTGGGCCCGGCCAGGGTGTGCGGAAAGCTTTGCTTCCCCTGTTGCCTGCGGCAACCCTGGCCTGCTCTCTCAAGCTCCATTCTGCCGCCATTTGTTTGAATTTGTTTACCTTCTATAATTGAAACTTTGTAGCTTGAGTGGAGGCTGAGGCCTGGCAAGGGCAGGCGGAAAGCTTGGCTTCCTCTGTTACCTGGGAAACCTTGCTCTCTGTGGCTGTAGCCATCTTGGTTTGGGTTAATTTGCATACTCGCTCTGATTGGATGATAGGCGTGGCTTGTGGGTGTGGCTTGTGGGCGTGTCGGAGGTATGGTCAATTTGCATGTTTGTCTATTATTTACACACACACACACACACACACACCCACTAGAGTCCTGGTGCACGAAAATTTGTGCACGCAGGGGACGGGTGGTGTCCCTCAGTGTGGCCTGTGCCCTTTCACAGTCTGGGGGCCCTCAGGGGATGTCCGACTGACGGCTTAGGTAGAGAGTGGGCCTAAGCAGCAGCCTGGCCTCCTTCTGTGAGAGGCAACCAGCTGGTGATCAGGGGACTGCGCAGACAGTGAGCAGCCGGGCCCGCCCCCCATTACCCCACCAGTGGCCTCCCTCTGCAGAAGGTGATGGGGCGGGCTAATCAGGGGCCAGCGCTGGCCAGTGAGCGGCCAGCCCCACCCTCCCTATTGCCCCTCCAGACACTGGTCACTACTGCCCACCCATTGCTGTCCCCTCCCTCTGCCGCTGGCACGTGTCTTGGCTGGCCTGGTGTTGCCTATTCACCAGCCCCGCCTCTGCCCACCGGTCATTCCTCTGTTGGTCGATTTGCATATTATGCTTTTATTATATATATACACATATGTGTGTGTGTTTGTGTATATGTATGTGCATACGTATTCTACATATATAGACCCTCTTATACCTACTAGTTCAGGCACTTTGGTAACAAAAAGAATCCAGAGTTAGAAGTAAAATAGACCTAGAATTATATCCTGACTCTGCAATGTGCTAATTGTGTGACCTCAGAAAAATTACTTAACCTTTCTAAATCAGCCTTCTCATCCCTAAAAGGCAGTTAATATTGCCTACCTCATATGGTTGACTAGGGAAAATGAGATAATATGTACAGAAGATATTTGGGACATGGATCTGTAAAATATATAAATATTTTTTGAATTTATTTTTTTTTAAAGAAAATACTTTGTGTGGCAACCTAAGGAGACCAAGCCTCACTTCTAAAACAGATTTTCAGTGTATTCTGTTCTGTTTGATAAGCACGGCCACATCCCAAATCAATTTGTTAAACCTTCCTTTTTTATTTTCCAGTGGCGCTGTCAGTGTTCTAGTGTTATTGTTTCCTCTGACCTCAATCATTTTGGCCCTAGATGCTGGCATTTTCAGACATTCCAGGGACTCCCACTGGGTTCTGTCTATACTTGTTATACTTCACTAGGGCAATACCTGCACTTTCAATGAGTAGGCTCTTATTGACAAAAGACAAAAATATTTTTGCTTTTGAAGCTTTCTTGGTAAGTGCACTGGCTAGAGAAAAGTACAAAATAGAAAACTTGCCATATAACAAGAGTTTGTGACAACAAAACCTATATATAAGATGCTAAAATCTGTTGTTGGGAAACGTATTTCAGATGGGCCTCAACTTTTGAGCTGCATTTTCACCCTCTTCTTCATTAGGAACTACAAAGTTAATCTTCTAAGGGCCAGGTGTTAAAATCAAGTTAGAAGTTAATTCAAGAGTGTTCTACAGCACCTCAATTCAGATCTCTTCATTTACTCATAGTTGTTTTAAAGCAACCTTTTCAGTACAAATGATACTTAATTTTCTGTGGTATGTATTGAAACATTTATGTTTTTTTAAAAGATTTTTTTAATTGAATTTTTTATTTACTTTTTTTTTTTTTAGAGAGAGAGAGAGAGGAAGGGAGAGGGAAACATCAACTTGAGAACTAAACAGGGATCAGCTGCCTCCTGAATGCCCCCTACTGGGGATTGAGGGTACAACCTGGACATGTGCCCTGACCAGGAATTGAACCAGCAACCTTTAGGTGCAGGGGATGATGCCCAACCAATTGAGCCACGCCAACCAGGGCTGTGTTGAAACATTTATATACTAAATTATAAACTTGATGAAACAGCTAATAAAACTTGTACTAATAAGTCCTTAATTGAAATTATGAGGAAAGTGCTGGGAAGTGGTGGTTTGAAAATTTCGCTTTGAAAGAAACATTGGCCATTGCTTCAAATTTATAACCTTCTTATGTAAAACACATAAATGTATCATATAAAATTTCATTTTACATATTACATATAAGTATATATCCATGTTTATATGTGTAGACACACACACATAAACATGTCTGTAAAGATTGTTTTCCTATTTTTGTCACTACAATTAGCTGAAAGTTAGCGCTCGAAACTGTCAAGTTCCAGAAATTTACAAAGTTTTTAATGAACTAAAAGGGCAGTCCATTATTCTCTTGGTGTATTAATAATCAGAAGCTATCTTTCTTTGCATCTTGGTGTTTCAGTTGGAGGACTAAGGGGAGCAGAAACAGTTTCAGGAATAAGCATGTGTTTAATTCGTTCAAGGAGGCCTCATTGGAAGTCATCTTGCTGGGACAGCTGGAGAGCTTGTAGCAAAGTCTCTCTTTCTAGTCTAGTAGGGACACTTGGTAAGGCCTTGCTGGGGCATCTGTGAGTTTATACTGACAGGCTGGGAAATTGGGCTGAAGTTCCTGATGGCTGTATCATAGACTTCCCAGTTGGTGTGGTAAGGAGGATGCAGTCCTGTGGTGGAGAGGGGTCACAGCCATGGGAGCTCCTTATTGTTCCCATCTGTCATTTGGCTATTGTTATATTCTGTTCTTTCTCTCTTTTTTCACCAGCTAAAGCTTAAATTGCATAAAATTATTTCATTTTTATGGATCCCCTAGAGCCGTGGTCGGCAAACTGCGGCTCGCGAGCCACATGCAGCTCTTTGGCACCTTGAGTGTGGCTCTTCCACAAAATACCAGGGCCTGGGCGAGTCTATTTTGAAGAAGTGGCGTTAGAAGAAGTTTAAGTTTAAAAAATTTGGCTCTCAAAAGAAATTTCAATCATTGTACTGTTGATATTTGGCTCTGTTGACTAATGAGTTTGCCGACCACTGCCCTAGAGCATGTTAAATATTCTGTAAATATTTGGGAATATTTGCATAATAAGACTTAATCTTTGAGCTTTTAGTGGCGGATGAAAAACAGATTCAGAGGTTTTAAAGTGTCTTTTCTAGGTCTGTAATTTCTTCCTTTCTTTCTTTGGTAAGGTCACGGCCCCATTCTGATTTAAATAAAATATTGTGCATTATATGCACACATGTCAACTTCAAAAATTAATCCACATGATCATGTTTTATATGGACACTATAAAAATTATTCTGCTTTTATGAGAAACTTCAGCCCTTGTAGTTAATAAAGTAAAAATATAATTTTCTATAATGAGAATTTTGATAAGGAAAGGGGTTTTCATTTGTTCTCTTTATATTCTAAGTGCTTATCTGAGTGCCTGGAATGGAGATGACACTTGGGATAGTGAATGAATGAGAGGGAGGGAGGGAAGAATGAAGGGAAGACAGATGAGAGGAAGGAATAATGGATAAAGGTTTTTGGGTTCAACTTTCAAAACACCATTTCATGACCAGAGCGATGCTGTTCTCAGGTCATGGTCATGGACATCAGTCAGTGAAGTGGCCATTCTGACCAGAACAGCTAGCTGGTCCCTGCCCTGCCCACTGTTGCTGTCCCCGGCTAGGTAGGATACGACTGTTTCCAAGGGGCTAGGTAGGATATGACTGTTCCCTTGAGGGCCTTGGGAAGTCTTTTTTCTCTGTTTGCTTTCAATGTTCATCAACTATGTGTCCCCACAATTGTCTTCTTATAGACTAAAAGTAGAGAGATTAATTTGCAGGAATATTCCTGCATCTCTTTCTTCCTGCATATTGTCAGTGAAAAAATAAATAAGTTTATGAACAGGACAAAGTTTTATTTCATTTCTTTTCGACCAATGGGCCTCTTCTCTTCCCCGTGTGGTTTGTATTTCAGTGTGGTGGCACTGTGGCAGTGTCACCTAGTCTAGCAGGTGTATCTGGGATGACTTCTTATCTAGGAGGCCACCTGAGCTTTTCCATTTGAGGCTTTGCTGATTGCTTTCTCCATTTTTGTATCTGTTGCACAAACAAACAGTGCTGGGATTGAAGGGTTTGTTCAGGCAATGTGTACCAGCGAAACCATCTTGATACTTGAAATCAGAAAGATTGGGTTTTAAAGTTATATCTACAATACACTCATGACACATTCTTGACATATTTATTCCTTGAAGGATTTTTGATGAACTAATACATAAAATAATGGTGTGATATTTGCCCAGTGTATGTAACATATTATGTAAATGGTAACTTATCTATATATTTTTAATTTAATTTTTATTGAGTTAGTTGTGGAGTCAGATGCAATAGTAAGAAATAATGCAATGCAAGTTCCTGTGTACACTTTACCCTGTTTCCTCTGATGGTAACATTTTACTAACTTAAAGTGTATATTAACACAACCAGAATATTGACATTGTTAAAATCTACAGAGCTTTTTCAAGTTTCTCATTTTACCCTTACTTATGCATGCATATGTATGTATGTATTTAGTTCTATACAATTGTTTTCAAGTGGTAAAATACAAATAATATAAATTTTATCATCTTAATAATTTTAAGTTGTATTAAATACATGCATACATAATGTTGTGCAACCTTCACCACCATCCATTTCCAAAATGCTTTTTAGTTTTTAAGGCTGAAACTCTATACCACATAAAACAATAACTTCCTATTTCCCCTTCCCCTTAGTTCCTGGCAACCACCATTCTACTTTTCGTCTCTATGTATTGGACTACTCTAGGTGTCTCATTTACATGGGATCATATAGTAATTTCTCTTCTGTGACTTATTTCACTTAGCATAATGTCCTCAAAGTTTAGCCATGTTGTAGCATATCAGAATTTCCTTCCTTTTTAAGACTAATATTCCATTGTAAGTATGCACCATATTTTGCTTATACATTCATTCTTCAGTGGACACTTGGATTGTTCCCATGTTTTATCTATTGTGAATCATGCTGCTATAAACAATATACAATTTTATTACTGAATAGATTTGTATATCCACCACCCTAATGAAGATCTTAACAGTTCTAACATCATGAAGATTGTCCATTTTGGTCTTTGTAACCATACCCATCTCCCTCCTGTGCCTTCTCCATTCTTAACCCTGGCAATCACTAATCTGTCCTTTGCTTCTAAAATTTAGACATTACACAATGTTACATAAATGGGATTATATACTTTGTGATCTTTTGTGATTGTTTTTATCACTCAGCATAATTCTCTAGAGATTCATCCAAGTTGTTGGGTATATCAATAATAAGTTCCTTTTATTGCTGAGTAGTAATCCATCTATGGATGTACCAGTCTGTTTAATCATTTACCACTTGAATGACATATGGACTGTTTCCCGTTTGGGGCTGTTATGAATAAAACTTCTGTAAACATCTGTGTGCAGGTTTTATATAAGTGAAAAATGTCATTTCTCCAAAAAGTGTTTTAAGACATCATCTTCAGCCCCGACTGGTAGTGCAGTTTGTTGGAGGGTCGTCTGTGCACTGGAAGGTCACGGGTTTGATCCCTGGTCAGGTCCCATGGCATTCCCAGTGATACAGATTCCTGCCATGTGTAAATGGAGGTTAAAACAATGTCATATGGATGTTTTTAATAATAGCCTAACAATAGACATTTTAGACATTTGTGGTGAGATATTTGATAACCTTCTAACTGGTCATTTTTTCTTGTTTAGCCTCTATTTCTCTGAAGTGGCTCCACCATGTAAAAAAATGCCATCCATTCTGAGATGCTCAGAACATATTGCCCTTCTTCTCTTGCCTGCTTCTCCCACGATCAGGCAGTGGCTAATGCCCACTGGATTTCACCGCTGTGGCGACCTTTATACATTCTCCTCCGCCATCTGAATTTCAGCAGCACAGCCTTCTCTCTGTGTTCTTAATATGGTGTCTTGTGCACGCTCTTCCCTGTGAGCAGAGCCTCTGTAATCTGGTCACAGCAGACCCTTAAGGCTGTAGGTCCCAGTTCTCCTCTTCGTGGCCATGGCTACATTGGCCTCAGTTTTTGCACATGCCCTGGGAGGAGCCCGACCCTGTTCACACTGTGAGCTCATTCACATTCAGCTGTCAGCTCAAACACCACCTCCTCATGAGAGGCTCTTCGGGTATCTGTACTTTTCTTTCGTAGCACTTACGGTAGCTTTAAAATTTTACTTGTTTAAAACCTAGGGCCCCACATGGTTCAGTCTGGTCATAGAGCCCACTTGAAGGAGTTAACCAGAAAGTATGGTATCTTAAAGCAGTGTGAATCCTAACCTTGCCTCCTGTAGGGTCTTGAAGCCTTTGTCTTCCATATACTGGCTCTTAACATGGCATTCCTTCCTTACCAGGTGAGTTCTTGAGGTAGGGTGCTGTCTGACTGCCCAGTCCCGTTAACCTCCCTGAAAACTGGGTGTGGGTCTTATTTATTTTTCTAATCTTAGAACCTGGAACATTGGCTGAAGATGTTAGGTGCTCCATTAATGTTTGTCAGAATGAATGAATGAATGAATGAATGAGAGTGAAACTACCTACCTCTTTATAGGAGACATTTGGTAAAAATCTGACAAGTTGAGTGAATAATGTAATTTTTTTCTTAATTTCCAGGTGATTTTTGAAGTAATAACTTCTGGACATCAAGGCTACCTCGCTATTGATGAAGTGAAGGTGTTAGGACATCCATGTAGTAAGTTGTCTCAACTTTTAAACATCCGGGTACATTGTTAGGGCGATGTTTACATTACAGATTAAGAGAAGGCACTGAAACCTGGGGAGCAGTAGTCCTGCTGAGGGACTTCCCTGACAAGTCTCTAGCTGCTTCTTTGCCAGCCCAGAAGTCCAAAACATGGATTCCGTGTATAATGCCATCGAATGTATCTGAGTGTCTTTCAAATGAAAATCAGGGATGTCGGTATGCTCACACATCTTTGCAATGATGCTTGGATTTCAATTTTGAAGAGTACTACAAGTTAAACATTGAGAATCTGTGCATTTTGTTTCTAAATCTAGTATGTTTTTGGCATAATTCCAAACAATATAACCCCAAACAGGCCCTGGGATCTGGTGAATATAAGAAATCTACCTAAACCACCTGGGGGCCCTAGAAATGGCCTCTCCTTCATCTTTTATAAATTAGTTCTTTTAAAAAGTCCAATGAAAATAACACACTTTTGTTTTTATCACCCAATATGAACAAACAACTCTTGATTGTCATGTAGGCACCTGAACCCTGTCCTTAATCAATAAAATATTGCCGGTTGCCTGTCCTGTTTCTCCCTCACCTCCCCAGGGGCCCCCAGTAGTGAGCTTGCTGCTGGCCCTCTCCATCTAGAAGGCTTCTAGTCCGCAAGCAGCTGAAACAGATGCAGCTGATTTTAGCAGAAAAGCTTTGTATTGAAAGGGAACTGGGTGGCAAGCAGAATCACTGGGAACATAGGTGATATAGGCCAGTGGTCGGCAAACTCATTAGTCAACAGAGCCAAATATCAACAGTACAACGATTGAAATTTCTTTTGAGAGCCAATTTTTTTAAACTTAAAACTTCTTCTAATGCCACTTCTTCAAAATAGACTCGCCCAGGCCGTGGTATTTTGTGGAAGAGCCACACTCAAGGGGCCAAAGAGCCGCATGTGGCTCGCCAGCCGCAGTTTGCCGACCCCGGATATAGGCTAACATAATGGTCAGGAAAGGAAGGGAGGCTCTGCAGGCACAACCACTGTGACTGCTAAGCCCATGAAGACAGGGGGGCTGCAGCCCTCTCCTCTGCCCCCTAACTTTTGGAGGGCGACCTTTGCCACATGCCTGAACATTCATCCCTGTCTCGGTGCCTTTGCACCCTCAGCCTTCGGCACAAAACCCAGAGTGTGTTTGTCATGGTGGACCAGCTAAATCATGTTCTCATTCTCCCGCGACCATAGGGTGACCTAGAAAAGGAAGCTGTGGCTTCTACAGCTTCTATCAGGGGATCCAGGCCTCAGCTTTTACCAGGAAACATACAGGGGGCATTTCTCAGTCCCAGGAAAGAGATTTGAGAGCTGGGTAACTAGAAAGCTGCAAATGTCTGACTGTGTGTGTGCGTGTGTGTGCATGCATGTGTGCACGCTGTGTTTCTCATAATCATGATGTATTCATAAAAAGTAAGGAAGTACTGTTTGCCTATTTAAATTCTAATGAATGGTATCCAACTGCACAAATTAGTCTGTATTATCCCTCCCCCTTACTCCCCACCTTCCTTGACATTACATTTTTAGGTCAATCTATGATATTCTATCATGTGAATATTTTATTTTTTTATTCTTCTACCAACATTTAGTTTTCCCCCAGTTTTTCTCCATGACAAATATTGCTGCAGTGAACATCCATGTGTGTGTCTCTGGGTGCCCTGTGAGAAAGCAGGGTATGTTCTTGGAAGCAGAATTGCTGGGATGTAGGGTAGAAACAGTTTTAGTTTTTACTACATGCTGTCAAATTGCTATGAAAAGTGCCTGAACCAGTTTATATTCCCACTAGCAATGCATGGAAGTTTTATTTTCCTAATATCCTTGCCCCAAATTGATATTGTCAGACTTTAAATCTTTGGCCAGCTGAGGGATGGAAGCCTGCTTTATTCTTATGGTCCCCGGCATTAAAGAGAAATTGGCTATTCATACATTCCTGGAACTCTGCTGATGGTCCTACCCAAATTCACAAAAGAAAGGTTATATCTACAATGGCATTAGAAATATAAACACTGCTTTATTGCATGGATTGAATAGATCATGAGTTCACTCCCTGTACTAGTTACAGAGAAGCCCTGTGTGGTTGTCACGTGATATGGACATCATGACAGAATCATCCCGGTCCATCCAGAGGGGTTTTGCTCTCTCTGAGATCTTTATCTGGTTACAACGCTGAAGTTCAAGCACAGCAATCATCTTGTTCATTACTAAGGCAGACGTTACTCTTGTAGCGCATTGCATTTGCCTTTTCTTCTGTCAGCGAAACCAGTGAGTGTAAGAAGAATTTCTTTCCTCTTTTTCCTGAAACGGTAGAAAAACGAACAATGCTGTACCTAATTGAAACAACAGGGCCAATTGAGTTGCTCATAATTACCTGAGTTGGAACTTGGCCAAATCCTTGGAGTAATAGCCTCGGGCTTGGAGAACACACATGGACTGTTCTAATGTGCATAGATGTTGCAGCCTCAGATTCACCTCTGACCAGGACGTAAAAATCAGAGGCAGTAATACTGAATGCCTACTATGTGCTGAGTACTTCCTGTTTCTCAGAGCAGATCTTGCCACAGGGCAGATTTTATTGCTGCCCTGGGCGCAGATGCAGTGGCCAAGGCCAAGTTTGCACAGGTCTTTATTTTATTGTATCCTAGGTTCCTTCTACTAGTGTATCTGGCCGCTGACCAACAAAACAGCCCCTCACATTCCACAGGGTTTGAGTCTCTGCCTTCAGTCATATAAGAAGACTTAATACTTTTCCTTCTATCAGAGCCTTCCTGAAATGTGTCTCCTGCAGTTTTATTCATTCCTTCCAAGCCCAGCTGCCTATGGTCAGATAAAGGTGTTTATGGTCTCTCCTTTGGAGAATGCTGGTGCTAATACCTAATTGGCTTTGCAGACTGCTGTTAGGAGACACATTGAAAACAAGGTGAGCTATGGTACAATAGCATTTTGAACTGTAAGCTTTAAGTTATTTTGATGCTAGCCCTTCTGTAATTTTTTCCAAACCTCTAAGTTTATGGGGAAAACATGCAAATAAATATTTAAAAGAATGCAAAAGTTTAGTCATTAAATGGAAATCTTTACAGGTAATATTTTAAGGGGTTTCCTATCAAGATTTATAAATAATTCTCCTTATTTCATATCCAAAACTATGTTTCTCAAAAGATGTAAAACTACTGAACTTTATTGAATTCACTGTAAAGGTTCCTGTTTGGATTCATATAGGTTTATGAGAAAATATTATAACATTTTTTAAAAAGTAGCTATTCTGTTATAAGTATACAGTTGCTCGTATACAGTATAATATTGATTTTAATGTAGTGACAGTCAGATGCAGGATTGGCTGGGAAATGTAGAAATGGCTGTGCAGACAGCAGCTCTCTAGCTTAAGACCATTTCTAAGGAACATAAATAATTTTTGTATTTGGGATGCCCACTAGAAATATATTTTGAATTTGGTTTAATAATTCTAAAAGATGTATTGCAGAATTGTACACCTGAAACCTATATAATTTTATTAGTCAATATCACCCCAATAAATTTAATAAACTTTAAAAAAAACATAATAATATAATAAAAAAGATTGAAAAAATCCTTTGTGTGCCATACATTATATAAAGTGAGTACAAAATGCAAGACTATTCTGTAAGACTATTTTGCAATATAAAATAAGTCGGTAGTTTATTTACATATTTAATAAATGCTGAGTTCAAAATACGGTTCAAAAATAAAAATTTTTACTCATTGATATCCTATAGAATAAAGAGGTAATATGCAAATGGTCATTACGCCATGATGCATAACGACCAACAGCAGGAGGACGGGGCAGTGGGTGGAGAGCTACAGGAGGGCGGGGCAGCGAGCTATTTGTGGCAGAGAGCTATGAGCAGCGGTGGGCTGGGCGGCCAGCTGAGGCAAGAGGCAGCAAGCTACTCATGCAGGAATTCGTGTGCAGGGCTACTAGCATTTGCATACCCACACATTGCTTACCTATTTCCAAATTTAGTTTTTGTTTTGAAGACATTAAACAGTGTGATTAAAATAAGACTAACAGTGAAAAATAAAAATTAGAATTGTTTTATGAATTATGTTCTGTTGAATAAAGATAGATCCATATGCTTTGGTTGAGAGATGCATAGGACTAAAAAATGACATTTCATTTTAAACATGTAGGTACTTAACTTGGATTATTTTTCCCCAAAGGAATATCATTCTTCTTTAGGATACAGGTGACTTATAAAACATACCTGTATATAGTGGTTAACTTATTTTTCTATGATAAGAATGTTGAACCTATTTTTCCACTTGACAAATTATTCCATTAAGATCCATTTTAACTTTCAAGGAAAAAATAAATATTTGTCCTGAAACATGTTAAGAGCAAAGCTTCTTCTATCACAAGAGTTACTTGACTTCTTTGGCTCCATAACCTTATTCATATAATGGAGTAATAACAATAAGGCTTTCCTCACAGGGTAAATGTACACATTATATGAATTATTGTATAATGAAGAACTTAGAGCAGTGCTTAGTACATTCTAAGAGATCAATAAATGTTAGCTGTTTATTATTAATTATTATTATTATTGTTATTATTATACACTACATCTTGACAGGTCCTCTAGAATGAGTTAGCTGCAGATTGTAACCCTAAGTAACTCAACTGATTGAGTTTTTAAGTGGGATAATTTATTAGTGCCATTTAAAAAATTTTAAAGTTTGTAAAATATATTATTTTTCAGTTTTAGAGTAGGCAGTACCAGGCTGTTCTTTTGGTACAAGTTGTTTTTCTTGCTTGTGATAATATGCTAGAGAAATAGAGAGAAACATTGACTGGTTTATTTTGGTTGTTGGGCATGCCTCTAGTTCATTTCAACCTATGCCATTACATCAGAACGTAAATGAAAATAAAAGGGGTTAGCACACAGTCCTCTTTTGTCCCATTTCAGTTTGCACTTTGATCTCACAAATTACTGTTCTCTGATTTTGTTAGTATTTTGATACAGTCTTTGAAAAATCAATAATATGAAACATTTAGAAAAAAATTGCATCTTGGTCAATGATAATTCCTGACTTTGGTAATGAAAGGCTCATTTGAGATAAATTAATACCCCCAAACATCTATTCTTTGAAAAATTGTTTTCTTAGCGACAAGCAACAGAATATGGCAGAGATGAGAAAGTAAGAGAGGTGTACTAAAAAACTGTTTGAAATTCATGGATGATCGTTTTTAGAACTCCTGCAGATTTTAGAAGAAAGCTGGCATAGCATTTTGAAAGGGTATCCAGGAGACAAATGGGCCTATAAATCTGGAGAGAGAGAATTTGTCTTTTTGAATACTGAGATATTGAAATTTTCTACTCTAACGGTGCTCTACCTGGTGTTACAATTAAGGTAGTTTGGCAAGGTTCAGAGCATACAGCTCAGCATGGGATCAAAACTTTTCTGGCTGTAGAACTCTTTTCCTTGGGATCTTTTCCAGCATCCAGTGATAAATCAATTCTTTCAAATAGTAATGAATGTTTTTTAGGCTAAGTACCAGGCATATTGTATGCCTTCCCTATATCATCTTGTTCAATCTTTATCCCAACTCTCTGATATAGTTACTTTTTCTAAATCCCTATTTTACAAATTAAAAAAAAAATCCACTAAGGCATCAGTTTAGGAACTTTTGCTTCTATTCAGAGGTAGTAAGGGGATGAAGTATTGATGCTTGAATACACAAGTGCTAAAATCCAAATTTAAAAATTACCAGTCTGAAAACAGTTGTAGGATATACTGCACTAGACAGGGAGGATCCAGGCATCCTAAAACTTTGGCAAGATTATATAGGTCTTTAATGTTTATTGAAAAAACTTACAAATGCCATTAGTAGAAATTCTGATTTTCATGTTCTTGAAGGAAACTGACCTGGGAAATAGAATCCCACAGTCCCTTTGTCTTATTCATCCCGGCACATGAGTTACTAGCTTCTATTCAGATCAGAAATCCTCTTTCATTTGAAAGGGATAATTTGATTATAAGTGTTCACGCTTAATATGTTTGTTCATTTATTATACATCAAATTATTATTTTTCCTGGCAATCTCTTCTCAACCAAGCAGCCTTGTTTTTTCCAAACCAAAACAGTCTATCTGTTTTCAGAGAAAGGCCCTTCCCAAAATACAATTTGAACAAAGAAATAAATTCCTCAGACCCTGAACCTCTCTGGGCAAGGAATATGCACTGGCACTCTCTGAGAAAGCCATATTGGTGAGATAAAAAACAAAACAATTTTTAAAGGAAATTGATAACTTTCATTCTGTGTGACATATCTTTATTAAGAATGGGGTGAACAAAGAAAGAGTATAACACAATCATATCTTTGGCCTCCAAATTAAAAATGCAAGTTACATCCTAACTGACAACTCCCTGCAGACAGTAAGCATTGGGAGGTTGTGTTGGTAAGTGAGTTTGGCTGTGTCTTTCTCTTGTGGTGTAGGCCGCCATGGTTAGAAACGGGGCCCTTAGGAAGCTGTCTCTCCAGGGCACACTTCCTGTGCATGAACAGACTAAGGGCAGAGCCAGTGACCATCCTGGTATTCAAATTATTTATTATTATTTGCTTAGCTGATAGAGAAGAGTACATATATTTAATTAGCTTATCAAAAAAGTTACAGAAATTGATCCTTAGTATTTTTGAGCAGGTATTGAAGAGAGCCCTTTCATATACCCTGCTCATAGAAATACTACTGTTACATGCTTTAAGGAAAGCAGTTTGGCAATTTGTGTCAAAAGTCTTTTAAAAATGCATACTTTTTGTCTTAGTAATTTGATTTCTAAAATTTTATCCAAAGGAAAAAACAAAAAAGTCTACATGACAATCTAATTATGAAAACTTTTATCTTGGCATTATGTGTAAGAAACTCAAATGTTCAACAGTAAAGTTTTCTATGTCCGTATAATGTATGTCAGAATTTCTCAACCTTGACACGGTTGATATTTTGAGCCTGGTAATTCTTCTCCGTGGGCGCTGTGTTGTGCATTGTAGGATGTTCAACACCATCCCTGGCCTCTGTCCACTAGATACCAGCGGTACGCCTACCTTCCTCACCCTTATTGTGACAACCAAAAATGTCTCCAGACATCGTCCTGGCGGTGGCATTGCCTCTGAGTGGGAATCATTGATGGGTAGTAGGCAGATTTTTAAATAGTTTTAAATGAATATTTTAAAGGGGGAATACTGAATATCTTGTTAAATTTAAAAAAAAAAAGTGAATGGTTGCCACAAAAAAGTAAGATACCAGTAGACCAATTTAGAGGATGTAAAGTTTCTTTAATGGCAAAGGGTTCCTCTGATGGTTCTGTGCAAAGCCAGATATTCCCGAAGGATCTGTCAGAGCAGCCCTGAGTAACACAGCCACCCATAACATGTCCTCAGGAGAGGAGCCTGCCAGGGGCTGGAAGCTTTCCTTTTGTGATTCCAATAGGAATTTAGGAATTTGTTTTACCTTAACCCCTCCCCCCAGGCCCTCCCTATTTTCAGCTTTTCCCAGGATTTGGCTTTTCATCTACCTCCTCACCTAGTGCAAATACATAATCTGTATGAACATTTCTGAATTCACTCTGAGTCTAGATGAATCAAAGTTTCAATTTCCAGCCTCCCTCAAGAGGCCCAAACTTTAGGTCAACGTGCTGTGTGTCTTCTCAACAGGTTAACAAGTTCAGGATGCTTTCCCTTAAACAATTTAAGTGTGCAGAAATGCATACATATTGTAAAAGTTACTTCTTGGAGATAACTTTATATGTGATTTAAAAATTAAGCACTTTATTTTTAATGTTTATTATTGTAACTATTTTCTAAAAGAGAAAAATAATTTAAATCATAATTCTTAGGGAAAATAATTAAATTGATTTTAAATATCTTGGACAGCTTTTAATACATTAGTCCTATTAGTAGGAGGACTACATAAATGAAGCCATTCAGATTCTGGGGGTCTAGGAACGTATGTCCCACAGATGAAGGGCAACTACTGTATATAGGAGAGCGTATGTGATATTGGAAAGGCCTAACAACAAGACAAGAGAGTCCATGGGAAGCTTCATGGAAGAAATAGCATTTGTGAAGGGCCTTGAAAGAACTTAAAATCCCAACAGTCAAATAGGAGCCATTGCCAGTGGGCTGAAGAGCATGGGAAGGGTAGACCAGGGTGGCAAGGCTGGCAGAGGCAGTGTGGCACAGTGGGCCCTGCCTGGGCTTTGGGACTCTGGTTCTGACACTTACTAAGTGCCCACAACTTTCCCACCCCCATCTGTAAAATGGAAAAAAATACCTACTTCATAGGATATTTGTGAGTATTCCATGGGAAAGTTTCTGGCACAGAAATGCTAAAAAAATAAATAAATAAAAATAAAAAGAGGTCACTTTTTTTTTCTATTTTCTAAAAACAATGGGTCTTTCAGTATTGGGGTAACAGAGAATAGGAAAGAAATTTTATTTTGGAACTCTTTACAGAGAGATCTATAAAAGCCATAGAATCATGTTATTCTTGACCACATCTAATTTGATTAATTTGCTGAAAAAATAGTTCATGAGGATTTAAATTAATATATTAGTATGAAAAAGAGTGATCTATAGTTATACCACTTTTTTTTTTTTAAGTTCTTAGGGGTATTTTGAAAGCTAGGCATCAAGGATACATTGTCTAAATTATTAGTGGTCTCCAAATTAGCAATGGGGTTCCCTGTGTGTTGTTGATATTAAAATTCATTTTTTCTTTGTTCTTGGATAGTAACCCACTTCCATTCTTAATTATGTTCTTCACAGGCTAATATTACTGCTAGTTCATCATCTTTGGGTACCCGGTAGTCCGGGACTATTCTTTAAAAGTGTCTAGACATGACCTAAAGACTTGTTTCCCATGAGGGAAAGCTGGCATGGCACAAAAAAGTCATTGTAGTTATTGTCCAGCTTCATCCATACTTCCCAGAAAATACTAGTGTCCTTGTTCTCTTCCTTTTCTACTCCATAACCTCTCCCATTCCCACCCATTTCTACTCTTTCACTCTCTCATTGTGATAAGAAAATTTTTCCTAAAAGTAAAAGTTATCATAAAATATAATTCCTGACCTAACCTTCCATTTTTTGACACATGTTTTCAGTGTGCTGTGGAAATTGGTGTGTACATCTCAGATCAAATAGAATTATCCTTTTTTAAAACAGCTGTCCCCTATGGACAGTGAATGTTATGAGACTTAATGCCATTTAGCGTTTGGAATTGTTCTTTCTTCTTGAATTGGAAATAAGAATCAGCAAAAATTACCATGCTATGGCGTCCCAGCATAATTTCAGAGTCTGTCTATAGGGACAGTATTTTTGGTAACAGGGAAATATTATACAGGCAATACTGCATACCAATTAGTTGTATTAAAATATATATTATGCACAGCTCTGACTTGGCTTAAAAAGTTTCCTTGACAACATCATTTAACTTCTTACTGTTCTTTTCATGTTGCTAGTATAAATATCTAATATGTTTCTGTTCAAAACATCAATTAGGCTTCAGTATAAGCTTTATTAATACAGATCTGTTATTACAAGAAGACTGCTGAGCTGTGATAATTTGCACAGCAGGAACAATAAAATATCTTCTTTCTGTTTGGTTCTATCCCAAAACATTTGGCTTTTTAATTTTTTTAACAGAGCCTTCCAGGATCTCTTTTACAATTACAATGAAATCTTTATAGTTCTGATAAGCAAAAGCATTGTTTTCTTCAAGGGTAAACAATGGGAAGGCCCAAATTACAGACAGATTAAAAAATACACATACTAGTATTAATTCTAGATCCCCACTTTAAATATCTTTCATTGTTTTCTCCATGTAGCCAGAACCCCCCACTTCCTGCGGATTCAGAATGTGGAAGTGAATGCCGGCCAGTTTGCCACTTTCCAGTGCAGTGCCATCGGCAGGACCATGGCAGGGGACAGGCTCTGGTTGCAGGTACAGTAACTCATTTCACCAATTCATTGAAAGTCCAGTGGGAAGAAGACCTGCCCGCTGGGGAGGGGCCCAGAGAACTGGATCAGTGCCAGGTCCTAATGGAAGATGGATGGTGTGGGGAGTTTTCCGGTTCCTTTCCTTCTCACTAAGTGGCCAGAATATTAAGAGTTCTAGATACGCTAATTATCGTTTGTCACAGACCTTGTTTTGAATTTGTTTTCCCCCATTTACTTGTGCTTAGCCATCTTGTTTTGAAGAGCTGATTGTCAAATTACTTTAAGAGCATTATATTAAAGTACAAATAGTACCCTTTTCCTACTTTTCCTCTAGAGAAAAATCCAAAAATTGTCTATCCCCTCCTTTCCCCTCCCCTCTGCCCCTCTCTCTCTCACAGGCGTGCGCGTGCGCACGTGCACACACACATTTATAGGCCTTGTTGTAATGTGAATTTAGACAGCAATAAGCCCAAACTTAGAAAACATTAATAACACATCTTTTACCTTTAAGAATTTCAAGTAGACATTTTCCAGGATAATCATAATTTGTGTGTTTTATAATCCTCAAATTTCTCTGTGTATTTTGCATGGCAAATTGTTTCAAGGGTAGATCCATGGACTCAGTAATTCTGACAGAATGAGTGACCTGTCCCCCTCCAACCACAGTGTTACCCACTTTAGGTGTCATTTACCCTCCCATGCAATTCTCTCATTTCATTCTTTCTCTTCCTTTCAAACTTGATGTGCAGGCTGCTCATTCTTCACTTTGTGTAGTGCTGACTTTCCCCCTTTCCTTTTTGGCTAATTATTTACTTACTAGAGGCCTGATGCACAAAATTCGTGCAAGAGTAGGCCTTCGCAGCCCCGGCTGCCTCGGCCCTCCCAGTCCCGGCTTCGTCCTGAAGGTCGTCCGGAAGGTCCTCCAGATAGTCGTTCCACTGTTCAGCCGCTCGGTCCATTTGCATATTATGCTTTTTATTATTATAGATCGGTGTTTGCTACTGGGCTGCTTCATGCTCTAAGCCCTCTGTGTTCTATTCCTATTCACCTTGGTTTCTACTTCCTGCAAACTGACTTTTCCTCTGTGCACATCACCTCTCCAGCTTCTATTATACCTCTTCTGCACTGTAATAATGATTGTGATGTGTTCCATTTGCATGTCACTCTATAATTTTCAATCCCTTATCCCTTTTAATCATCACAACTGCAGTAAATGGCCATTTATAATCCTCCATTTCTGGGGGAAATGGAAGATAGCCAAATGTGCTATCCAAGATTAGTCAATAATGTGTTAACAAATGGGGAATACATTCTGGAGGAATCTTCTTAAGTATAGCTGGGTCCTCTGGACAATTCCTCACCCTTGTACACTTGATGTCACTCTCTTTTCTCATATCCTTCTGTCCCTGTTAGTGTCCCCTGGCCGGGAAGGAGGAATGTGGATAGAGGACTGAAATTGTATCTACCAAATTCATCTTTACTGTTTCCTTTTCTCTAAAAGTTGTACAATCATTATTTTAAAAGCTTTTGCAGTGTGTGAAAACTGTGCCTGACCCTGTTCTTCAGTATTTGACCTTTTCCTTTTTATCCCACTTTCCAGTTATCTTAGATTCTTGATGTTAGTGATTGAGAATTATTTTCTTAGTGGTTGTTTAGTATTAAATTCTGTCAAGATTAGCTATTTATGGTAATAGATGAGACATTTTTAATTGGCATTTTTCACAATGCATTAATGACCGTTTAAAAATGAAAATATCCTTGTCATCTTTGATTTATCTCTAGAAATCTTAATTTTTATGGAATTTTCTTCTGATATCTATATTAATGTTACTTGAGAGAATACAATATAAAGTCTAAACTCTCGCCTCAGCAGAGTCTTATATATTCCCAAGAATTTACATGCAAGTTGAGGGATTCAATTTGTTCTTTTTGCAAACTGGACTTGGGATGCTCATGCTTAAACTTGAGCATTTCCTTGGGGATTGGAGATTTTCAACTATTACAAAGTAGGGGGTTGTTTTAAAGAGAATCTCTCATGTTGTAGGGAGAAAGCTAGCTGCTATTTAAAAAAAAAAAGGCGGGGGGTCTTAGTGCAGAATTCTCAACCCTGGTTCCACTACTCCACATGGTGAAGTTTGTTTGTATTTCTTTGTTTTTGTTTGTTTGTTTATGCCTGGTCTGCCAGGATTCTGATTTAATTTGGTCTGTGGTAGGACCTGCCTTCAATATTTTGTTAAAGATCTCCCAGGTTATTCCAGTGTGTGCCCAGGGTTGACAATCACTAGTCTGAAGCAAAGTGCAACACGTGTTCGAAGTTGGAAAGGAAAAGGTAGCGTAAATTATAACTGGCACCTGTATCCCTTTCTGACCCTAATGATGAATTTCTCATGTACAGGGTCTCCCCTGCTTTTGTTCTATATGTTGTTGTCTATTGCCCAATCCTTCCTTGCCCTTGTTATCATCAGTGACTGCTGATTGCCTGCAGATTTCCACATGATTGTGTCCAGAAAGGGGTGACAAAGATAGAACTGTTGTAGCTTTGAAATTCTGAGTGAAACTTAGTTTGTCCTGGACTCAGTGTACTATTTGGTTTGTGAATCTTTGCGATGTTAGAATAATTTTACTGTTAAATGACTTATTTCCTGTGGTAAGATAGGCATTTTGTGGTGAGATGTTTATTTTTTAATAGCTGATGAAATGAGACAGTGCCCTTCGCTTGCAATCATGGTTTCTAATAACCTGTACGTGAGGAGTGGCATCCAGTAGTCATGAAGATTTGCAGCAGGTGATGGTCTCACAGAGCCCTCCTGCCCTCCCGGTGCTGTGCCCCAGTCCTTTGCCCAGACCATTCTCTAGCTGTTGTGGAGAGAAGCAAACCTGGAATCATGGACCAGGTCTGTGTAGTCTATAGATATGACTATGGACATTTCTTCCTTATTACACTAATGCCATTAACAGTTTAACAAAATGCTTTCCTGCATATAAACTCACTTATATCCTGAAAAAAATTCTCAGATGCAGGGGAAAATTGAATACAAAATTTTTTTTCAGTCATTTTATAATTTGAATCTTTCCAATAGTAAGTCAAGATTTAGAAATTAATCATGCATCTTTATTTGGGGAACATCAATGTTTTTGGGTATCACCATTTGCAATAATTTGTGTTACTTGTGCTACCATCCTTGAGTTCTGCCATAGGCATTTTGCATAGAGTTTCATGGATGTATCGCATGGTCTTAAACTTCTTTTGTAGATGAGGGGGTTGAGGGGCAGGATTGTCTGAGGTCACAAAGGTAAATGGCAGACCTTGGAACAGTACATCTCTGTGTCTTACTTTTACTTTGCTACTGATTAATTACACTCCACTATGCTGTCTTCTCATACCCCAATGCAAGGTGAATAGGCCATATTCACTTACCACTTTATTACTAGAATTTGAATGTGACCGACATTCCATGATTAACATCAAGGAGCCACCTTGACAAAATTAAAAAGCCCATATGTATTTCATGTACATATTGATCCACACCTAAGAAAAATGGTCAGTGGTTTGATTGTTTTAAAATAGAGATTAAATATGATCACTGTCAGAGTCTTTCACAAAAATATAACACAAATAAATCTGATGGTGACACTAATGAAGAAATTTTTATGGTGAACAGATGCGGCCAATCTGCTTACATTTTCTTTGTTATATCTATGGGCCACACAGGTTATTGCCAAACTGGAATCAGTATTTGTAGAATTCAGAACAACAGAATAAAACACAGTACATGAACATCTATTATTATAGCTGCAAAGTACTTAAAACACCTTGCAGACAATTACAGTAGGAAGACAGTATCCATAAAACTATTTTTATAGCACAAAACTGATGTGCAGTGGATTTGTTGAAGATACTTGCTATATGCTATCAGATATGGCAGTCTATGCATACAATATTGATGTAACCATGGGAGATAGTAAAATGAAATGTACTTGCAAAATCATTCAAGCACCCAAAACATGACCATATTTCTTGTTATTATCAACTTTCTAATCACTTGTGAAGCTTATATATATACATATATATATGTGTGTGTGTATATATATATATATATATATATATACTATATATATATTGCTGAAAAGAGAAAAATGGAATTTTAGATGTTCTTTTTTATACTTATAATTTGCTGATGTACAATTTCTTAGTTTATATATTTTTATGCAGTCCTTGACTCTTTATGATTATATTAAGTTGCTATGTTCTTTCTTAAGTATTTAAATCTTATTTTCCTACATATGCTTTCTTTCACTGAGAATTAATATTTATAATACCTATTTCAGCATTTTAATAAATAAAGATGATCACCAAAGACAGTGCTGATGTCTGTAAATCCGCAGCCTGTGCACATTCTTTTCCAGGAAACACAGGCACCTCTGCCTTTTCTTCTGTATCTGTCCAGTGTGGGCATTTTTTATAACTTCTGCTATTTAATTCGTTTCTCATACATTAAAGAGGCTCCTCTGTTTTTCACTCTTCTTAGTGTCTTAGCTTGGGCTGCTAAAACAAACTCCCATAAACTGGTGGCTTAAACAGCTGGCATTTATATCTCACAGTTCTGGAGAGTTTAAGTGCAAGATCAGGGTGCCAGCATGCATGCAGGATTCTTAGTGAGGGCCACTCCCTGGATGGAAGATAGCCTTATTCTCGCTGTATCCTTACACACACACACACACACACACACACACACACACACACACACACAGAGAGAGAGAGAGAGAGAGAGAGAGAGAGAGAGAGAGAGAGAGAGAGAGACTTGTCATGCCCATATAAAGGCACTAATCCCATCATGATAGGGGCCCCATTCTCATGACTTCATCTAAACCTAATTATCTTCCAAAGGCCCAACCTCCACTGTGATCATATTGAGGATTAGGTTTCACCATATGAATCTTGGGGGGACACAAATATTCGGTCTACAGCCTTCAGCTACAACATCAAACTCAGAAGTGAGTGGGACATGAAAGTGGTTCAGCCTCCAGAACAATGGCAGAAAGCAAGGAGGCAGTGGAGATGGGAGCCTTTTCAACAGAAGATGAATGGCCTCTTTCCTCAAGCCAGGGATTTACCTGTGCATGTTGGGTTAAGGAAACCTTGAAAATAATCATTTTCTCTTGACAGATCTTAGGGGCCCCTATCATTATTAAATGGCTTACTTTTTAGAATCACAAAATTATATAACACCTGAATTTAACGGAACAGGCTTTCCATTAAATACTTCATTTGATTAATGAGGAAAGAGAAGCCCAGAAAATGTTAGAAACTTTAACACAGTCATATATTATATATTAATCATGATACGTATTTGCTAGTTAACATCAATTATAAGTATAAATATTTTTTATTATTTACAAATTAGTAAATTTTGTCACTTGGACATTTTTCTTCATTGCTCAATCTTATATTTCAAGTAAAATTGGCCTTTGAACCAAATATTCTTAGATTTATTGTGAAAATATCTTTATTAACTTCAGAATCTTCATAGCACAATATATTTGACTTTTTCTCTTTTAGAGATAGGTTGGTATTTATTAGAAGTAAGGCATCAGAGTAGTATTTCAAAATGATGTCATAACATGCATCAATTTGTAGGAGTAGAAAAGAAAACTGGGTGGCATTACTATGAAGTACTCATTAAAAATGATAGTTGCAACATAGCATCTAGAATAATACCTGTCACATAACGTGTACTCAGTAAATACCAGCTCATAGCACTTGGCTTACTGACTTCCTGAAAAAATCATGTGTCTCTCCTCCAGGTGAATCTCAAAGGTCCATATTTGACCAGGAAAACAGGCATAAGAAACAGGCACAAACTCTGTCTGACTTTCTGGGGCACTTGTTTTGGGTTCATTTCCAGAGGAATGGTCTTTGAGGAGAGAGGGCCATATAGAATGTAGTGGTACTTCCTGCTATTTCAGAATATAGGGCAAATATCATTCAAAGTTGGAGTAATTTTAGAGCAAATGGGTTCAATAATATACCATCTTTCCTTTTTATGTACCCTTTTCCTAGGCACTTTCATTCTCTATTATAAAAGTTTGTTCTCTAATTCCCCTTCTAAAAAATTTTCTTGCCATAGGACCTCAGTTAAGTGTAATAGCAATAAACATCTATTAAGGATAATTTGAGTTCTCACCATGACAACAGATCTTTGTCACAGTAATTGATGAATGAAACCTACCCCACTCATTTTTTTTTTGTATGACATGTAATTCAATATGAGCTCTTAATTTTAGACGCTTCTTTTTCTAAAAATAATATTCACTTGGGATCAAAACATTTTAGTTGTTGGCCCAGAGATATTTTTTTGAGAGTTTGATATATAAATCCACTTAACTGAATATAAGCTACCCAATTGTGAAAAAAGTATTTTCACCAGCCTAATAGATTTCTCTCATTCCTTTTCTGACCTCAGATCATTGTGGACCTGTTTTTGAGAGAAAAGGAAAATCTTGAGATTTTTGTAACTTAAAATTATTCTCATAAGAATAGCTACTCTGACCTATAGGATTTTGCTAAAAAAATGAATAAATTATAAATTGAATTAAGACCATTTGCATTACTAACTTCAACAGATATGTTTGAAATAAAATAATTACAATTCCATTTACTGGACACCACTGTGTGCTAGGTGCCCTGATAGGCTATGTTCAGGCTTCTTTCTCCCTCCTTTCCCCACCCCCCCCAACCCGGACTGATCCCTAGGAGAACTCTCTTTCTTAATTGACCATTTATAGAAGAAATTTAGGCTCAGGAAGTTTCAGTCATTTTTTCCCCCCTGTGGCCCATTGCTAGTAACGGGAGCTGGGATTTGAACCAGGCCATGCAAGTCCAGAATCTACATTCTTGACCATACTGCCTCTTGCATAGTACAAAGACACAAGTATTTCCTAATGGATTCATAAGCATCATGTAGTGATTGATTTAAGTGATACCTTTTACCAGAATTTAAAGTTATATTCACATGTGTGGAATTTTGCCTTGACTTTTGTGTTAAGGGGTGTATACATTTGGTCAACTTTTCTTGGTGGCTTTTAGTTTCATTTATAGATAATCGGGTAAAAAGTTACAACTGTATATGAGAACAATTTTGCTATCCTATACAATAAAAGGCTAATATGCAAATTGTCCCCTCAACTGGGAGTTTGACCAGGAGGCAGGGCTGGCCCAACAACCGCCCTCAGCCCCTCCCCCCAGCCGGCCCCACCCCCAATTGAGAGGCGGGAATAGGGGGGCAGCCATTCAACTTCCCGCATCCCCTCCCATGGCCGGACCCCACCCATGCATGAATTCATGTACTGGGCCTCTAGTTCCAAATAAAAGCCTTAAAGTTATTTGAAAAGAAATAAAATTACAGTTCCCTGAGCAAGCTTAACTTGGATATTTTATACCATATATATTAAAGCATAAATTTAACATCACTTACCTTCATAGAAAATATCAACAATGCATAAAAAGGATTGTCTCCGGTGCTATAGGAACCATTTGCTCCTTAAAGTTATGAGTTGTTGAAATCTCATCCATTATTGTTCATATATATGATACAATATTGAGCATTCAGACTGAAAACATCAAAGCCTTATTATGTGTTTTAATTTAGTGTGATTTTGGGTTACCTTAATATGAAGGATAAGAATTATTTTACATTGATGAAATAGTATGACATGTGTAGGGAGATTCTAGGAGAAATAAATTTTACTTTGTGATATTACCTGACATAGTCAAAGGAGATATAAGCAGCTGGTGTTTTGAGTAGGATGCACCAGGTAAAGCAGGAGGAGCATTGGGATTTCTCCTCCAAGGCAACCTGAAGGTCTCTGGGCCAGGATATGAAATTGAACTTGGAAAATTGCAGGTCAGGCTAATTCAGTTTGTTTTTGACCCAAGAACCACAAAAGCGTTTATTCTTTTTTTTCATTTTATCAAAAGGTTCATTTGTGTATCTTGCTTCCAAGAATCTGCAGTTCTGTCATGAGAAGGAAAGGCGGAAATGGTCATGCTTCAGAATTCCCCTGATCGAGGGTCCAGGATCCTAACACTGCTCAGCCTCTTCTGTCTCCTTTTAGAGATCCAGGCCGTGGAGCAAGGGTTCTGGAGAGTTTGGACATTGTTAGGATCTCTAGGTTGTTCCTCTCTGTCTCTTCTTTCAAGAAGAGGAGGGAAAAATGGATAATGTTTCAGATGGGAGGTTAATTCATCTGCCTTACGTGGCCTGGATAGTCCTAGAAGATTTTCAGTCTGGAAATCTGGAAGTATGTGCCAAGTAAAGAGGGAGGAATGTTTACTTAGGTCCCTCCTTGAGATAGAAAGAAAATTTGACAACTTTTGATGGGTTTTAATTTCAAAAATCTCCTTAGGACCGTAGAAGTAGACTAGAGAACAAATCATGCTCCCAGCGTGACCCAGTTTGAGACAAGGCCATGGACATCTCTGAGTGGCACACAGTCGCAGCCAGGAAGTTTCTACAGAGGATGAACTTTGAAATCATGAAGCAGTCCATTGTTCTCTTCTGCATCTCTCCTGCTTATAAAAATGCCATCCTTCATTCCCTTCATTCAAAGGAAAGAGAGTTGGCTCTTGCCCAAGTGTAATAAAATTATGTTTGTCTCTGTTACAAGAAGTGATGTCCACTAACCACAAAGGAAAAGTGGCAAATTACATAGTTTCTGTTTATTTTTAAAAATTAAAAGCTAATTATGACTTTCATTCAAGAAATGAATATTACACACATCCCTTGTGCTAGATATGTGATGGTTACTTATGAAAATGTTGCTGTAGAATAAGGCAACTACCTACCCCTGGGATATAGTCTCCTTTGCCAAACTGTCTTTTCACTTCTATTGAGATGGTACCTTTACCATATAAATGGCTTGATTCTTTTGCAGGAAGTGAATGATACCTTGACAGAATGGTTCTTTGATTCATGTAGCACTGGAGTATGTATAAGACAGCAGCAAAATCATCATTTTTTTCTGGAGAAATAATCATGGTTAAAATAGTCATTCAAAAATACAAACATGGGAGATTACTTTCTAATTGCTTCTTTGAAGAAAAGTTTCTTTTTTGTGGAGAGCAGCTACAGTGTTTGGACAGGTTCAAGCCTCAGACTAATGAGAGGCATGGTCCTCTCATGGCAAAGCTACGTGCAAGTCCTAGCTTGGAGGGCAAAGCCCTCCCAGTATAATTATAGCCAAAGGCTATAGTTGTAAGCTTGAACCTATGGTCTGAACCTGTGGTCCCACGTGTGATATGGGCTGTGGGAGGTGCAGCAAGTAAACAAAGCTTGATCAGGTGCATGTAATTGAGTAGATTCTAAACCCACGAGAATGTTGTCAACATCTTGACCATACCCTTACTTTGCCTCGTGGAATCTGACTGTAAAATAAAGACTCGGCTTGCAGGTTGTGGCACTGTCTCTCCATCAGAGAGCAGTGTCCCATCTAGACACAGCTTTGTTCTCGTCTGTGTTTTCTCATTTCTTCACCGCCCCCTCTCAGGCTCACCGAACCTGGCTGAGCTGGCTCGGCACACTTTTTACTTTTATTCTAGAAATTTTAAATACATTCAGAGGTAGAGAGAATAATATATTCAGCATCCAATTTTAACAAGTAACAATATGTGGCCAATTGCTTCATCTATATTTCCACCTGCTTCCCATCTGATTATTTTGAGGCAGTCTCAGTCGTCTTGCATTTAACTTGTAAATGTTTCTCTAAAATAGGAGTTGGCAAACTTTTTCTGTAAAAGACCAGATAGCAAATTTTGCAGGCCAGTCTTTGCCGCAGCTATTCAATTCTTCCATTGTAGCAGGAAAGCAGCGACAAACAACATATAAAGAATGAGTGTGACTGAGTTCAGTACAGCTTTATGTATGGACACTGAAATTCAAGTGTCACATAAGTTTCATTGTCACAAAATATTATTCTTTTGAATTTTTTCTACCATTAAAAATGTAAAAACTATTCTTAATTTGTGAGCTGTACAAAGCAGGGCAGTGACGGGGGGCAGGGCACAGATTTGGCCCAGACCTCTGCTCTAAACGATAAGAGCCCTTAAAATAATAATAATAATAACAATAATAATAATAATAATAATAGTCACTATGTAAGCCTTAGATAAACAGTGTTCACATTTCCTTGACTGTCTTATAACTTTATTTCTTTTAGCAGATTCTGATTATTTGCATTGTGATGCAATAAAGTTTATGCTTTGCAACTGGATGATTATCCCCTAAGTCCTTTTTATCTTAGGTTCTCCATCCATTTCCCCTTATTTATAGTGGTTGTTATTCTTGTTGAAACTGTGTTTGTCCTGTACAGTTTCCCATATCTTGAATTTTGCTCATTGCCTTCTGGTTGTGTCATTTAACCTATTCTTCTGATTAATATTGTATTTCTAGCAAATTATGGCTCCTTTTGTGATGTTATCAGTTCATTGCTGATTATTCCTAGCTTTATTAATTCATTGAGGGTTGGGCTGCAGAATGGCTCAATTATATCAGTCCTTTTTGTTTGGTAGCTGGAATACTTCTAAAAAGAACTCTTTCATACCAACTGTTCGGTTACCCTGATATATAAATCATAAAGGGAAGATGGCATAAATACTTGATACTTTGTCTTTTTTAGCAAGTTTCCAAAATAATGATGTAATTCACTGACATCACCTAAAAGTGACCAAGTGGATTATAAATATTACTAGAAGCCCGATGCACGAAGATTCGTGCTAGAATGGGCTTTCCTTTCCCTGGCTGCCGGCACCACCTTTCCATTCCAGCCCAGCCCCTTTCTGCTCAGGCTCAGGAGCTGCCTCTTTCTGCTCCGGCCCCTCCTTCTCACACTGCCAGAGGCCCTGAGAGACCGGGGGTGGGGCAGAATGCCTGTTTCATTGCCATGGCAACGACGCAAGCATCCTGCCCCCGTCACTCGGTGGTGGAGTATGCAAATTAACCATCATCTTTGTTGGGTTAATTTGCATATCACTCCTGATTGACTGGTGGTGTAGCGGAGGTACGGTCAATTTACATGTTTGTCTATTATTCAGTAAGATTGTCATTGTTTTCATTGGCATTATCATCAACTTGTAGATTGAACACATTTGATGTATTTTGATCCATCATACTTATTATCTTTACTAGACCCTGGTGCACGAAATTCGTGCACAGGGGTATGTGTGGCCCTCAGCCCAGCCTGTACCCTCTCCAATCTGGGGCCCCTCAAGGTCCTGGTAGGATCAGGCCTAAACAGGCAGTTGGACATCCCTCTCACAATCCAGGACTGCTGGCTCCCAACTGCTCACCTTCCTGATTGCCCCTAACTGCTTCTGCTTGCCAGCCTGATTACCCCCTAACCACTCCCTGCCAGCCTGATTGCCCCCAACTGCCCTCCCTTGCAGGCCTGGTTCCTCCCAACTGCCCTCCCCTGCTGGCCATCTTGTGGCAGCCATCTTGTGTCCACATGGGGGCAGCTATCTTTGACCACATGGGGGCAGCCATCTTGTGTGTTAGAGTGATGGTCAATTTGCATAGTACTCTTTTATTAAATAGGATTGCTGCTTAAATCTTCCACACCTAAAAAGTGGGGCATACTCAGCATGGATGATCCCTGTCCTGGGCCATATGAGATGGCTTTCTTGCTTTCTGGTGTGATAATATATTCCAGGCTTATGTTTTTACATTTTCTACCTTAATGACCTAGAATCAGCTATTTCTTCAGGGAGTCCTGATTCTTTTTTAGTGGGAATTGGTCATTAGAAATTATAATCTGACCATAGAGGTATTATTACTGTTATTTATTTTTTCTGGATCTTCCCATCAGACAGAGCTGGAATATATACACATGCACACATTCACACATTTTAAAATAAAATCTATGTCCTGAGATCATTCTGACAATTCCAATTCAGAACTGCAGGGCTTTCAGCCTCCATTATCTTGTATCTTTATCTTTTCTCAACTATGTTTTCTGAAAGAGTTGTGTATTTTAATGCATATTGATTGAGGAAAAGTGATGTTCTTAACAGGCCATGTTTATGACTAGCCTAGTCTTTTAATCATGGATGGTTACTCAGGCACTGCCACCTTCCTCATATCAGGGTGCCATTATTATAGTTTTGAAATAAACAGAGTCAAGTCCTTGCCTTCCACACCCAAATATTTAGCCCAAAAGGAAATGTCAATCAGTGTCAGGCTCCTTAGTCTGATGAGGCTGGGTTAATTCAGTCAAGAGTTGAATATTGCCCTGGCTGGTTTGGCTCAGTGGATAGAGAGTTAGCCTGCAGACTGAAGGGTCCTGGGTTTGATTCCAGTCAAGGGCACATGCCTAGGTTGTGGGCTTGATCCCTAGTAGGGAGCATGCAGGAGGCAGCTGATCTATAATTCTCTCTCATCATTGATGTTTCTATCTCTCTCCCTCTCCCTTCCTCTCTGAAATCAATAAAAATGTATTTTTAAAAAAGAGTTGAATGTTTACTTTAATACTAAAGAACTTCTAATTTCATTGATATTCATAATTACTGTACTTATTATGTATATCCTATATTATTTGGATGAACTTCTAAATGAAACTTAAACACAAGTTGCCTAAATAATATTACTCAAATATTACAAATATATAATGAAATGAACTATATATAACTATCAAAATGAGGTTCTAAATTTCTATAATCAATTTTTTTACTCAAACATACCTATAAAGGCTGTATGTTCAAATACTTTATCACTTTGGATATCTGCATATTATTTAGCTATATCCATTAGCCAATTAAAGTATACTTGTGAATATATATTTATAGTCCATGATAATATAAGTAAGGACTTCTGATTATAATATTCTAAATTGATAAATATTTGGGTTAGCTTGGTTATTGCCTAGAAATCAAAGGTCGGCACTATCTCTTTTTTTATTAAAATAAAAAACATATGGGCTCCAGAAAGTAGATTTGCTGAGGTATTCAATTATTGTTGGATTTAGATTACATAAAATGTTTTAAACAAAATTATTCCAGGCCCTGTTGATATTATTTGTGATCCCAGTGTTAAGAATTTCAATCAGTATCTTACAAATGAGCATATTGTAAAGTGGAATAATAGAGACTATTTTCCCTATTGAATAAATGAGAGTGCAATTTAATCCCCACCTGTATGGCTAAGGAAGGGTGACTGGCCCATATCTCCTCTAAGCATTTGCACTCAGAGGGGCTACAAATTGCCTGGGATTGATTAATTTTCTCCAAGTGCTGCTAACTTCCCAGACCTCAATTTCTTTCAATCATTGCCCTGATTATTGCAGAACTATTTCGGAAAGACTTAATATGTATCTTTTTGCTGGTAAATTACTGCTCATTTAGAAGTCCTAGAGTTAGTCCACTGCACAAAGAAGGTTGTAAGTCTAATTTAAATAACTATAAGTACTTTTTTTTTTCTAGTTTGCTCAGATTGAAATGCATGCATGGTTAAAAATTCTCTTGTGTTTCTAAAAAGCTGTATTTAACCCACCAAGATCATTTCCTCTCACATATGACCATTATGGTGGTTTCATTAAGTTAACAATCGGTCAGCAATTTTTTTTTTTTTTTTTTACAACCCTGGACATTCAGATGCCATGCTTTGCACTGAGCATGGTTTTGTTCTCAACAATCAGGCCCTAGGCTCTCTCTTCTAGTGACCTCTGAGATTGTGGAGAACAAAGGGAATGCCCATCCTTCCTGATTTCTCATTGTCCTGCTCTAATGGTATTAAGAACATAGTGCTGCAGTCCTTAACAGGACTGCCTCCTTCTAACAGTGAAAATTGAGCTAAAACTGGCTGACGGATTTGCTCTCTCTACCCAAATGTATGTTTTCATCATTTTATTCTGCCAGAATAATAAAGCATTTCCCCTAGGCTCCTGGATGCTCAGGAGTACTGGAGGTTCTGAGCACATTGTCCTGTCCAGTCATGCCTGTCAGGTGGAAAGGCACACAGGGAAGGGGACTCATGTGCTGTTTCACACCTCCTTGCATCAGAGAAAACTGACGGACACTATTACCCACGCTTCCCTGTTTAATTCTGACCAGAGGAAGGCTATCTGGGGAGCAAAAGGCACTGAAAAATCAACTTGGTCAGTCATCCATTCAGTGCCTAAATCCCTTTTAATATTACCATCAGCCCTCCCTAGGAGGCACCAGGCATGGTGTTCATACTGGAGAAACAGCAATAAAAAACCTGGCAAAGATCCCTGCCTTTGTGGAACTGTATTCTAGTAGGAGGAAATAGACAATGACTATAACAAGTAAGAAAGTAGTTTGTTAGCAAGTGATCAGTTGCATTCAGGAAAAGCTAGTCAGGACATAGGGGTAAGCAGTTGCCATGCAGAGGCCCTAAGGAGGATTGTACCTGGTGGTAAAGAGACATAGGAGCCCGGCTATGGCTGGAGCTGAGGCAGAGGAGTGGGAGGTCATGGCAGAGTGATAGTGGAGTTGGGGGGGAGGGTGATGGTGGGTGCGGGTGGGTAAGACTGGCTGTGTACATTCTTGGAGGTCACTCATTTATTCCCAAACCTAAAAACTGAACATTCTCCATATCTCATTTAATAGCAAAACCTGCCCATTTATTTTTGTAATTCATATGGTGACAAACATGACCTGAACTGATGTGAAGCTACTGATGACCTCTGTTTTTCCTCCTTCTAGTCAATATTCATATCTTTTGGTACAGAAACATCAATGTGTGGTTAGAGGGTGCTGACTCAGGCTCTCCTGAGGACATCACAGTATATGCACCTTTATAACATTAAAAATATACTGAATTCAGAGGTGCATTTTACCCCAAGAGTTTCGGGTAAGTGATAGATCCATATGGCCATGACATTCAAGTACAGTTCCTATTTCACATGGCCTGCTGGTGGTTTAGAGCTCCTGAAATAAGCTATCCTCTCCCTCTTGAGTTCTGTTTCTCACACTTACAAGCTCTTCACCGTGGAGAAGACCAGCCCTTCAGTGTCCTGCTCACGTTCCTCTGAGCAAGCCTACTTCTCGTTTGCTTCTCAGAGCGCGGGGTGCCAGAAAAATGTGCTGTCTTCTGGGAGTGTTTCCTAGCGCCACCTCTCCAGATAATTTATATTAATACAACTGAAAAGTGAATTAGATTTTTTTAAATTTCTGATTTATCTTTATGTTGAAAGTATTACAGATGTCCCCATTTTTCCCCCAATGGTCCCCTTTACCCCACCCCTACCTCCCCAGGCCTTCATCACACTATTGTCTGCGTCCATGGGTTATGCATATATGCAAATAAGTTCTTTGGATAATCTCTTCCCACCCACCTTGAAATATTCATATACCTTGAAGTGATGAAGGTGTTCCTCAGTCACATCTCCAAGTATCTACTTGCAAAGTCTGATTTAATAAGAAGGAAGGGCACTATTGATTTACATTTATTTAGATTAATGATTATCTTGTTAAATTTATTGTTTGGCTTTGTTGAAGTCTCTCTTTAATCCCATCTTATTCACTCACGTTGATTGTCAAAGGCATTATAGTACACGTTGGAGGAGAGAAGGAAATAACCTGAGCCAAAGCTCCAGAAACATAACGTCCACCCCCACGCTGATGAGCAGCTATGGACTCTGGTGGTTCACAGGTTTCTCGTCCACACCACTTGCCTGTCATTAGTCCCATATTACTCTCCTCTTGTCCACAGTGATAACAAAGTGAGGAGCGAAATCTCTCGCCCCACCCAGTGCTCTGAGGACATTCTCTCATTTTTCCTCCATTAACCCATTCATGTAAATGACTTATACAGGTGTATCATTTTTTATCTTTTACACCACATTTTACTGGACCTTTTCTGTATTTAGATACACAAATATCGCCATTGTATTGCAATGGCCTACAGTATTCAGTATAGTAACATGCTGTACAGACAGGCTTTTAACCTAGGCTGTACCATATAGTCTAGGTGTGCAGTAGGCTACACCATCTAGGTTTGTGTAAATACACTCTGTGATGTTCACACAAGGATGAAATTGACTAACAATGCATTTCTCAGAATGTATCCCCATTGTTAAGCAATGTATTACTTTACATCTGTGTAAAACCCCAGATTTTTTTTTAATTATCCCGATGCTCATTGTATTAGTGTCCTATTGCTGCTATAACAAATTACCACAAATTTAGTAGCTTTATGATCATACAGTAGCTACTATGATCTGGAGGTGAGAGGTCCTAAAATAAGGTGATGGTATGGCTGGTTCCTTCTGGAAGCTGTCAAGGAGAAGCTGTTCCTTGCCTTTTATAGCTTCTAGAGACCGCCTTCATTACTTGCTCATGGTCTCTACCTCCATCTTCAAACTCATCACTCCAGCCTTTTTGTCTGTGGTCACATCTTCTACTGCATTTGACTCTCCTACCTTCCTCTTACATTGTGATGACATTGGACCCACCTGGTTAATCTAGCTTAATTTTCCCATCTCCAGCTCCTTATTTTAATCAGCTCTGCAAACACACCCTTTTGCTGTGTAAGGGAACATATTCACAGGTTCTGGGAACTAGGAAATAGGTGTCTTTGAGGGCTATTATTCTGCCTACCACAATAGTGGGCAATGTTGCTAACGAGGGGCATGCTGAGCCTAAAATATTCTTTTATTTTCCCTATTGGTTTCCCTGTGAAAGATTAGTTGTCCAGTTTTAGGGCCTGGGATATAAATCTGTTCATTTAACAACCTCATATTTCTGTTCTACCAATGCCACCTTTTTTCCACTGAGGCTATTATTATTCATAGAGTCAGCAAGTATTTGTTGGGTTCTATTTCTTGTGCACCCATGTAATGAGTGAGCTGTGATTCTTGACTTGTGAACCTCATAGTCTTCTAGAAAAGAAAGATGTTTCTGCAATACAATACATAGTTTGTTGATTTTATTTCTTAAATATCTTTAGAATCCTTTTCTTCTCATCTCTAATTTTGTCATTTGTTACTGATTTCTGAAAATATATAACCAACGTCCCTTGGTATCATTTGGGCTCCCACACTCTTTCCTTCAGTCCATTACCACACCCATGTGTTCATGTCACCCTTTTACCTAAAATCCTTTTCCTGGCATCAATATAAATGATAATCCTCAACATGTTATATCCCTTGATCTGGTCTCTCTTATGCTCATCTTTCTAGCTTCATCATCTGCTGTTCCTAGAAGCACTTTTGTTCTAGCCATGTAGAATAAATTATACTTCCCCCATGCTCTCTTGTCTTGACGCTTGGAGAGTTTTTTGTTTTTTTGTGTGTGTGGTTTTTTGTTTTTTTTCCCACTCACTGGGCTCTATTCTCCTCTGTCAGTGTCTGATAAACCCCTGTTTATCCTTAAGCCTGGCCTCAAGTAGCTTTTCTGCAAAGCCAACCCTCACACCCCTGTGAAAAGCCACGGCCAGCATGGCTTGTGGTTGAAAGGCTTGGAGAAAGAGCTGATGCACAAATTGACACACAAGAAAAGAAAAATTAATTTTGAAATTATGGGGGGCAGTCAGGGAAAAGCTTAACTGTAGTAGTTAAGTTCCACTGAGTGTCCTTTCCCAGCTGCTTTTATTTACTGGAATACACAATTGCCTTTTAGGAATGCAAACAGACATATCAATGGTAATGTTTAGTAAACAGTAAGATTATCAGGTTTGGGGGAGTTGGCTTTAGGCCATTGAGTCAGTAGTAGGTAATAAAATGCAAATTTACCCCGTGAATATCAAAGGAGTCCAAACTCAGCCTTCTGGTGGACTTCTTGCATTTATATTAATTACTGTTGATCTTGGTTTCCAGCACACCCCTCTCCAGCAAGGTCCTCTTTTCCTGGGTTTACTGTTTTAGGCAGTTCATTGCTCTGTACTATAACTGTTGCCTTACTTTTTCTGTTTTTCTAATATGACCGTAAATTCAGTAATGTAAGGAATTGCTCTTTTAACTCCACGCTCCCCTTATATTAACCAAGTATGTGCATCTTAAAACATTTTTACTATGTGTTGGTTGAGTGAATGCTTGGATCCTTGTACATCTGAATGATTTAATAGAAAATGATCTGCAGATTTGAGCAAGATTTATGATATGGTATGGATCCTAAATTTGAATGATTGCTAGTTAGCATTTGCTTTCTCCTTCCTATGTACTTTTTTCCCCCCAAGAAGCTTAATCTAACTTTCTCTGTGATTAAATGCATGGGATTAAAAAAAAATAAAAAAGAAGCTTATTCCTGAGAATTAGGGTGACTCATTAGAGTTACAGGGAGTTGTTAGTTTGAAGCTTTTTATTTTAAAGGATAAATCTGTGGCATGAAGATAATAACTATGAAGCAATACTCCTCTCAACATATGAATAAATTCAAAAAGGAGGTTTTATTAAACTTGAGTGCCCTCAGTACAGAGATTGAATGTTTGTGAGGGATCAATGAGTATATACTTCAAAATATTTTGAATAAACATTCTTTTGAGATAGGCTTATTCATTAGGAAAAATGCTACAGGATTACTATAGAAGTATATTCTGACAAGATCCCTGCCACGAGTAAGTAAATAAATAAGTAGATAGCACTTTTTGTTATTATTATTAGTAAACAAAACAAATAGTTACAGATATGAAATCTGCCTATATCCTTAGGGCTTAATTTTTTCCCCTCAAAACTGGACATTAGATTTATTTTTTCAGTTTGAAAAAAAGACAAATTAATTTTATAGAGTAGTAGGTCTAATATTACTCTTACTGGTAGAATTCGATTATTTACTTATTTGTTGGAGAGGATGGTAGATTGGATGTCTGAAACTCATGGAAGAATGGTGTAATTAATAATGCTATATTGGTTTTTTTAATATTCTTATTGATTTCAGAGGGGAAGGTAGAGGGAGAGAGAGATAGAAACATCAATGATGAGAGAGAATCATTGATAGGCTGCCTCCAGCAGGCTCTCAGGCATATGTGCCCTTGACCAGAACCGAACCTGGGACCCTTCAGTTCGCAGATGGAGGCTCTGTACACTGGCTAGGGCTGATTTTGTTTTTTGTTTTGTTTTTCTGACTTCTTGGTGCCCTCTTCAGACCAAATTTAGGAGACAAACATAAGTCATATAAGGCATATATATAACTTCACATTCTGATTTATGATTTTTTAAGCTATTAATAAAGGTGTTTTGACAGATAATATTGAAGATGATGTTGGTGGAACTCTTTTTCCCCACTCCTGATGTTTCCTTCCCTGTAGCAGGAACTGTACTTGTGCAGCACTGCTGATGCCTTTTCTCTGCCAGGCAGGAGCTGCCTAGGAAGGAAGCTCTGAGCATGCACAGCCCAACCCTTTCTTTGGGAGCTAACTCCCTATGTGAACCCTGTTCCTCCATCCCTTGAGTTTTACAGCAGCTCCCAACATACAGGAAGGCCTTGTGATTTTCTAATGCGGTCTGTGGCTGTGTGGGTGAGTCGTTTTAATTCTGTGCTTTCAGTATTAGTGAGCCCATTGTTACTGCACATCAGCCATATTCTGCAGCTTCAGTAAAAAGGTGGTATTTTGAGAGTTTGTCTGCCTTTCTTCTTGAACTCATGTGTGGTGCCAGTCAGTATGCCAGTGTCCTTGAATGCATCTTTAAATTCTCATGACAACCCTGAAAGTGAGTTGTTTCATGTTCTTGTTACAAATGAGCAAAGGGAGGCTCTAGGAAGATAAATCACCTTGAAGTTAGGTTTGACACCCTGGTCAGTCTAACTCCCACAGTCATGTCCATTAGGACATTCTGTCAAAGAAAATATCACAAATAAAAGCTTTTAAGGACTTTGCATAATTTATTTCTTTTAATTTTTTTAAATTTTTATTTTTTTTTAATTTTTTAAGTAGTTTATTTTTCTTTTATTATTATTATTTTTTTAAATCCTCTCCTGAGGATATTTTTCCCATTGATTTTTTTAGAGAGAGTGGAAGAGAGAGGGAAAGACAGAGAAATATCGATGAGAGAGAAACAGATTGGTTACCTCCTGCACAAGCTCCGGACGGGGAGGAGCCTGCAACCAAGGTACCTGCCCTTGGCTGGAATCGAAACCAAGACCCTTCGGGTCCACAGGCTGTCGCTCTATCCCCCGAGCCAAACCAGCTAGGGCAGGACTTTTCATAATTTAAATCACCAAATAATACATATGAGTTTTGTTGTTTTGTAAACTAGTACTTTCATAACTATAAATACAAGCATTTTAATATAGCCTGCAAGTCCCTGAATGCAAACGTGCTTGCCTCCCTCCTTGGTTCTACTGGCTGTCTTACCTACATCCAAGACCTTCAGCTCTTTTTCACCACTCCAGCTTCCTGCTCCTGTCCCCTCCCCCTTTGCCTACTTCAGATCTCAGTTCCAATGTCAATTCCTCAAACTGACCTCCCAAGGCCACCGTCCCTAAAGTTGGGTCACATTGTGATTTCTGGCTGCCACCTGATCTGTCCCTTCATTACTTAAGCCATCGTTGGTGATTATGTATTCAGGCTTATACTTCCCACTAACTGAAGCCATTTTTCTTTAGTTTATTGTTGTGAGCCTAATAGTGTCTTAACACAATGATAGCATGGGAATGGCACCCCAAAATGGTTGCTAGGTGAGTAAATGGATATAGTGTGTGGCATCATGCATTAGCTTTAAGGTCTTTGCGCATTGTTTTCTCTTAACACCCACAAATAGCATTTTAAATATAGTCTCTTTCCTGATAATTGTAAAAAAAAAAAAAAACACAAAAAACTAAAATTGGTAAACTTCTTTTAGGCTTTACACTTTAGACAGTATAGAATGGATTTCCAAGTATGCAAACTAAAAACTTACTTAATGTATCAGGGATAGTATACGATGAAGCTGCTCCAGTGGTGGGACCTGCTTTATGTGGTCCTGAGACTATGGGATGTAAAAAAGAGCTGTTCTTGTTGCATTTCAGTATCAGGTAACGTTAAGCATATACTTCTGCTTGGATTGTGTACATTCAGGAGCAGTATCATAAAGCTTGGACTAGTCCTACAAACCTACTCAAGAAGGAATATGCTAATGCCTACTTACATTTTTAATGTAATTCTTTATAAATTGTTTATTTGTTCATATATAAAATGAGGTCAGTCATAGGGTAACGTGTGAGTTAATTTTGTTTCCTAGCCAAGCGTGAAAATAATGATAACGTATTATGAAAAGACCAAATATTGATAGTTTGGGAGCAAAATAAAGAATTTTTCCATATGCTTTTTTTCTCCTCCTGTTGAGTTAATTTAACATAATTAATATCTTGAAGGGGCAAAAACAAGACATGTCTGCACACTTAATTTTGCATCCCTCAATCTTGAAATTGTTGATACAGCAGAATTTCAGTTTCCTGGCCAGCTGTTCTCCTGGAACAACTGCCCATGGGTAATAAGCAATGGAACCAAGATCTGTTTGGAATTAACATCAATGATATGTCATCAGGTGTCTTGCTGTTTTGATATGACAACTGATATTATTTCTTTTTGCCTTCCCCATCCCCATTTATACAGGGCATTGATGTACGAGATGCTCCTCTGAAGGAAATAAAGGTGACTAGCTCCCGACGATTCATAGCTTCATTTAATGTCGTGAATACGACAAAACGAGATGCTGGAAAGTACCGCTGCATGATTCGCACAGAAGGAGGTGTTGGCATATCAAACTATGCTGAATTGGTAGTTAAAGGTATTTAATGTATTTTTATACCCACCCAAATAGTCTGTTAAAATAGGTATTTTACACGGTAGTGAGTTCATTATTTGTTTTAAGCTCACACTTATCCTTGTATGTTTCTGAACAGTAGTTTGTTGACAGGCTATATTGATGGATTGCATTTTTTAAGTACAAATTTTGCACGTGAGCAATATTTTTGAAAAATGTATTTTGTTCACGTTGGTTTAGTTGCATGCGAAGCAATGAATGTGCTCTTGGCAAGTTCTCCTTCCAACTCTGTATACAGAAATTACAACCTATAAATATTTTTAAGGAATAAAATTTTTTTACTGATAGAAAATCACTTAAAATGCAAATATTCACCAGCCAGGGTGTTTATGATAGTAGGGTGGTTAATAAAATGAAGCAGTGTCAGTATAAAAATGCTCAGTCATATCACACAAGCCATGTTGATAATTCTGAGTTAACATTTATAATGTTACAGTTAGGTTCTATTACCATATTTTGCATGACTGAAAAATTGAGCCGGTATATTCAGGAAGGTTGGGGATGAGGGGAAAAAAAGGGGGAGGGATAAGTTTTCTTTACCTTGCTTAATGCTTTTTTGTATGTGAGCTGAGGAGTTTATAGTATTAAACTGCTAAGGCAAGTCTTGGTCCAAGACAGGATAATTGGGACTTTTAGATGTACCATGAGAGATGTTTAGACAACGTGTGCCAGACCATTGCTGTTTCATCTCAGCAGAATAGAATGATGCCTGTTTTTTAAACTTTCCCCCCTGAATTTGCTAAATATGGAACATAAAATTGATCTCTTTTAAATGAGCTATTGCTTTTGCCAGGAAAGTTCTTTATATAGGCGGTTTTAAAGACTGCAGGGTTCAAACCCCGGCACTAGCCATGTGGGCGTGGGCCAGTAGCTTATTCTCTCTGTGTTTTTGTTCCTTCATCTATAAAATAGACATAAAATATTACCTGCCTTATAAGAAGGACCACAAGCAAGAAGTCTGTGAACAGCACTTAGATCAGGGTGCCCAATAAGCAGCCAGCACCTGTTGGTGCCTGATAGGGAGGGGGAGGAGGACAGGATGATTCTTCCTCTCTGCTCCAGTACATTAGTGCTCTTCATTTGGGAATGCATGTCGGTAGGACTTTTCCAAATTAAAAAAAATATAAATGCCTGCCTACCCATTCTCCCCTCCCCCACATCACCCATGTTGAATCGGAAGCTTGAGGGAGATAGTCCGTTACAAAATCGAGAGGTGATTTTGGCAGGTGCTTCTGTTGTGGAATCACTGCTGCCGGTACCAGTCACCCCTACCCCTGGCTTATGAGAGAAAACATTTACCGGTGAGCCTCCCTCCAGCATTCTTAATGGGCAGCAAGAGTGTTCGGTGTCAGGAAGTACACTCCGAATATCTGCTTGAAAATTATTTGCCAAATCGGATCCCATGAATTTTGGTTTCTAGAGAATCTTTTACGAGCTGCTCTGGCTAGTGTTTGAGTTTAGGTTTGGTATTTGTAAGGAAACCGAGACACTTCATAGGCGTGCTCGCCAGCCTCTGCTGAGCATCTGGGAGGTGAGGTGTCTCCCTGTAGAAAATGGACACTGTTTGCAAACCCATCCAGTAGAGCAGCCACGGTGTTTCCACGGCTCAGTTCTTTATTGTCGTCGTTATTCCGTAATTTTCATCTTGGTTTAGTTCCTTGTGACGGTTCCTGATTTATGGTTGCTACATTAGCGTTGCAGTGACCAGCCACAGCCCGTGTTTTTGAGGCATCGTGCTTTATGATCAATACGATGCGAGTCAAGTCACTTCTCTAAAAACTGCCTCTGTGGAAAAGTTAATTTGTTGGAAGCTGTAAGTGAATTAGAAATGTCTAGTCTGATAGATCAAACAAACCCACAGAGTGGGTGGGTTCATGTTCACCCTTATGCAGCATAAGTTTTCCTGTCGTACGACAGCATAGAGGCACCTTGGCTCATTGTGATACAAATATCCAGGCGCCTGTTCCCACCCCTGCAGACTGCCAAAGCCTGTGACACCTGGCTTGTAGTCATGGCTCAAATCTGAAACTTGACTTTTCCCCCATTTACTATTTTATGGCCATATTTTGCATATATTTTATTTTAAAACTAGAGGCCCAGTGAATGAAATTCCTGCACTGGTAGGGTGCCTAGCAGCAGCCGGCTGCCAGCCGGGTACTCCCTCCCCTCCCCCAGCCGCCTGCTGCTGCCATCACCCACCGGCTGGGGCCTCCTGCCACCGCTGCTGGCCAGGGGCTCCCTCCCTTCCCCCAGCTGGCCCCGCCCCCTGGTCGAACTCCTGAAGGAACTCCTGGTCAAGGGGACAGTTTGCATACTACGCTTTTATTATATAGGCTGAGATACCATGCTGGATTCTACTAGTTCAATAAAGTATTACCTTGAGATGATTACTTTAAAAGACACAATGACATTTTAGGCCACCTGTATCTAGTTTGACAGTTTTTTATAGGCATGTAATATTTGGAGTGCTAGCTTTTTCTTTTTTAATGGGAAAAACTACAGTCCATAGAGTGTATAACTTTCTTACGGCCACACACTGATTTGGTGCCAACTTCCCAAATGAAGCCCAGGTCACTTTTTAACTATTCTTCTTATCTTATTGATATCTACCATTGCTCTTTTTTCTTTTTTATTGCATATATTGAGGTGACATTGGTTAATAAAATTATGTAGGTTTCAGGGGTACAATTCTATATACATATTGTGTGTTCACCATCCCAAGTCAAGTTTCCTTCCATCACCATTTATCCCCTCTTCAACCTCCCTCCACCCTCTTTTCCCTCTGGTAATATTGCTTTTGGTAATCAACAACAAAAATATTTTATATAATTTTCAAAATCATGTCTATATCATATATATCAATATCTTATTTAATTATATGAGATATGTATTAGGCATTCACATATGTATATCAATTAGAAATATGTTATCTATATGTGTATAAATTCTTTTATTGCTGGTATGATTTAGAATTAGTTATGATGCCTTTTCACTTTCATTTGAATCAAATATTTTAAATTGCTTTTTATCGCTTAGTATAGATTTTCCTCCCTCCCTTCCTTATTTCCTTCCCTTTGGGAAATGTATTCAAATTTAAATATTGACATTTTTGTACTGATGTTTCCAGCAACCCACAATTCCTTTTGAATATCTATTTCAATTATTTCCAGGTTCTAGTTACATCTCTCATTTGATTTAACATATTTGGTAGTTTTCTTAATAGGGAATCAGTAGAGAAAATATTCTCAGGACCAGCATTAAAGATATGTCTATTTTAGGCTACAGATAATAATATCCTAAATGAATTGGTGTGCTTACTAACCTTTGTGGCCTTGCCCCTGAATTGTATTTTGAATGGCAGTTCAGCTATCCTTGCTAGCATTTGCAACATTAGAGTAATTAACTAACTGCTCTTTCAATCTAGCTGCATAAATGTCTTATGATCTACTATAAAAGGCCCGTTTCATGTCCTGTTTCAATGAATCACCCTAATGAAATAAACTGATGTTAAATCATTATGAGTTGAGTCAGAACGATTAAAAAAATGAAAAGTTAGAAACTTGTAATTTATAAACAACAGGAACAATATTTTAGTAAATTACACCAATTTGGTATTCCACCAAATAAAATTAATCCTTTAGTGTCTTATTTTGATTCCATCTACTGAGATTCCCCAGCTCTTTTAGAAAGTCAGTATGCACCTTGAATACAGAAAAGAACAAAGATACCCCACCCCAGCAAAGGGAACTGATATTGCTGGTGTTTTAGTCAGTCTAGGGATCACCTGGTATCATCTCAGAAGCCAAGGTCAGATGGTACTAGCTGTCCTGAGGTTTCATACAGCAGGAAACATGACTGTGATCAATTAGGCGCATGTGCCACAGAGCAGAGAGAAGTTGTGTCATGCAAGCCTGCGTAAGCATAATGAAACGTAGCGTGCTTTATTTTCCATGCATTCATATGAGCTCAAGGGGGAGTTGAAAGCAAAAACACACCAAAGAGGCACCAACGACCTGCAGAAATATTTTTTAAAATAAATCACTGGATCTTTATTTTTTAATATGGAGATTCATTAATATAATATTTTATACAATTATCTTCTTTCCTAATATAATGTGTAATACCACTCATAATGACATTGGCATATGGAATGAAGAGCCATTCAACTAGCCCCTGAATAATATACTGGGAATGCTATTTAAAATAAGATTATCTGTTCTCAGACAATCATATGGAAAACGAGTTGGTCTCAGGTTTTAATGAGTGACTTTCTTGGGTTGTAAAGAGTCTTTGCTGTTGATTACTTAGAGTTTCATCAAGTGGGCATAGCTTGTGCTTTGCTTCAGAGCTTTCCTTTCTGTTCACTGATTTAATAAGATCCATTACTGGAAGTGCCCAGAACAGCAGCATGGTGGACTTCGTTGTCTATACTGTTGGCTTCTCCTGAAGCTAAATGAATCTACTGTGATCATTTCTTGGGAATGAGTCTTCCTGGATGTGCATTTATGATGAAATAAACTATAATTTCAGCCCTGTTTTTAAAGTGATGATATTTTGACTATAAAGATAAGGAAGTGGAATTTAATGATAGAGATAACTAGCACCTTTGATGATTTCAAAGACATTCTCAGTAAGGAGGTTGACAATAGAGTACCTTCTAGAGCTTAAATACTACCACTTGTGAGAGCTTTAAGAAGTTACTTTTAGTGGAAAAGATCCTTTGAAGTCTGTGTAGCTGAGAAAAATGAGAGGTGTTCTAAAAGAAACTAGAGATATACCGACTCGAGCAAGCTTAGATTTTAAAAATGGTTTATTTCACACATTTGGACATTGTGAGAACCTGTATCAGTATGCTTTTTGTTAATAACTTAAATAAGCCCTAGCCTGCTTGGCTCAGAGGATAGAGCATCAGCCTGTGGACTGAAGGATCCCAGGTTCCATTCCAGTCAAGGGCACATGTCCTGGTTGCAGGCTCTATCCCCAATAGGGGGCGTACAAGAGGCAGCCAGTCAATGATTCTCTCTCATCATTGATGTTTCTATCTCTCTCTCCCTCTCCCTTCATCTCAGAAACGAATAAAAATATATTTTAACAAAACAGTTTTAAGCAATTTATTCCAGAAATGTTGATGTCTTCTGTATTTTCATAATTGATTTGTGCTTAACTCTTTCAAAACTGAAGACCAGAGTGTCTGAAAGATGGTTCTTGGGTTTGCTTTTCAGAACCACCAGTTCCAATTGCTCCACCTCAGCTGGCCTCAGTGGGGGCAACCTACCTGTGGATACAACTCAACGCCAACTCCATCAATGGTGACGGGCCCATCATTGCCCGAGAGGTGGAATACTGCACGGCAAGTGGGAGCTGGAATGACCGGCAGCCAGTGGACTCCCCGAGTTATAAGATCGGGCACCTGGACCCGGATACAGAGTATGAGATCAGCGTGCTCCTCACCAGGCCAGGGGAGGGTGGCACCGGATCTCCTGGGCCAGCCCTCAGAACAAGAACCAAGTGTGCTGGTGAGTGTGGGAAGCGGGACTGTTGTCATTGTCTTTGTGGGTGTTGACCTGCAGCATTGGTGTTCATCAGGTGCCTAACGCTCCCCCAGCTCTGGCAGCATCCTGAACAGGAACAGATAATTCCCTTTGCCTGGCCACAGTAGCCCAACAACCTGTGGATTTTGGGACCTCAAGGCTTGGAGTATCTCTCAGGCAGTTTCCACTCCTTTCTCTTACCATTCTTTATTTACACCTTCCCATGAGTATCACACAGTTCAAGTAGGAATTATCACTAACGTTGACAGATACCTGCTTTAATGATGTCTGTTTATAGGTCAGATCCTCTCCTCCTGGCCCCTTTGTTTTATGTTCACAGTTAATAGGTTTATAGCCTAGAGGAGCTTTGGAATAATAGATTTCATCTAAGAGATAGCTTTAAAGCAGTGTTTTTATTGATGGATATTTAATGGAGGGCTGCTTGCCAATGACATGGAGCCCATTTGTTAAATAAGCAGGGGTGATTTGTGGGCTGCATGCCGTCTTTGAGCTTAGATTATATAGTTCTAATTGACTGTGCTGAACCCGCTCTGCAGCTTAAATAAAAGTAGGGTTGTTGGACAGAGAAATGGCGAGTCCTGTAAAAATCAAAACCTGAAGGTAGCTCCCATTAGAGGAGATGGTATTGTTTCTGTGTGGCTCCTCTCTCGCCAGAAGTAGAGAGAAATTGTGTATTGGGATACTGAAGTGTCTTTGATTATTTAAATGAACAGCCCCTTTATACTCAATTGTGGGTTCAGGTGAAGAGATTCCATAAATTTTTAATGGAGTTAATTGATCATTCAGATAGCATTATTTAAGAAGACACATATCACTGTTTCATTTCTTTTTTAGTTTTAAAAATACTGAGAGTACAGTTTGACCCTGATTGGTAGGAGACATGGTTACACCTTAACAGTTGTAGATGTTTCATTTTTTCTTTATAATTTGGAGTATACTGTTTCTACAAGTTCAAAACTCATGGAAAAAATTCTGTTTAGTTTTTTTGTTTGTGTTGTTTTAAGTTTTTTTTTAAATTTCTTTATTGATTAAGTTATTACATATGTGTCCTTATCCCCCCATTACCCCTGCATCTCCCCCACTCATGCCCTCACCCCCCTATTGTCTGTGTCTATTGGTTAGGCCTATATACAAGCATACAAGTCCTTTGGTTGATCTCTCCCCGTTTTAAGGTTTTTGTTAGAGAGGGGAGAAAGTAAATTCTTCTTCTGGGGATAGGTGATGGGCCCGAGTGTGTTTGCCAGATCCACACCGGCATGCTCATGTCACTCTCAGTGCAGGGTCTCTGGAATAAGAACTGCTATTTGGACTGGTTGTCCCCACAGCCCTGATTGGCGGGTCCAAGGAGGAAGGAATTTGATAACCCTTTCTCCTCCTCAACTCTGTAAGCCATGTCATTTCCTCATTCTCTTTAGATGAATAAATGTCCCTTCCTTTTTGTGAAATAATTTCTTATCTGTTATAATGCAAACAATAGCTGTGGAAAACATTGTACATGTAATTTTATAATATAGGAATTTCTTTCAAATCTGTAATTTATTTTATAACTGCCTATATAGTATCCAGGGCAGATACTGTGGTCTCCTTATTACGGATGGGCTGAGAGCCTTCATATTCTCTGTCCTTCTCTGAGCATGCTCTGTAAGCAGTACATTCAGTATTAGTCCACTTCAGTGTTATTTTGAGGAATCCTGTTTGGGGTGTGCCAATATAGTGAAGTCTCCCTCTCTCTCGAAAAGAAGGTTAGAATTTCAGTTCTCAAGACTGGGGAGAGGATACAATGTTTTATTCTAGCCACCTACAACCCCACCTACTTTATGTTTCTAGTTCCCTTGTTTTTACATATTTTGTCTTTTCTCTTGGTTTGCTCCCTGTATACTTCAGTTATTGACACAATTACTATATACATTTCCCTAGAGTACAATGCATGCATTTCTGTTTTTAGGAAGCCTCTTGTTATTGCTGCATGATGTGTAAATATATAACTCTCAAAGAGACAGGGATCCTTTATAATAGCTTGACAGTTCTTATTTAAAAAACTAAACCCAATTTTGAAGTGATAGTTGCATGCCAACACTGTATCTTAAAGTACTAAGCCTCACTTAAGCAAGGGAGCCCAATGATAAAGCACTCTGTTCCTCTTACCATTGCAACCTGCCGTTGACACTATTTCTGGTGAGTCATGCACTGACATTAAATGTTTTTTGAAATGGCTGTACTTGAACAAGTCAGGCCTAGGAATTGTTAGGTGAGAGAATCAGAACTAAAATAAGAGGCATAGTATGTGGGTGAGGGAAGTGAAGTCAAATGAGACTTCTTACCGGAGGAAGAAATATGTTTTCACCCTCTCTTGACCTGAGGCCTTTGAGAAAATCTGAAGATAAGACTGGTGACTGCTGTTGGTGAGCAGTGGGACATTGTGGAAAGCTGTCTGAGTTACAAGTAAAAAGACAACTGCTGCAAACTATAGACTGAAAAATTGAATAGTGGCCGCAGACTATTGCTCAGATGGTTTGTGAGCACTTAGGATTCATAAAGAGCAAGTCATGGGTCTCAAAAGCTGGGAGGGACTCTACACATTCTGCAGAGTTGGTGGAAATGTCCTTGGCCAGCTTGAACTTGTGGAGGAATAATTCCACATCCATCTGGTATGGTTTAAAAGCCAAGAGTACAAGTATGGAACTAGAGTAATAAAAATTAGCAACATCATACATAAAAAGGAGACTGAGTGTTTGGCTTAAATGTATATGAATCTATAATATGAGGCTATTGCCTCATCCCCCAAAACATCTAATATAATCCTAGGTTGTATTAAGAAAGCAAAATGAGGTGATAGTCTTATTCTACCAGTTCTGCTTAGCTTCCCTATAACTGTTGTGTTTATTTCTATTCCTGCATTTTAAGAAAGAGAACATAAAATAGACTGTGCTCAAGAGATAGCACCCAGAATAGGAATGGTTCTGGAACCTTGCTCAACTAATGAGGAATGATGGAAAGAAATTAGAAAGGTAGTAGAGAAGAACAGTGTCTGTACAAATTTGTCTAGGGTTGAATCATGAATAGTGGCTTTCCAATGGCCTATCCATTCCAGCATAACCTGACAGTGTAGAAGGGAACCTGTACTCTGAAGAGGATTGAGCTGGTTGAACCTGAAGAATCTCAATATGAAGATTCTACGATTCCTGTGTTGTTCTCTTTCTATTGAGATGGTGCATCATATGTTTCTACCCTGATAGTCTGAATTTTGCTCCTATGTTATCTTTGCCCAAGAACTCCATAATTATGCTTATCAAGTCCTGCTTTGCCAGGCAGTGGAGGCTTACAAAAATCTGAGCAAAAGGGGATAAAAATAGTGAGTTTTTAATACTGCTAAATAGATTAAATTTTAAGATGTAGCTTTTATTCTGAGATGTCCTGCCTGGGTTTTATGCTAAAATATCCTTTTTATTTTATTTTTTAAATGTATTTTATTGATTTTTTTACAGAGAGGAAGGGAGATGGATAGAGAGTTAGAAACATCGATGAGAGAGAAACATTGATCAGCTGCCTCCTGCACAGCCCCTACTGGGAATGTGCCAGCAACCAAGATACATGCCCTTGAGTGGAATCGGACCCGGGACCCTTCAGTCCGCAGGCCGATGCTCTATCCACTGAGCCAGACTGGTCAGGGCAAAATATCCCTTTTATGAAATGATGATGTCAGAGAGTACTAGAGCCAGAGTCAGCAATTGAGAACACAGGCTCTGGGACCAGGCTGCTCAGGTTGAGTCCTGGCTCTGCCCGGAACTATATATGTGACCTGGGAAAACTGCTAACCTTCTCTGGGCCTCTGTTGCCTTATCTATAAAACAGGGGTGATCATCATCATATATGTGTTGTAGATAATAGTAATATGTGCCTTGTAGTGTGGGCATGGCGCCTTAATACATAATGGAAAGAAGGTGCTTAGAAGAGGATCTTACATATAGCTAGTGGTTAATAAAAGTTAACTGCCATTTAAAATTTTTTAAAATTATTTAACATTTTCAATCAAAGGAGTTAGATGTTGGCAACCTGATCTCATTACCTTAGATGTTTTAGAAATTTACTTATCTGATACACTGAATATCTGAGGACCACTGTTTTGTAATATGGTCTCATAGAATTTTCTGCAGTTGAGCATTGACTTGATGACAGACATCATTCTTTCGTTCTATGAAATTAAATCTGTTTCTTTGGGACAAGCTTTCTTTTCATTTTTGTGCTGAACCAATGAGATCTGTCTTATCATGTTTTGGTGACATCCATGAAAATCTATTTTGCTTCTTGCGTTAAAATGGCCAGATCACTATTTATTGTCCTGCTCTGTGCAGTGGAATTGATTTTCATGTGTGGCTAATAGATACAATCTCATTACCTGCTCCGAATTCTTGCAAGAATTGTATTGTAGCACACTTCCAGAGTTCTTGCTTCTTGGGCATCTGAAATTCCGACCTTGATCAAATCACTTAACTTCTCTGGTTTTACCTCCTCATCTTTTTTATTTTAATTTATCTTTATTGTTGAAAGCATTTTCCCCCCACTGGCCCCCATCATGGAACTATTGTCTGTGTCCATGGGTTATGTATACATGCATATAAGTCTTTGGTTAATCTCTTCCTGCCCTCCTGCCCCCCTTCCCTCTGAGATCATCAGTCTGTTCCATGTGTCAATGTCCCTCCTCATCTTTATTTTAAAAAAATATATTTTATTGATTTCAGAAAGGAAGGGAGAGGGAGAGAGAGATAGAAACATAAATGATGAGAGAGAATCATTGATCTGCTCCCTTTTGCATACCCCCTACTGGGGATTGATTCTGCAACCTCCTGGTTCATAAGTCTATGCTCAACCACTGAGCCACACAGGCCAGGTGTACCTCTTCATCTTTAAATAAGGGCACTGACATCTGCCCTGTCAGAGGTTCTTTTGAATATTGGATTATATATTATCTGTAAAGGTATTTTTACAAGTTATAAAAGTGCTCTGCCTATATGGTGTATTTTTTTTTTAATGATTATAGTCAGGAACTAGTTTCAAGAGTTAAACACATATCTAGTTATTTTCCAACTTCTCAGTTCAGCAATGGTTGGGTAACCTCAGAGAGTTGAAATTACTTCAGTAACCAGTTAAGCAAAATGCAATTTAGTTTGTGTTTTCTATTACATCTTCTGTTCTTATAATTATGTGCAGCCTGTATATCACAAGCCATTAAGTGGTAGCTACTTGAAAAAGAGAAACGGATAATGCAGTTGGATTAATTTTCACAGTGGACTTTTTATGTGTTTTATTTTGGGATATTGCTTTTTATGTATCCTAGTTATTGTTTAACTGTGGTTAAGTGGCTTGCTAATAATTGGCCCCAGGAGTCAAAGAAGGATGATGATAAACTCAAGACTTAACAATTAAGACTAGTGAGAGTGAAAAAAAAGCTGAACTGAATGTGTTCTTTAGAATTAATATAACTAAAAATCTTTGAAAAACAAATGATTACACCTTTTAAAAATTTATTCCTAAAATATTTATTGAACACCGTATTTGCAAGGTACATTCGCTGGCCCTAAAGGTATAAGAAGACAAGATCCTGCATTCAGAACTGATAAATTTGGGAGTATCAGAAAGGGGAACATGTACATGCAATAAACAAATATGTATCCATGGATATATAATATGATAAATGCTCTGAAGAAAAATAGATAAAGCGATAGAGAGTGGACAGGCAGGAGATTATTAAAATATTACCTTAAAAATTTTTAATTGTGGTAAAATAACAAAATTTACTATCTTAACTATCTAAGTGTATAGTTCAATAATGTTAAGTCAACCGATCTCTACAACCTTTTTATCTTGCAGAACTGGATCTCTGTACCCATACTAACTCACCATAATTCCTTCCCTGGGTTCTGTCAGCCACAACTCTACTTTCTGTGTCTATGAATTATGAATTCAACTACTCTGTGTACCACATATAGGTGGAGTCATACAGAATTTGTCCTTTTGTGGCTAGCATATTGTATAGCATTATGTCCTCAAGATTCATTCATATTATAGCATGTGTAACTGTACCCTTTTCATTACTCTGATAATTGTGTAACATATGCTTAGCTTATGGGATTCTTGAGACTTTAAGTACCAATTTTGGCTTTCAATTAAATTAATAATTCTTAAAGTTTAAAAATCCTTTATCTTTATGACTTACGGAAATCTTGCCTACTGAAGAAGGTAGTGCTGCTGTGTTTCCAGAGAGCCGAATGACAAATAAGTACCTAGAAGTACTATGTCAGAGTGTTATAGCCATCCCATTAACAGTCGGGTTTCTATAGGTCAATAATAAAGAGTGATATAAGAAATTAGAGGGTTTTTAAAGTAATATACCATTATTTTAAACTAGTAAGGGTGAGTTTAATACGCATTTGTAGAGGTATGTATTTGTTTTATATATGCCAATCAGAACCTTTTACTAACTATAATCAAAACATTGAATATGTGCTACATTAACATTTGGTTTTGTTCTACTCAGTTGCTTTGATGATATGCGGTTATAGCCATTTCATCTGTAGTACTTTTAGTGACACAAGAGGTGGGACATATGTTTCATCTCCTTCCAATCACTCATTTTCCAATGCTCCTTGGTCTGAGAGAGACTGTTTGTGCCATCCTGTTAGGATGGACATTTTCCTGTATCGCCTCTTCTTGTTTCCAGCATGGTAGTTGTACTGTTGCATTGGAACAAATGTACCTGTGCAGCCCACTCCTGTCTTGCCCATGCACTTTGATGAACACGTCTGTACATGAGCAAGGGATCCGCAACCCTTCAGGGCAGAGGTCCTGCATCCTTGCCTATGGGAATGTTCTGCTAACTACAAAGCTGAAGTTCTTTATTGTCTTATCATAGACCTAAGAAAGTCTTTTAGTGTGGTTTACGTAGAAGCACACTCTTTCCCACCAGGTCCAGTCTAAACCACATGAGATTTAGGTTAATATTGTTTTTTAAATTTTAATTCACCCTGTTTGTGAAATGTGGCTCATTTTAAGTACACCTGAATGAGACTCACATATGGGAAATGAGTAGTAAGTTTCTTGGCAGGGGGGCCTTATACAAAGCCCAAACTGCATGATGCCTGCTTTCCACTGAAGGCCGGCCCATGTCTATTTATGTATTACTCTCAGTTCCTCTTGTGAGAGGAAAAAAAAACACAACTGTCTGGTTTCAGTGGTGCTGATCTGAAATTAAACACTGCCAAGACTGGATTTAAATCAAGGATAGTCAGATTTGTCTTTTCTGTACAAAGCTGCTACCGGCTTTACAACATGTGTTTGGACTTACAGGGCTGACCCATGGGCCCTCAGGAGCAGCTAGGAACTCGTCTAAGATCTAACAATGGCTGTTATTCAGAAGGAATACAGGCCAAGGACCTCATTGAATGGAACAGGATTTATTTTTTATAGAAGTTTATTTACCAGGGGAAAAATTAAAGTGTTCTAATTCTAATGCTAAAATAGCTCTGCCAAGGGGCATTATGTTTTTAATGCATTTCCAACACATTGAGCCATTAACCTTTTTAAATTATAAACATTAGAAGAGCATAAAAAGTATCTTCCCTATTAGACTTCAGAGATAAGGCATTGAATTGGGCAGAGGACAATAACGTAGTAGCAATGCGGCACCTTATGTATTATAATATATTCTTTTCCTTCCTTACAGATCTTCATGCCCCACAGGCTTTGTAATACCTGAACCTCAATCCAGCACTTTCTCCCATCTAAACTCTTGGGCCACACAGAGAAATCTGTGTGAGAGGTTTAGAAGTGCTTAAACAATGTTACTAATAAATTCAATAGGTAAATAAAAATAACCTAAAAAAGGGTCAGACAAAAGAGCACAGTTGTTTTTAGTCATCCATTGACTTTAAGTGAGTGCAGAGATGGTTCCCAGAAAGGTGTCAGGCAGGGTCCTGGGCTGTGAAGAATGAGCATACCAGCAGTACGGTACTTCTTCTAGGCCCTATTCGGAAGCCTTCATAGGCAGCTTCCTGTGTAGCTTCGAATAAGCTGAGGAGTTTGAGAAAATGAAAAGATCTGGAGATTATCAGTTACCTCACCCAGCTGTGCCTCTGATGGGTTGTCTAACACTGAAAAATATCACAGAACTATTTGAGGCCACATTTTTTTCAAGATGGGGCAAAAGTAGGCTTACAGTTGTTCATATGGAACCAAAACAATAATTAATAAATAATACAAGAATAAACTCTGGCCCTAACTGGTTTGGCTCAGTGGATAGAGTGTCGGCCTGTGGATTGAAGGGTCCTAGGTTTTATTCCAGTCAAGGACATGGACCTTGGCTGTGGGCACATCCCCAGTAGGGGTTGTGCAAGAGGCAACTGATCGATGTTTCTCTCTCATCGATGTTTCTAACTCTCTATCCCTCTCCCTTCCTCTCTGTAAAAATATCAATAAAATATATATATATATTTTTAAAAAAGAATAAACTCTATGTTTCATGCATACTATAAACCTATTGCCCCACCCTGTAGGTAGGTCTGTCAATTAGGAGCTTGCGCAGATCCCTTGTTCTAGTGCAGTGGTCGCCAAACTCATTAGTCAACAGAGCCAAATATCAACAGTACAACGATTGAAATTTCTTTTGAGAGCCAAATTTTTTAAACTTAAACTTCTTCTAACGCCACTTCTTCAAAATAGACTCGCCCAGGCCGTGGTATTTTGTGGAATAGCCACACTCAAGGGGCCAAAGAGCCGCATGTGGCTCGCGAGCCGCAGTTTGCCAACCACGGTTCTAGTGCTCTAATTCCATTAGTCTCTGTAAAGGGGGTTTTGCTATCACAGCGAAGCATCAATGCTATCAGTATTTGTCCCTTATTGAGTACCAACTATAGTATGTTGAGTATGGTCCTGAGGCCACTGGAATGCTTAGTGATACATTTGCTTCCCACAACAGAGTCTTCTAGAAAAAGGATGACAGCTACTAAATATTCTTTGCACAATATTTAAAGAGACCCAGGGTTATCTAAATTTTATCCCAAATCCCATATATTTAGCAAAAAATTATTAATTTGTATCAGATTAAATGCCTTATCAATGAAATTATTAATTTGTATCAGATTAAATGCCTTATCAAATGTATGATGCAGTAGAGTTGTATTTTATGGTCTCTATGTAAGCATTTACATACTAGGACCCCCTGCATAATCAATATGTACTGCATATTTATAGATTTTTTAATATATAATTTGTAGTATGATTGACCAGTCTACATTACCACAAAGGTTTGTAATTTTGTCACTGCTTTGTGAATATGTTGGACATATTTAGAGAAGACAAATGTTTATTGGTTAACTTTCTTCACTTTAAAGCCTGACTGTCTTGGGTTGAGCTAGAAAATACCTCAACAAATTACTAAAATGTCCTGAATCTAAGTTTTCTAATAATTCTAGTCAATATTCTACCAGTACTAGTACCTCTTCATAGCACTGCTGGAAGAATGAAATGGGATAAGGCATAAAAAATGGTTAGCAGAGTACTTGGTTCACCTGGTTCACCCTGAACTCTAAGTAGGCTGGCTAATAAATTCTGATCCTTTTGTAAAATTAAGAAACTTGTTACAACTGAGGATACATACTACTATGGCAAAAATCTCCCAATAGAATTATTAAGCCGAGCAGTTTGGGTTTTGTTTGACACACACACATCAAGTTGCAGTTTGCCTTAAGTAAAACAAAAGATATATGTATCTTCTCAAGTTCATTCAAAAAATGACAACATGTTTAGAAACTGGGAGAACGTTTTGATTCTTCAAGTGTTATCAGGATAGAACAACGTAGTGACCTGGAGTGGCAAAGATAACAGAATGTGAATGTTTTACTGACCGGTGAGATCTTGTTACTCGGTGGTATGGGACATGTTACAATTATTAGCGACTTGGTGAACATTTTGGACATTTTAACTCTTCGAAGAGTGAGGGGTACTGCCCAATACTGTAACACCTCTAAGTTTGCCCCAAACACACAGAGCTTGGTAACCATCATTTGATTTGAGTAGCAAGGCAGTCTATGGGGTATGACCCAGGTGTCTCAGGGGATACCTTTCCCTTTGCTCATTTGCCTACAGATCTCAGGAAGGTAGAGGACCCTTATTGAATGAGATTGGTGATGGGGTCATGATGCTGTGGTTCTAAGGAATTGAAATACACGGGTAAAATCTTTCACTATGAAGGCTGCTTCTGAGGCAGACTTGTATTCTGAGCCTCTGACCCAAGGGCAGAAGAGCTAGTTCCAGAATGGCCTTTGTCTTCAGGACATATTAGGAAAAGTTCACTCACTCTTAACCAACCAGGTATGCTATTTACTTGTGCCTGGAATCTCAAACTCAGCTTGTTCAGAACCAATTTCATGAATTGGGAAATAGGTGGATTTTATCTTTGACCTTATACATGCTGTGTACTTCTGTTCATTGTTCCCTAAGCATTTTCAGATGCACTCTCTTATCAAACCTGCTCTCAGCTTATTTGTCCCCATTAATGTGGACAGATAACTTATCCTAACACATGCAATGATATTTGGCCTCCAAAATAGAACTTGCCTACTTCATCTGTAAGGATAATGCTGCTTATGTTGTTCAAACTAGGTAAAAGAGATGAGAGCTAAAACCTCCACCGTAATAACAACAGATTATAAAAGCATGATGATATGTCAAAATTTTAGTTTATAAAGGTTAACCATGTTCCTTTGTTTGTATAATATTTTTTACAAATTAATTTTAAGAATATAAAGAACTGGTGATTACATTACCTATTAGAATAAATTATAAGTGAATAGAAAGCTTTAAAAATGAATAATGCATATACATGAAATTAAAACTACAAATACAAGACATTTTATTAGAAAGTAAGGTTATACCTATTATTAAAATAAGAAAGATAATAGCTCTGTTTGATGTCAGAATTGCTGATCTTTCATCCATGTTATTACCCTTGTAGAATGAGAAATAAAAGTAATATAAATATGTAAAATATTTCTACCGACCAAATAGCAATATTTCTTTCATATAGATCTAAACAAGTGACTGTAGATACATATTTATAATTGGCATTGAAACCCCTTTCTAGTATAAATAATCAGTAGAGAATATACAGATGTTAAAATATATTTCTGTTTGCTCTGGTCCGTGTGGCTCAGTTGGTTGGAGTGTTGTCTTGTTCACAGGAAGGTCAGGGGTTCAATTCCCTGTCAGGACACATACCTTAGGTTGTGGGTTTTATCCCCAGTCACAGAGGCAACGGATCAATGTATCTTTTTCTCATTAATGTTTCTCTCCCTTTCTCCCTTTCTAAAAACCAATAAAATATATATAAATTTATTTTTTTCATTAAATAGTATATGTTGTTATTTCACTTCTCTTTAGATAGGCTATATTGCTATTAATTTGGATCATGAGTTTATCATAAATAACATTTGATTTGTTAATGTTTATATCTGGTTAATTATCCATTTTAATTACTGAAATCATATATGCTATATGAGGCAAAATACAGAAATATATGATAAAATAGTTATTAGTAGATTTCCTCAACTTTCTTTCAGTCCCTTGCCTGGAGATAATATATAGGTGTTTATCCTTCAGCGTCTCTCTCTATGCCCATCTAGAGATATAAATGTCAATGTATGTCCCAGGTCTACTCCTTACTAATTATAACAAAATAAGATCATATTGTACATAGTAGTATTCTGCAAACTTACTTTACATGTCTAAATATTTTCTGAACATCGCTTTGGTTGCTAAAGTCTAATGCAATATAAACATATTTAACTCATTCTTAGTAGTAACTATTTATTATGCTGGAGTATCTATACCCTAATTATCCAGCCCTCCTTTTTTTGATGGATATGTTCTTGTTATTTTCTATAAAAAGTAATATATAAATAAAAATCTATATAGTTATTTCCTTATAATAAAACATTTTATTTCTATAGATTACACTTTTAAGGTAGAATTGGTGGGCCAAAGTGCATTTAAGATATTATAGATCTCACATTACTTTCCAGAAGGCTTGAAAGTTACTAGTAAACTCCCGCAAGGTGTGAGAACAGAACTTACTGAACATGCTTTTGAGCACTATATATTAAAGCTTATTTAAAATTGGTTGTCAGTTTATTGATTTAGAAATGGTATGTTACTATTTTAATTTGTATTTCATTTTCTTTCATGTGTTTATTGACATTTTTTGTTTTGTTTTTCACCATCAGATTACTATTTTATATTTAGGATGGTTTTCCAATCTTTTCCTTTTCAGTTTGTAGGAATGGTTTCTATTAGTAGGGTTATTAATCATTTGTTTGTCATATATATTTTATAAATATTTTCCCTCATTCCACCATTTGCCTTTTGACTTTATTCGTGGTACATTTTAAAGAGAAATGTTAAAATTGTATGTAGTTAAATCAATCTTATCCTTTAGGACTATCCATATATATTAATATATGATAAAAGTTTCATTAGACTTTCCAAATATAAATTTATTCATTCTAGGTAGATGGCCAGATATGTATTAGCGTGAGTAATTAAACCATTGTTTTCCTTGTGGTTTCTCAATTTCCAATCTTGTTTTAGAAGG